>NW_025999842.1:39520376-39530847 GCF_001458135.2 Marmota marmota marmota | reverse complement strand
ATATATATATATATATATATATATATATATATATATATATATATATATATATGAAAGAGACTATTATGAATAGTGCTTCAATAAGCATGGTAACTAACACAGCTATCTATCTCTTCAACATAGTGATTGAATTTTTTTTAGATATATGCCAAGTCATGGCATTGTTTGATCACATGGTAGTTTTATTCGGAACCTTTGGAGGAGCCGCCATGCTGTTTTCCATAATGACTTGTACTAATTACATGCCCACCAATAGTGTGCCTTTGCTGCCCATTCCTGTCAACACAGAATATCTTTTGATAACAGCTATTAGTTAAGTGATATTTCATTGTGGTTTTGATTGTATTTCCTAAATGATTAGCGATGTTGAACATTTGTTCATATACTTTTCACTATTTATATGCCTTCTTTTGAGAAATGTCTAGTCCTGTCTTTTGCTCATTTTTAATCAGATTTTTTTGTTTTCTTATAATTGAATCATTTGTGTTTCTTGTATATTTTGGATATTAATTCCTTATCAAGCATTTAGTTTACAAATATCTTCTCCCATTCTTCTGGTTGTCTCTTTACCCCATTGACTGCTTCTTTTGCTGCTCAAAAGCCTTTTAGTTTAGTAAAATTCCATTTTTCTGTTTTTGCAAGTGTTGCCTTTGCTTTTGCGTTCATACCTAAAATAATAGTCATTGCTCAGATTAATGTCTTGGAGCATTTCTCCTGTTTTCTTTTAGTAGTGTCATAGTTTAAGGCCTTACATATATGTCTTTAATCCATTTTTAATTGATTTTTTTTGCATCTGGTGAGAGTTAAGGATCTATCATCATCTCCTACATGTGGATATCCAGTACCATTTACTGAAGAGACTATCCTTTCTCCAATGTGTGTTCTTGGCAGCTTCAGCAAAAGTCAGCTGTAAATGTGTTGATTTATTTCTGGGATTTCTATTCCGTTTCATTGGTCTACGTGTCTATTTTTGTACTTTACCATGCTGTTTTGGTTACTATAGTTTTTTGTATACTTTGAAGTGAGGTAGTATAATCCTTCCAACTATTTTGTTTTTTTGATCAAAACTGCTTTGGTTTTTTCATTTATTGTGAATTTAAGAATGCTTTTTGTATTTTTATGAAGAGTATTATTGGTATTGTAATAGGTATGATATTGAATCTCTAGATGGCTTTAGATAATAAGGAGATTTTAATAATATTTATTCTTCAATTCCATGAATATGAAATATCTTTCTGTTTATTTGTGTTTATCAATGTGTATAGTTTTCAATGCAGGGTATTTCACTTTCTCAATCAAATTTATGTATATAATATGGCTGTCTCAATTTCTTTTTCAGATAATTTGCTATTTGTACATAAAATGCTACTAATTTTTAATGTTGATTTTGTATTGTACAATATTACTAAATTCATTTATTAGAGATAATGTTTTTGGCGGAGTCTTTTGGGTTTTCTATATATAAGTTCAGGTTACAAGCAAACAGAAATAATTTAATTTCTTTCTTTCCAACTGGTATAAGGCTAGACATCAGTAACAGAAGACATTTTAGGAACTTAAACAACATGTTCCCGAATAATCAATAGTCCAGTGAGGAAAGAGAAAGGGAAATTTTAAACTGTTGATCAATAGAAGAAATACATGTGTTTATGTATTATTTACTTGTATTATGATTTACTATTAAAACACCTATCTATATAGGCTTATTTTAAGTATAGTATAACACCTGAAATTAAACTATTATAGTTCATTTGGTTCCACAGTTCACTCATTGTGTGATTTTGAGCATTTTTTTTTACCTGAGCCTAATTTTCTAATGTGCCAAATTAAAATAATAAAATGCATGTCTCATAGGATTGTAATAAATCTTGAAATGGCATGGTTGTTAGTGTATAAATTGGTATTTAACACATTTCAGTTCTGAGTAAAGTGGGAAGTTTTCTTTTTTTCATTGTTGTTTTGTATTTTAACACAGACCTTTAAATTCAGAACATTATAGAAATCAAGAAATCCTTAACTAATCCAGTGATCAATAGAAAATTTAGGGCAAAAACAGGTGAATCATTTAGCTTTTTGAGGACCAACTGTCTTACGTGTAATGATTTTTTAAATACATAAAACTTTCCCTAGTGTCAATTCAGATGTCACAATTATTTGAGTTTTTCATTGGAGCAAGGTACTTGTGGAGTCCTACAGCCCCAGTCATGAGCTACAGCATCCATCTGATAGCACCAGTGTAAAAGTTTTATGATGGATTCTTCTTTAAACACCCATTTCTTTTGAGCTACCATTCTCCACCTTAAAAAATGCACACTAAATAAGAACTACAAAAATATATATATACAAAAATAAGGTAGTATTCATTAATGAACATAAAGTACTGAATTACTGGAAGAGAGAGAAGTAACCCTCTGATGAACAATGTGATGTTATTCATTTGAGACATATTTGCTATGCAATGCTTACATCATAGTGACCCAGGAAAAAGTAACTGCCAAACATTTTCCCAAACACTTAAATTAAAAAAAATGTAGAAAACTCTGAGGAAGGGAAATGCTGTCTTGAGCCTGTTGTCTTTTCCCTTCAGATCTACCCATAAATCATATTATCACCATCTTTAACTTTATAATTATTTAAAACTCTTAATATTTAATGTTAAAAAAGGATTATAATTTCTTACAATTCTATAGTCTGTAGAAGACTTTTTCCTCACTAAATGCATTTGAGTATTGTGTGCCAAATAAATCTCATCTCCTCACAGCTAATAACAGATAATACCCCTGTTATCTGGATTTTATTTCTGCTGCTTTGCTCAGCTTAATTGCAACAAATTCCAGCATCCTTTCCAATTTGATTGTCTCTATCAAATATTTTTTCAATCCTAACCAAGCCTTGGAGGGAAACCTATCTGATTGGCCTCAATCTAATTATCAGCAGCCATCCATGAAGCACAGCATGTGTTATACAAATATTTTGACTGATCATCTACTGTGCCATGAACTTTAAAAATGGTCCTGCTTCAACCTTCATTTGTCCTCTAAAAATATCAACCAACATAATAACTTGACAATAGAGGAAAAGAAAATAATAATAATTAGATGTGTTTGGGTGGAAAGGAGTGGCACTCAGTGTTTAGAAGGTAATTTTGGGTCATTGCTATTGATAAGGAAATAGGAAGGGTTAAAAACAATGGAGATGTCATAATTCAACATCCAAAAAATAAAGAAAAGGGGATAAATATGTGCAAAAGCCCTAAAATGATTTCTCTCCTCTGGATGATTTTTGTTTCCCTTTCTTAAAGCTCACTGATAGCAAAAGAAGTAATTTCAATGAGAATCAAAGATATGAAGCATATTTCTTTAACCTTACTATTGTCTATTCATGAAAAGATACAAAGTAGGCGTGAGACCTTGAAGGAACAACTTTACTTCTTTTTCTGTAGTTTTCTCAGCTGCAGAATGAGTGTTTTGACTAGGCGGTTGCCACTGTCTGTGCCTGCTGTAATTTCTAGGATGTGTATATGCATGGCTGATTTGGCTGTCAGGAGATTTTAGGCATCCAAACAACAGACTGAATTAGTTGCAGCAATTTCTAATTCAGTGAAGCTATTATATATATATATATATATATATATATATATAGAGAGAGAGAGAGAGAGAGAGAGAGAGAGAGAGAGAGAATGTGTTGAGATGACTTTTAGTTGAAAAGTAGAAAATGGTACAGCCTTAGACACATGAGTTAAAACAAATTCCCAAGAGAATTGAATAAAAACAAATAATAAAGTTACATGATAATGGAGTGATGTTCAGTGTTAGAAATAAAATTTTTAAAGACCTCAGTGTTCCACAAAAGAGAGTCTATCAAAAGCAAGAGAAGATATACAATCACAAAAATCAACTTTTTGTTTTTAACTAAACAAATTTCAAGTACAGCCTAATAGTTAGCAATATATCTCTAAGAATGGGAAGGCAGAAACTAAGGGAATTATGTAGAGAATTAGAACATGGCATGAGCTCAAAAAATGTTTGTCAAATGATTAAATACTAGGTTTTCTATTATTTTAATGACATGGGGTTTTTGTTTTTGGCCGCGGTGTAACCAGGGTTGGGTTGCTTCTTCATTCGTAACTCCTCCCCACTCTCATGGTCCATCAATAATCAATAAGTCAATTAACTAAACATATGTTTTTCATCCCTGCCATTGTACTCACCACTGCTAATTCACTGTCTGCAAGCCTAGCTGTTTAGATGAAGGTCCATATTTTTTGCTTCATGAGGAAATATTTATGCATTTTCAGTCCCCCCCCCAAAAATCTCCTGACTAAATTAGACAAGTGGAAGAAGTTGGCTTAAAAAGAGGTCACTTTCACGGATTGTTTATAATTTAACAATACAATAGGGTTGTGGATGAGACAAATATTGGAATTTGATTTGGTTCAATTGAACTGTGGTTTCTCAATCAATAAAAAAGACAACAATTCCTGATCAAAGAGCCGACAATCTACAATATTTTTTAATTATTTTTTTTTAAATTTATATATGACAGCAGAATGCATTACAATTCTTACTACACATATAGAGCACAATTTTTCATATCTCTGGTTGTATACAAAGTATATTCACACCGATTCGTGTCTTCATACTTGTACTTTGGATGATAATGTTCTTCATATTCCACCATCATTTCTAACCCCATGACCCCTCCCTTCCCTTCCCACCCCTCTGCCCTATCTAGAGTTTGTCTATTCCTCCCATGCTCCATTATTTATGTAGAAAAACTATAAACATATAAAAAACTGAGAAAAATCGTAAATCAATTTAAGCATAATAAATGAATAACTGGCCAATAACTTTATACACACACACACACACACAGAGAGAGAGAGAGAGAGAGAGAGAGAGAGAGAGAGAGAGAGACTCCTAATTGTTCTGAATTGAGAGAAGAATAAGATCTCTATGGACATAAGAAATTGTTAATGTTTCTTTGAGGAGTACGATCATACGATCTTGAATTAAAACTTAAAGAGTTAGTAGAATACCAGGAGGAAATGTATTTATATAAATAAATCAACACAATTAAGTATTTTAAAGTAGAGTACTAAGCATAAGATCTGGACTACTTTAAATGTCGGCACATTGCAGAGGAGATAGATAAAGGATCATTGTGAAATACAAATTAGAGTTAAAATCAGATATATGATTCTACCCCTGATTTGACAAGAGAAGAACTATTAATTTACATTAACAACTTATTCAATGGATGTAAGTAATTGGATCATTTGCAGTAACTGTGAATATTTAAGTGTATATAAGGTATAACAAACTCATATCCAACTGAGAAATTTAGCAAAAGATGAAAAGAGCTGGGCATTAAGCCCTGTGAATCAACAAAAGGAGACTTGGATGCAGTTTTCACTTTGTTACCAACTGTCTGAATAATGTTAGTTTCTCGATGATTATTTTTCAACTCTTGGAATTATGTCTCATTTGTGAAAGATTGGTATTATGTTATGCTCGAATTCAGGACCCCCAAAGACCACCAGAGACCCAAGATCGATGCAAGCAGCAAAGAGGTGTTTATTGCGAGGTAGCTCGGTCCTCCGTGCACACACAGCAACTGGTGACGCCGAGAGGCCCCGAGCCCAGCGTTTGCAGCAGTTTTATACATTCTTTGGAGAGGGCAGGGACTTCACATACATCATAGCAAATCATCACACACCGCGGGAAAATCAAATAACAACTCTAAAACATGATTAGCACATTCAATGGCGGGAACAAGTTGGGTAGGGGTGATTGGTCAGCACAAAGCCAAGAGGGGTGTACGTGTTGAACTACATGGTTTCCCAACTTGTTATCAACCACCATGAACCACTGGGAGGGTTACTGGCATCCCAGGTATTTCCCTGTCTCATGCTGATTGGTGGCTGCTAGGGGGCTGCTATGGATCCCCACCTAGCCTGACTGAGTCAGGGACACCTGGCGCAGCAGATCTCTCCTGTTATTTGTAGATAAACAACTTAGCAGGGTGGGAATGTGCCTAGGAGTGCTCTGTGGGTTTTTCCAAGGACAAAGGCCATGTCCCTTCCTTGGACAGGCTTTGCTCTGAGATAGAGGCTGGTTTTTCAATTAGGATAACTAACTATTGCTTCTGTTCTAAAATCCTGATTCTTAGTAAAATCAGGTCATTATGTTTTCTAGGAAAGACTACCTTAGCATTCAATACTTCAATTTGTGCAGCAAATTGGAGTATCATGTAGGGTATTGAAGCACATGTTTCCTAAGACACTCCAGACCCTGATAAAAGTCACACTACTTAAAAATTTACTTGATTTATTCCTTCTCCACTGTGAGGACACCATTGAACACCATTGCCAACTAGTGAAGAGAATATGTATATTTTTAAATCAGAAAAGCATTCTATTGTACAATAATATTGCTATAAAATAACAAAATACATTAGATTAAACCATATGTGAAATTGCTAAAATTTTACTGGATTTGACCCACAAAATATCCTTTTGATATGGTTCAATGTGTTAGTTAAAAAGAATGTTCAATTAGTTGTAGTGGTGCACACATGTAATCCCAGGGGCCAAGAGGCTAAGGCAGGAGGATTTCAAATTTGAGGCTAGCCTCAGCAACTTAGCAAGCCCCTAAACAACTTAGCAAAACTCTGTTTCAAAATAAAACAGCTAAGGATGTGGCTCAGTGTTTAAGTACCCCTGGATTCAATCCCTGATACAAAAATTTTTTTAAAAAATGCTTATCATGTAGACCAACTGCTACAAAAAGGAAGTAATTAAAGATTAAAATATTTGGAAGTACAATCAGACTTTTTAAAAAGAAAAGCTGACTAATTAAAGGAAAAGTTCATTGAAATTTCAAAGGAAAAAAAAAAAAAGCTATGATGTGGTGAGTGTTGCCAGATTTGTCCTCCCACCAAAAACAACTAAAAAGTGGACAAAATATATAAGTAAACAATTTTCAGTCACTGAACAACAGGAAGTTCAGTACTCTGATCCCTGGAGGAAGAAAACATTAGGGCAAGTTTCATGATCCTTTGGTTTTCTGCCTGGCTTTCCTGGTACATTGCAAAGAGTTAGTAGGAAAACTGAACAATGATTTTGCTAAGCTAAGGAGGCAGAGATTAAAGTTCTAGCTGCTGAAGCAAATGAAAATGTCAGAGCAATGTACCAGACACAAAGTCACTCTGCTAGTGCTCAGAACTATGACTTATCAAATACGAGAGGCCAAAGAAATGGATAACATCAAGAGTGCTGAAAGGAAAACACGTGTGTTGTCAACCTAAATGCTTATGTCCAGTGAAAATTATATTTAAAAGTGAGGGTGAAATGAAAACACGTTATATAAGTGAAACCCGTGAGGACTCAAAAACAAAAACAACCTGCCTACCCAAAAATGCTTACACAAAGTTTTCTTTTTTTTTTGAACCTAAAAATAGTATTTTTTAATTGATTTTACTATTTTTTTTAAATGCATGACAACAGTGGAATGCATTACAATCCTTATTACACATACAGAGCACAATTTTTCCTATCTTTGTATATAAAGTAAGTTCATGGCAATTTATGTCATTATACATGTACTTTTTTGCATTACAATTCTTAATACACATATATACCATAACTTTTCATCTCTGTTTGTATATAAGGTATATGGACACCCAACTCAAGTCTTCATACATGTACTTTGCATAATGATGACCATCACATTCCACCATCCTTGCTAATCCCCTTCCCCATCCCTTAACCTCCCACCCCTCTTCCCTATCTAGAATTAATCTAATCCTCCCATGCTCTCCCTCTCTACCCCTCTTATATCAAAGAAAACATTCAGCATTTGTTTTTTGGGGATTGGCTGACTTCACTTAGCATTATCTTTTCCAATGCCATCCATTTACCTGCAAATGCCATGATTTTGTTCTTTTTTTAATGCTAAGTAATATTCCATTGTGTATAAATGCCACATTTTTTTTTTTATCCATTCATCCACTGAAGGACATCTAGGTTGGCTCTATAGTTTAGCTATTGTGAATTGTGCTGCTATAAACATTGATGTGGTTGTGTCCCTGCCTAGTATGTTGTTTTTAAGTCCTTTGTGTATAGTCCAAGAAGAGGAATAGCTGGATCAAATGGTAGTTCCATTTCCAGATTTCCAAGAAATCTCCATACTGCTTTCCAAATTGGCTGCACCAATTTGCAGTTCCACCAGCAATATATGAGTGTACCTTTTTCCCCACATCCTCACCAACACTTGCTGTTGTTTGTCTTCATAATAGGAGTGAGATTATATCTTAGAGTAGTTTTGATTTGCATTTCTCTGATTGCTAGAGATGATGAGCATTTTTTCATATATTTGTTGATTGATTGTATATCCTCTTCTGAGAAGTGTCTGTTCAGGTCCTTGGCCCATTTATTGATTTTTTTTTTTTTGTGCTTAGCTTCTTGAGTTCTTTATATACTCTAGAGATTAGTGCTCTATCTGATATGTGAGGGGTAAAAAATTGCTCCCAGGATGTAGGCTCTCTCTTCACCTCACAGATTGTTTCTTTTGCTGAGAAAAAAACTTTTTAGCTTGAATCCATCCCATTTCTTGATTCTTGATTAAACAAAGTTTTCAACTTGAAGTCAAATAACATGAAAATTGTTTATAGTAATGAAAGAAGAATAATAGAAATTGCAAATACACAGATAACTCTATATTATTATCCTCTTTTTGATCTTCTCATCATTTCTTTGGAAATGAAATTAATTATTGAAAGGAAAAATAATAACATTTATTGTAGAATTTAGTGTGCTTACAGATGTTAAATATTTGACAACAGAATGGAGAATAAGGGTGATGATTAGAATTTTACTTGAATACATACAGAATAAACTTTAAGCAGATGGATAAATAAAGGATACATATTATAGTTTTAAACCAACTACTAAACAATAATGCAAAAAAGAATAGCTAAAAATCCAACAGAGATATTAAAATAAAATACTAAACACTAACAGAGGAAATCAAAAGAAAGCAGACAGAAAAAAGAACAGTTGGGACTAGAAAAACAAACAAAAAGATGGTAGGTTTATTTCAACCATTTCAATAACAAGGTTAAATATTAACAAACTAAACACCGAAATGATCAAAGCAGATTTAAAAAAAAAAAAAAGTCCAATTCTCTAAGTTGTAAAAAGAAGCACACTTTAACATAATGACACAATTATATTAAGAGGAAAACAATAAAAAAAAATTGTACTTTGCAACTATTTAAGCATAAAATGCTGACATGGCAATACTAATCATAGATAAAATAGATTTAAAGATAGGATTATTAATAGAGATAAAAAGACATTTGTATATAATATAAAAAAATAAAAAATTCTTTAAGAATACCTAGCAGTTTTAAAGTGAGCATGTATTTAATCTCATAGACTTAAAATAATTAAAAACTGGCAGAACTACAGGAGAAAACAGATCTAAAGATGTAGTTGGAGATTTTAACTTCCTCTCTTAGTAAATGATTAAACAATATAGACAAAAATTATCAGTTATGATAGATGAGACTGTTACCGCTGTTGACTGGTGAGGAGTCCTTGCTTCCCCAATGTTGAAGAATAACACCAAAGAAGCACGCCGAGGCAAGGTCAGAGTAGAAATTAGAAGTTTATTAAAGGACAGCAGAAAAGACTTCTCCCGGAGGAAGAAGGGGACCCAAGAGGTGGAATCCATGGAAAGGATGTTGTCTCCCCTTTTTATAGTTCTTTCAGTGATGGAATGTAGGTGGGAAGGCCCGAGGGGTGGGACACAGGTGGGCCGGAAGAAGTAATCTGGTCAGGAAGGACTTCTGAGTCAGCACCTTTTTGCTGGGGGCTGTTCATTAACATTTCTTTGAGGTGGACTTTGGCCTAGGGCCTTTTCGGGACTTCATTAACATTCCATGAGTTGTCCTGCGTTTCCCGGAATCATTGCCAGCATGGCCTCCATTTTAGATTTCACTCGGCATTAGACCCGATTTATCTAACTACACTGACTACCTAACTTTAAATCTGGCTTCATTCCCCCCTCTAATTTGGGAACTCCTTACTGCTGTAAGGAAGGGGGGGGGCGAAGAGAATCTCTCTGGCTTCTTCAGGCTGAAAAGGGACGATGTGGGGCAAGCAGTTTGGAGTCCCCCTTTAAAATCAAATCGGGTCTATCGAGTGGTCCATGATAAAAGTCCAATTGAGAAGTAATAGGCTGGAGGGCCATTTGAATGTGGATGGTCTATAAGAGAAACAAGAATTCATTAGTACTGGAACCATATTGATGCAGCAATAAACGCCATAGCACAGGAATATGCCAATGAGTATGATGGCAAAGACAAAGACTAACAATGTTTTCCACCAGGAAGTACCAAGAACCAGGAGCTAAGATATTGTTTCCATGACAAAGTTGCTGAGGACATGGCTTCTATCTGAGCATGT
>NW_025999842.1:39461462-39520361 GCF_001458135.2 Marmota marmota marmota | reverse complement strand
ACCTCCAATATGTTACCGCTGTTGACTGGTGAGGAGTCCTTGCTTCCCCAATGTTGAAGAATAACACCAAAGAAGCACGCCGAGGCAAGGTCAGAGTAGAAATTAGAAGTTTATTAAAGGACAGCAGAAAAGACTTCTCCCGGAGGAAGAAGGGGACCCAAGAGGTGGAATCCGTGGAAGGGATGTTGTCTCCCCTTTTTATAGTTCTTTCAGTGATGGAATGTAGGTGGGAAGGCCCGAGGGGTGGGACACAGGTGGGCCGGAAGAAGTAATCTGGTCAGGAAGGACTTCTGAGTCAGCACCTTTTTGCTGGGGGCTGTTCATTAACATTTCTTTGAGGTGGACTTTGGCCTAGGGCCTTTTCGGGACTTCATTAACATTCCATGAGTTGTCCTGCGTTTCCCGGAATCATTGCCAGCATGGCCTCCATTTTAGATTTCACTCGGCATTAGACCCGATTTATCTAACTACACTGACTACCTAACTTTAAATCTGGCTTCAAGACTTCAATAACAAATAAATCTAACATTTATCGGATATAAAACTAAACAATTACAAAATATACATTATTTTTTTTGTTGTTTGTTTGTTTGTTTTGTGGTACTAGGGATTGAACCCAAGGCCTTGTGCATGTGAGGCAAGCACTCTACCAACCAAGCTATATTTCCAGCCCCAAAATATACATTCTTTTCCAATTTACATAAACTATTTAACAGGGCACACTATGTACTAAATTTTAATATATGTCTTGATAGGTTTATAAAGACTGAAATTATAAAAATATATTATTGATCAAAATGGAATTACTAGCCAGACAGGATGTCATAAACCTGTAATCCCAAGTACTCAGGAGGCTGAGGCCAGAGGCTCTCAAATTCAAGGCCAGCCTAGGCAACCTAACAAGATTCTGTCTCAAAAAAAAGGGGCTGGGGATGTAGTTCAGTGATAGAACTCTCCTGGGTTCAAAACCTGGCACTTAAAAAAAAATGTATTACTAGAAATCAATAACAAAGAGTTATTACAATTTCTTCACATATTAAAACTTAAATAAAATATTTCTAAATAAAATAGTTCTAAATAAATAATTCTACATAAATAACTGGTAAATTAAATAACTGTTAACGAAAATATAGTATACCATATTTGTTGAGTTTAAATAATGCAGTGCTAAGAGGAAAATATATAGTTTTAAATAATTATATAAAAAAGAAATATTAAAAGTTGAAAATTTAAGTTTCCACCTTTAGGAACTAAAAAAAGAGCAAATGAAACCATAACAAAAATTAAAGAAGGAATAAAGTTAACAGATGAATTAAATAGAATAAAAAACAAGCAGAGAAAATTAATGTAACCAAAGTCATTGTTAGGAAAGCTTAACAAAATTGATAAACCTTTACCAAAATTGATAATGAAAAGGGAATTATTCAATTTCCTGATATTGTGTGAAAGAGGAAATGTTTTGTTATGCTCGAATTCGGGACCCCCAAAGACCATCAGAGACCCAAGATCGATGCAAGCAGCAAAGAGGTGTTTATTGCGAGGTAGCTTGGTCCTCTGCGCACACACAGCAACTGGTGACGCTGAGAGGCCCCGAGCCCAGGGTTTGCAGCAGTTTTATACATTCTTTGGAGAGGGCAGGGACTTCACATACATCATAGCAAATCATCACACACCGCGGGAAAATCAAATAACAACTCTAAAACATGATTAGCACATTCACTGGCGGGAACAAGTTGGGTAGGGGTGATTGGTTACTACAAGAGGGGGATTCATTTGAACTGATTGGTTTAAGCCAAGAGGGGTGTACGTGTTGAACTACATGGTTTCCCAACATGTTATCAACCACCATAAACTACTGGGAGGGTCATCTGGCATCCCAGGTATTTCTCTGTCTCATGCTGATTGGTGGCTGCTAGGGGGCTGCTATGGATCTCCACCTAGCCTGACTGAGTCAGGGACACCTGGCGCAGCAGATCTCTCCTGTTATTTATAGATAAACAACTTAGCAGGGTGGGAATGTGCTTAGGAGTGCTCTGTGGATTTTTCCAAGGACAAAGGCCATGTCCCTTCCTTGGACAGGCTTTGCTCTGAGATAGAGGCTGGTTTTTCAGTTTCAATTTATGAAAACATTAAAATGATAAGAATCAATTTACAAATTAATTTATGCCAATAAATCTGACAACTTAGATAACATGGACAAATCTTGAAATATGCATTTACCAAAACTGGAAGAAATAAAATAAAATCTGAATAACTTTATGTCTATTGCAGAAATTGAATTTATAATTAAAGTCCCACAAGAAAACTGAAGGCAACATTAATTCACTGGTGAATTCTACCAAACATTGAAAAAAATTTTGATACTAAATAAAGAAGAAATGGACCTTCCCACCTTGTCTTAAGACACCACCATGACCTTGATACTAAAACCTATTATTATAAAAATATAACACAGAAAAGATATTATATCAAACAAAATTAAGTATTAAAATGCATCATTCATATAGTTTCAAAAATGATATAAAATGCTAGTAGATTAAATTCAGCAATACATATTAAGAAAGATTCACATGAAACTGAATCAGGAGGACATACACAATTTAAACAGATCATTTTCAAGCAAGGATATAGAAGACTCTATCAAAAGCTTACCAACAAAGAAAAGCCTGGGACCAGACAGATTCTCAGCAGAGTTCTAAAAGACCTTCAGAGAAGAATTAATCCAATATTCCTCAAATTATTCCATAAAATAAAAAAGGAGGAAAACCTTCCAAACTCATTCTACTAAGCTAGTATCACCCTAATACCAAAGCCAGACAAAGACTCATCTAGGAAAGAAAACTTCGGACCAATATCCCTGGTGAACATAGTCACAAAAATTCTCAATAAAATTCTGGCAAAACACATACAAAGACATAATAAAAGAGAATGCATCATGACCAGAGTTCATCCCAGGGATACAAGTTTGGTTCAACATATGGAAACCAATAAATGTAATTCATCACATTAATAGACTTAAAGATAAGAATCATGATCATCTCAATAGATGTAGGAAAAGCATTTCACAAAATATAGTACCCCTTCATGTTCAAAACACTAGAAAAACTAGGGATAACAGGAACATTTCTTAACATTGTAAAAGCTGTCTATCAAGGCCAATATCATTCTAAATGGAGAAAAAATGGAAGAATTCTCTCTAAAAACTGGAACAAGACAGGGATCCCCTCTTTCATCACTTCTATTTAACATAGTCTTCGAAACTCTAGCAGGAGCAATTAGACTGAAGAAGGAAATTAAAGGGATACAAATAGAAAAAGAAGGCCTCAAACTATCACTGTTTGCCAAAGACATGATTCTATACTTAGAGGACTGAAATATTCCAACAGAAAACTTCTAGAAATTATAAATAAATTCAGCAAAGTAGCAGGATATAAAATCAATACTCATAAGTTAAATGCATTTCTATACATCACTGATGAATCCTCTGAAAAAGAAATTAGAAAATCCACCCCATTCACAATAGCCTCCAAAAACATAAAATACTTGTGAATCAATTTAACAAAAGAGGTGAAAGACCTCTACAAGGAAAACTATAGAACACTAGAGAAAGAAACTGAAGAAGACTTTAGAAGATGGAAAGATCTCCCATGCTCTTGGATAGGCAGAATTAATGTTGTCAAAATGGCCATTCTACCAAAAGCTCTATACAAATTCAATGCAATACAAATTAAAATCCCAACATCATACCTCATCAAAATAGAAAAGGCAATCATGAAATTAATTTGGAAAAATAAGAGACCCAGAATAGCCAAAGCAATCCTTAGCAAGAAGAGTGAAGCAGGTTGCATCACAATACCAGAACTCAAACTATACTACAGAGCCATAGTAACAAAAGCAACATGGTATTGGCACCAAAGTAGACATGTAGACCAATGGTACAGAATAGAAGTCACAGAGATAAACACATATAAATACAGTTATCTCATACTAGACAAAGGCTCCCAAAACACAATGTTGGAGAAAAGATAACTTTTTCAACAAATGGTGCTGGGAAAACTAGAAATTCATTTGTAGCAAAATGAAATTAAACCCCTATCTCTCTCTACGCACAAAACTCAACTCAAAGTAGATCAAGGACATAGGAATTAGACCAGAGACCCCACACCTAATAGAAGAAAAACTGGGCCCAAATCTTCATATGTCAGATTAGGCCCTGAATTCCTTAACAAGACTTCTAAACACAAGAAATAAAATCAAGAATCAATACATTGGATGCATTCAAACTAAAAAGCTTCTGCTTACCAAAAGAAACAGTAAATGAGGTGAATAGAGAGCGTACAGTATGACAGCAAACTTTTGCTATACACACACATCAGATAGAGCACTAATCTCCAGGATATATAAAGAACTCAAAAAACTTAACACCCCCCCCCAAAAAAAAAAACCCCAATCAATAAATGGACTAAGGAGCTGAACAGACACTTCCTACAATCAGAATGGCAGTTATCAAGAATACAAACAACAACAAGTGTTGGTGAGGATGTGGGGAAAAAGGTGCACTCATATGTTGCTCGTGGGACAGTAAATTAGTGCAACCAATCTGGAAAGTTGCATGGAAATTCCTTTAAAAACTTGGAATGGAACCACCATTTAACGCAGCTATCCCACTCCTTGGTTTATACCCAAAGGACTTAAAAATATCAACTATAGTGACACAGCCACATCAATGTTTTATAGTAGCACAATTCATAATAGCCAAACTATAGAACCAATCTAGATGCCCTTCATGGATGGATGAAGAAACTGTGGTATATATACACAATGTAATATTAATCAGCAATAAAATAGAATTATGGCATTGCAGATAAATGGATGGAATTAGAAAATATCATGCTAAGTGAAGGTAGCCATTCCCCCAAAACCAAAGGCTAAATGTTTTCTCTGATAAATGAATGCTAATCCATAATGGGGGATGGAGCATGGAATGAGTAGAGAAAATATGGATTGGCTACAGTTGAGGGAGGAGAGGTGAGGGAGCTTGGGGATAGAAAAGATGGTGGAATGAGATGGACATCATTACCCTAGGTACATGTATGATTGCGCGAATGGTGTGACCCTACTTTGTGTACTGCTGCAGTCTGGCTGGGCACAAAATCACGAGCCACTCAAGCAGGAACAAACTTTATTTCCAAAACTCCCGCGAACACCACGCACGTGGCCTTCTCCCGGGACACACCACACCAACCGGAAATCCCTCCTCCCGAAATCCCTCCTACCGCACTTACCCAACCAATGGGAACTCTCCAGAAACCCCAGCAAGAGCTCCAAAGTAGCAGGCCAAGGCGGACAGCAGGGGTCTAATATCCAATTGAATACACATCTTTACATAACCATTCTTATCTCAATGGCTTGCTGGCGTCACCTTTCAACCAAAAATGCCATGAGTCATTCCTACTAGGCTATGGCTCTCAGCAGTGTACAACCAGAGAAGTGAAAAATTGTGCTCCATTTGTGTACAATGATTTGAAGAGTGTTCTGCTGTCATGTAAAACTGATTAGAACAAATAAATTTAAAAATTAAAGAAAAAGAATAGTACACATGATCAGTTTGGATCTATCACAGTAGTGCAAGGTTACTTAACATTAAACAGTTACTTGTCTTAGTAATTTACCACATGAATTGAACACTATCAGCTGACAGAATGGGAAACAACATTTGACAAAATTCAATCACAATTTATGGTAAATATTCCCCCAAAAAAGTAGGAAGAAAAAGTAACTCTCTTGGTCTGAAAAGGGTAGTCCTTTTCAAATATATCATAAAAAGTCATAGTTTTATCATACTTAACAGTGGTTTATTCAATTGTTTTGTTTTACATTTTGGAAGAGAGTAAGATTATCCATTCTAACCACCTCAGTGAAACTCTGGTTTGAAGACACCAGCCAACGCCTTCAGGCGCGGCAAGTGGGGAGTGTCAGATTAGAAGATTTAAAATGGGTTTTATTCACAGAACTTTTTTTTTTTAAAGAAAATACAAGAAAATCTAAAAAGCACCTCAAAGTTATTAATTTAGGAAGGTGGTTGAAAACATATGAAAGAGAATACAAATGAAAAAGAAATGGAGGCAGACCTCAATGGATCAGTGAAGGTTTATTAACATCACTGCATTAATAAATCAAATGTGTAATAGAGGAGCACATTTTCAAAGGGAAAATGGCGACTGGGCTATAACAAGGGTCTTGGTTTTACAAGGTTTAGCAGGGCCTGGTCATAGGAAGAATTCAAAAAGAATTCTAATATAGAAACCTAATAATTGTAAAGAATAATGACAATCAAACTTAAGAGGCAGCAGAGAACCTACATTGGAGTAAAGAACTCCAGGCGGGGCAGGAGGCCTGATAGGGGAACAGTTGTGATTAAAGGAAGTTTCCTGGGGCCTACTGTAGGGGGGATAGCCAGTTCAGCAATAGGTGGGGGCCAGGTGTAGTCCCTTCTGTGCTCTTCCCATTTTCCCTTCCTGCCTTCCCTCCAGCTGCAGCATGAGCTTTTAAATGACAAAAGATTCAATTTACCACAAACATTTCCTCATACTGGGCAAGAGGGCAGTTAGGGGAACTTTGGAAGATAAGGGAAATTGTGAAAGTGGGGAGTCCTCAGTTTCCTTACCCCACCCAGAAATTGTAAGTTTCCACCTCCTTCAGTGGCAAAATAAAAGATCAATATACAAAAATAAATAAATAAATATACAAAAATAAAGATCAATATACAGTATTTGCAGTATATGAATATACTATAGCAAACAATTGGAAAATTAAAAAATAATTGCAATACAATATAGACAAAATTATAGCTTGTCCTTAAGTTAAAAATTTAATGGAAGATGAGCAAAAACTTTATTTAATACTAAACATGCTTCAAAAAGCTTTTTTAAAAAAACTAGATGAATGAAGATGTGCCATGTTAATAGGAGACTTAACATTGTTAAAATTTCCATTGTCCTAAAATTGATTTGTAGATTCAATAAAATCTGCATATAACCCCAGTGAGATTTTTTTTTTATGTAGAAAATGACAAGTAAGTTCTAAAGGAAATGCTAAAGAGCTAAAAAAAAAAATTCCAAAACAATCTTGAAAAAGAGCAAAGTTGGAGAGTTCACTCTGTCTGATTTCAAGTCTAATTATAAAGACTCAGTCATCAAGACAGCCTAGTATTAGGGTAAGGATAGAAAAATAGAACAGAATGCAGAAGGAGACCCACACTTATGTGGTCAGCTGATCTTTGATACAAAGGTATCATTGTAATACATTGGTGAAAGGAAGGTCATTTAAATAAATGATATGGAACAATTAGATAAATATGTGGGAGGGGCCTGTGAATGAGCCCTGAATTGCCCTATTGGGTTATGAACAATGGTCTGAGATGCTCTTGGCTTCAAGGAACATTAGTTGAACGTCTCAATTCACTGTTGCCTCCCTGCTATCCACTTGTTGTGTTACTATAATGCCAAATTCGTGGGATTTCTTACATTCACAGGAGATTAAGTCACTAGCAAAAAAAATTTTTTTTCAACAAATCTCTGCTATATGTTACAGATAAATACTATGTTATATGAATGTAGCAAAAAAAAAAAATGAGATCTTTTTTAAGCCTAATAGAAAAGGGACTGATCACATTAAGAGTATGGAAAAAGAAAATACAAACATCATATTAGAGTAAATTTCGTAGAAGAAACTTGGGGTTACCAGGATTTGGTAGATTAACAATTTTTAATGTAGTTTATAGGCTACAATCAAGGGCCTAACCTTATCACCGTGTAAGCAAAATTCCTAGATCATTAGGAGAAAAAGTTTGAGATGTTTGCTATTGAATATGGCTATTGAACATGTTTGCTTTTTAAATTCTTAAATTTAAGAACTCAGGATAAATATATTATCAAAATTGATGTAATCATATACAGACCCATTTTTAAAGCTAAAGAATTAAACTAGGAATGTTCTCTTCACATGTAATACCTGCAGTTCTTATCATTAGAAACCTAATAATTGTAAAGAATAATGACAATCAAACTTAAGAGGCAGCAGAGAACCTACATTGGAGTTGGGCCAAATCGGCACTCAATAAATATGGAATGATAAATAAATGTTTAAGTAAATGGATTTAATAAACAAACACTAAGAGACAGACGATTTTGTTTTACTGAACATCACAGCATCTTTGGAGGTTTTGTTTCTTCACTTATAAAACAGAAATGACAATACTTGCCTATCCCACAAGACTGCTATGAAAATAAGAAGAAATATTTGATGGGAAAACAATTTAGAACAGAGATGGAAATATAAACTATTCCTTTTAAGGCTAATAGAAAGAAGCCATATTTTTGACTACTTACAAAGGGCCATCAGTAAATTCATTTCATTGAAACACAAAGTCTAGAGGAAATTGCAGCTTGTAAAAAGTGACCACTCTGTAGAGCTGACTGAACACACTTCTAGAATGTAAGCTTCACACAGACCTTTGTTATCAACTGGACAAAGAGGTGATAATAGTTCCTTTATTTCTTAGATTTATTGCTCTAACTTCAAGAGGGTTGTTTTCAACATCTGGAGAAGGCAGGGATTCAGCAAGAAATATGCTTTAACCAAATGGTGGAATGATCCTTGGTGTTTTTATCCAAATAAACAAAAAACCCAAAGCAATTGTGAAAGGAAACCAAAGAAAATAGCTCCTCTATTATCTTTATTTTAGGTCAAGCTATTTGGAAGCAAGTCACCACATTTTGGCTCAGGACTAATAGTATTACCCACTGAACTTACAAGAATGGGAAATGCTAAGGTTTGCACTCTAAATATCCACAATTGCTTTTTCTTTATGTGACCAATGTTCCCTGATTTACACCATAATTTGATGGTAAAAGGGATAGAAACGACCCTGGTTAATAAAATAGGTTGATATCAGGGTAGGGACTAATACAGCATGTATTTTTTTTTTTTAACTTGTCCCAATGTTGCAGATTCTTAAAGAAAAAGTTTTTCACTATCTGTTACCTTAAATTTATTAAATTCTTCTGGAACAAACAAAATGGTAGAGAACAGCCCTAAGTATAAGGGACTCGGGTATTTTCCATAGATGTTCAGTAAAACCTCATCAATTCCCATCTTAACCAGAATTACTATAAAATATCTTTTCCTCTAAGTTCCCAACATATTCAGCACTGAGAATACTAAAGTCATGCTTTACTTCCCAATTATACTGCATGTAATTAGAAATAGCATCTGATAGGTAGGTAGGTGCATGTTAGGGATTCAGTAATTATTTATTAAATGAATGTGTGAAATGAGTGAAACAAAAACTTTGAAATCCTAAAATGTATAATCTAAAGTCTTTTTTTTTTTTTTTTTTTTTTTTTAGTTGTAGGTGGTTACAACACTTTTAATTTATTTATGTTTTTGTGGTGTTAAGGATTGAAACTAGTGCCTCACACATGCTAGGCAAATGCTCTACCACTGAGCTACAACCCCAGCCCCTAGTCTAAAGTCTTTTTTTATTTTTTTTCAGGTTGCATTTACACTGGAGTAAATCTAAATTTTCTCATGGTTGATTCTGTAGTTTATCTGTCTCTACATTATTTATCTTCATTTTGGGTTTGGGAACACATCTAGCATGGAGCTTCTTTGCCATTTTTGCTTCTGTTTTTGTCTTGTCTCCCTTTACATTCATCAATAATTTTTAAATTATCTTCCAAAAGCTCTAAAAAGCTTATATTGTGTTTGTTTCTTTTCTAATTTGCCACTGCGGATAAAAATGAAACTTCCTGATTTTCACACCTTGATATTTTATCCAATCACCACATTGAAATATTTTAAAGAGTTTATCAATAAAATAGGGTTATCAATGTAAACAATCATCTACCAGTAGTCTTGTTCCTTCTTTTCTAAACTTTATTCTTTACATTCTTTTTCCTTTTGGTTCTGTGGATTGAATCCAGAGGTACATTTGCAGTGAGCTACATCTCCAGTTTTCTAAATTTTTATTCTGAGTCAGGGTCTAAATTACTGAGGGTCTTGCTAAAATGACTGTAATCATACATAAACGTGGGATTCATTATGCTATATTCTTACATGTGTATAACATGCTTGTATCAATCTCATTCCCCAGTACCTTCTCCTTCCCTCTCCAAATCCCTCCCCTTCCTTTGATCCACTTGCTCTATGCTACTGATTTCTCTTCTATTATTATTAATATTTCAACTAGTGCATTAAAATTTTACATATAAGCAGGATTCACTGTGGTATATTCATACAAAGCCAAGCATATTTTGGTAGATTCATTTTTGGTAGATTCAATTTCATTCCCCAGTATTTCCTCATGTTCTCCTCTCCTCCCTCCCTCTTTCTTTGGTACCAGGAATTGAATCTGGGGAGCTTAACCTTGGAGCCACATCCCCAGCCCTTTTTATTTTTTTTATTTTAAGGTGGGGTCTTGCTGAGTTGCTTAGGGCCTTCCTAAACTTCTGAGATGGTCCTGAATTTTTAATCCTCCTGTCTTAGCCTCCCAAGCTGCTGGGACTACAGGTATGTACCCCGATCCCATGCACCCCTTCTTGAGCCCCTTTCTCTATTCTATTGGTTTCCCTTCTGCAGAGACCTGCAGGGCCTTTAATTAAGAAACCAAGGAGGGACTATGATGCAGGATTAGAAAAGATAAACAGACACACATAGAGAGAAAGCTGAGACCAAGTGGGACCAGGTGGGAAATTATTCGCTGATAGAGAATGAATGACACAGAGCTGGCTCAGCACATTTCTTATATAGGTTTTAACATTTTCTGTGAGAAAGTTTCTTCAATGCAAGCAGGCTGAAGGATGAAGTTCTGGATAGCCAATTATATAATTTAATTATCTTTTTTGCACCCATCCCTACTCCCAACAACCCCTCCACACACATACCAAGCTAATATCCGAATTCAGGGTCAAGACTGATAGTGTCTGCCATGCACAGAAACACCTTTGAGCAGAGTGTCACCATAATAACTGGGCAGTGTTAACCTGCAGTCTTTGTATAGGAAGTTCCCTTGCCACAGGACACTCAGAGAGGGTGATTCAAACCACCATTCCTAACTCTCTTCTATGAAAACAACTTCTTTAGGCTTTTGCATCTATATTCATAAGTCACTGTATATAATTTAATTTTATGGACTCACTCTGATCCATTTTGGTATTAAAGTTAAACTAGCTTTAGTAAGTAAGTTAGAGGGATTTTCCTTTCAATTTTTTTTCTTACTCTCTGAGACACTGTGCATAAGATTTTAATTATTAAAAATAATAAAATTTGCCAGGCATAATGGTGTATGCCTATAATCCCAGCTACTCAGGGGCCTGAAACAGAAGGATTGCATGTTTAAGGACAATGTAGAAAGAAGCTGTCTCAAAACAAAATAATAAAAGGGTTACGGATATATCTCAGTGTTTATCTAGCATGTGAGAAACCCTGGGTTTAATCCCCAATACTACAAATAAATAAATAATAGCAAAATTTATCAAGTATTTGTTTCTGTCACACATTATTTTAATGTTAGCTCATTTAATTACCATAAAGGTACATGAGGAAAAAATACTATTATCCTCTTATTACATATAAAAAATTCAGACTCCTACCTGGAATCAAATTAGAAATCACTAAAGATAATAGGAAAATTTTCAAATAATTAGGAATTAACCAACACATTTCTAAATAATCACTGTATCCAAAGGAAATCTTAGGGAAAATCAGATTCACTTAACTGAATACAGAGAAAAGCACATGTCAAAATGCATCAGACACAAGAGCTAAGATGCTGAGAAAAAATATGACACAAAATGATTACATTAGAAAAGAAAACCAATAAGCTATCTCTGAGGAAAAGAAAAACTCAATAAAATTGACAAAGATCTAGTGAGACTGACAAAAGAAAGAGAAGATATTATTACTAATATCAAGAATGAAATGAGGATATAACTGCACACTCCATAAACATCAAAAGGATAATAAGAGAATACAATGAGTAACTCTTTGCATAAATTTGACAACTTAAATGGACTAACTACTAAAAAAAAAATTGAATTTGCAATTCAAAAACTTTCAAAAAAGAAGCACTCATTTGAAGATGCTTTTAACTGGGGATTCTACCAAACTGAAAGAAAAATTAGTATCATTTCTACCCAACTTCTTCCAAAAAATAAGAGGGAAAAACTCCCAATTCATTTTATTAAATTAGCATTACCTTATAACAAATAATACAATAAACAGTACCAAAACACAAAACAAAAACAAAACACTACAGATCAATGAACTTCATGAATATAGATACAAAACCCTTAAGGAAATATTAGCAAATAGAATTCATTAGTATATAAAAAGTATTAAAAAACAGAGCATCTAAGTGAGGTTTATTTCAGGAATGCAAAGCTGGGTCAATATTTGAAAAACATTTAACATAATTAACCAGATTAGTAGGCTAACTAGGAAAAAAATCTCATAATGAGGTCAAGTGATGTGGAAACAGTATTTGACCAAATTTGACTAAATTATACAGGATGGTAACAGACTGATTATTACCTTCTCCTACCCCTAATTGGGAAAGAGACAAGGATTTCTGTTCTCATTACCCTTAAATCAAAACAGTTTGGAAAGTACTAGTTAATACAGTAATGCAAAAAGTAATAAAAATAACAAAGATTAGAAAGAAAGAGACAAAACTGTCTTTATTTGCAAATAACATAATTGTGCAGAAAATCCAAGGAATCTATTTTAAAAAAAATTTCTTTAATAAGTAAGCTCAGCAAAGTCACATACAAGATACTAGATAAGTGTAAAAAAAAATCAATTGCTGTTCTATATATGAATGACCATGTAGCCACCATAATTTAAAATGTAATGTCATTCACAACAAAATAGTAGGTATAAATCAATAAAACATGTATGTGTATGCTGAAAACTACAAAGCACTAATGAAAGAAATCAAGGAAGATACAAACAAATGGGAAAACAGTGTGCTTGTGAATTAAAAAACTAAATAATAAAGATATCAATTATCCTTATATTGGCATACAATTCCTATGAAAATTCTAGCGAATTTATTTATGTGGGGTGGGGGGCTGGGGATTGAACCTAGGACCTCATGAATTCAAAGCAAACACTCTTCCAACTGAGCTATATCCCCAGCCCACTGTAGTAAATTTTTGTAGCCATAAATAAGGTTATCCCAATAGTTATATGAAAAGGCTAAGGAACAAGAGTTGTTACTGGAAAAATTTCCAGAGAGTTATTCTTAGAAAATAGAAGCCAATTCCAAGTGACAATGACCTATATTATTCCTCTGATATCACTCTTTGAAATGACAACATTACAGATAGGGAGAACATATTACTGATTGACAGGAGTTAAGGAGATGGAGGTAGAGGGAAGTGATGGGGCTGTAAACGGACAGCATAAAGAATACTGTGATGATGGAAATGGCTGTGTCTTGGCTATATTAAGGTCAATACACTGGTGGTGACATTGTCCTACAGTTTTGCAAGCTGTTAACCTGGGAGGATACTGCACAAATGGTACAGTATTATTTCTTACTACAACTGTTCATGAATCTACAATGTTCTCAAAATTAAATGTTTAATTTAATTTTTTAAAGTATATTCAAAAGAAGTAGGAGTAGGAGGAAGAGTGGACAAGTAGAGATTATGCTATCCAAGAGTCCTGCTTACCTTCCAAGTACAAAATAATTCTTATTTACAGATTATCTAAATTTTTCATAGAGTTTAAGTGATATTTTCCCATCATTTGAAGATACTATAATCTCAGTACCAATGCCTGAAAGAAATTAAAAAAACATTATCACTTATGAATAATATCAACATTAAAATAAAAAAAAAAACAGGAAGTAATTATTTTAATTGCTTCCAAGAATGGTAAGATGATTTAACATTAAGAAATTAATTAATGTAATTCATGTTATTAATAGATCAAAGAATAATGGTAACCTTGATTTACCAGAAAAGGCATTTCCAAATGAAAATTCATAGTAAAATATGAATAAATATTCTTTATTGTTAGGTTAAATAATATCTTTCTGAAACAAACTGCCAGCAGAACAGTGTAGAATGAAATGCTAGAATACTAACATTAAACATTAAAAGTTGTATTAACATTAAAAACAGCAAGATAGCCACTGTAACAACTCTTGTAACTCTTCTGTACCTTCATAATATCAATCAAAAAAAAAAAATCAAAACACCTGACATACATTTGAAGAAAACTAAAACCTACTATGAAATACAAAAGACATCATACACAAATGGATAGTCAAATTTTTATATTCCTTGAAGACAAAGTTTAATGTAAAGAATATGCATTTCATCAGCAAACTTATCTAAATATAAAAAATAATTCCAATGTAGACCTTAATAATACTTCTTAAAAATGGATAAAATATTTCCAAATAGATCTTTTTGTACTTGTTATTAGAAATCATTCCTATGTTCATTTACTCATTCACTACTTATTGTAACTCTATGATAGGGTAAGCATTAAGCAAGGCAAAGAAATTGCTGAAGAAAAGTGTAATGCTGTGTATGTTTGGTTCCCACTTTTATAAAACATATTTTTATATACAATAGAAGGGGACACATCTAATTTTGAGGACTAATTATGTCAAGGAACTAGGAATTTTGGTGACAGTTTTCTAGATTTTGCTTTGCTTACCTTTATTTTCATAGTGAGGAAGTCACCTGTGTAATTTTTGCTAGAGATCCTCACTAGTATATGACTGCATTAAATTATTTCAGGAATACCAGAGATGAGAAAGATGTAAAAAACAAATTACGTCTACACATTTGCATAGTCCCCCAGGTTTTAGTCAAAATACTTTTATCTTTGCTACAAAAATGTTCTTAAACATGGGAACACAGGCGTTCATGCCTCATAAACATAATAAAAAATAGAGCTCCCATCTCTGGAACCTCTACTACCAGTTCTTTTTCAGTAAATGTTTTAGTAATTTTTTTTCTGATGTGTCCATCAATATATTAAGGACTCAATTACTATCTATTTGTGTGAACACATGTGTATAAGAATTGTACATATATAATGAATCAAATACAGATTTCTTTCTTTCCCAGATTTGTACATATAAATTAATTTGCTATTTGTTTTATAATAATACTTTTGGCTGCCTTAGCTGTTCTTTCTGTTTTTGCAGGGGCTGGAGGTGGTGGAGTGGGTACTAGGAATTGAACTCAGGGGCACTTGACCTCTGAGACACATCCTCAGCCCTATTTTGCATTTTATTTAGAGACAGGTTCTCACTGTGTGGTTTAGCACCTTGCTTTTGCTGAGGCTGGCTTTGAACTCACAATCCTCCTGCTTGACTTAGCTGCTCTTTCTGATACTTAGTTTCCTTTTATCAGAGAATAAAAGCTCAGAAAATTCATGCAACTTTCCCAAGATCACAAAACCAGTAAGTGTCAGAGATGTGATTTGAATCCAAGCATTCCAATTCCAAAATCCATTTGCCTAACCTCTACCTATTGTTTTAAGTCTCCAAATAACATAATACCTACATATTCTATGAACTGCTAACCAGTTGTTTGTCACATACAAAAGGGAAAATTATTTCCCACATGGTGTACAGTCATTCAGGATGATCCAAAGACACAAAATAAATATTTTAAGTAATTCAAGTTAGAAAAAAAGGGAAGGAAGACAGGCATTAAATGAGGAGGTCAATCAGATTTATACTGGAAAGGTTATTCAATAAAGAGGAAAGAACATAATTTGGAGAAACAATGAATGACTCATGATGCCCATGATCTAGATGGGAAATTGACCAGGAAATAAATCACATTTTGGAAATGTGAATCCTTCAGTTTTTTAAAAAGTTTTCTAAAATACTTCTATTAATAAGTTAAAGCTGTCCATATCTCAGGTTAAAACCATTTTTTGAAAATGAAAAATAATTGGTTGTCCAACACTAAAAGTGAACATAAGGGTGGACTCTAAAACCTTCAAGGATAATTTCCACTTCTCTTTCCTATTTTGATTCAACTGTTCTCATTAAGTTTCTGTGGTTCTTGTTATTTTGTTTAACATAATAAGTTCCTTCTTAATTCTATGTCACACGTCGTACATTTTTTCCTTATTAATTTTTGAATCACTTAGTTGGCCAAGTATTAAGCCCAACTTCATTTGAATTTAATTAAATATTATCTGGGATATTTTTGATAATTGGTTAGCTGCTTAGTTTATTATTTAGTTTATGTGAATCAAATACATATTAATTTTATTGTGAAATAAATTAAAATATATTTTAGTGGTTCATTAAGGAATTATAACATGGTTAGAATTCCAAGAGAGCAATAATAAATAAAACATGTTTGGGGCATAAAATTGAAAGCATTTTACAAAGATAATGATTCTACATGTTGCTATTAATATTTTCCTTCATAAGAGTTGCAGATTACATTTTCTATAATCACTAAGTAGTCAAGAAATTTACTATTAGGTAATAATTGAAAAAGTAACTGTGGTTGTTTATGCACACCTTAGTATTAACTCTTGAGACAACAAACTTCATATGCAATAGAAAAGTTTCAAACTAAGCTTTCACAATATATTTTGATTTTAATATTTCTTCCCTGCTTTCAAACAGGACTATTCTATGATTTTTTTTGGGGGGGGGGTTAGCTGCTTAGTTTATTACTATTTTTGTATAATATTTTTAATTCTTAACTTTTAAATGCATCAAAGTTCCAATTTTAGTTGATTGCACACACTTTCTTCTTTTTTGTAAGTCAGAAATTCCTTTTTTCTTGTATGCGTGTGTGAGTGGGAGCCTGTCCCCTTAATGATCAATGCATACTTGCATACTTTTGTTCTATTTTATCTTAACTCAATGGAAGATTTATTTTATTTTTTATAAAGCCAGAAGTGCTCAGGTAAAAAAAATCATGTTCAACTTATTGCCCATTCAGATTACTTTAAATATAATGCAGGGAAATGCTTTTCTCCTTAGAAATCAAGATTTTATTTTATGGATATTAACTCAGTTCACTGTCCATGTCTAAAAATCTTACAAATATCAACTATTGATCCTGATAGTTTGAAAGGTTTTTTTTTCTTTCTTTCTTTTTTCTAAGTAGTCAAGCAATCAAAAAGGTGGAATGCTTAGTCACAAAATTACTTAAGAAAAAATATTTTTAAGAAATAGTTTCCTGATTATGAGTCAACATTAGAGTCTGATAACACTCTGTTTTCCTTGTGAATGCTTACTTGTTTTTTCCCATGGATGCTCTTAAAAGAAACTGCATTATATTGGGTCATATTTATGAAACAAGGATAATGTCGCCAAGTCTTCAAAATACCTTTCCATTGCATACGAGGGCAGGATATGGTTTCTTATTCTCTTGAGGAATGATAAAAAAATGTTTGGCTTTCAGTGGGAGGTGAACTATCTCTGGCTCTTATCAGTGACAGAATTAAGTAAGAAGCATAGTCTACCTGTGCCATCCCTTGCAGACATAAAGTTAGTAGAAGAGTGACAACTTGCCCTAGAAAACACTTAGTCATTGTCTCACATTATGTGTTTCCAGGTGCCAAACAACTTTTGGCTTGTTTTATTATTGGTTTACTCCCTGCCAGTTTATTGTGTTTTAAACAATAGGTGATGCAGACCCTGGGAACCTCCGTTAACATGTATTCCCTAACAGCACCCGGATGTCAGACATATATTTCTGGTGGGAAAACAAGGTACATAAAGCAGTGTCATTGACCAGACAATTCAGTGCTCTTAAATATCTTAAAATAATATTTAAGAGCACTGAATTTGTATGAGGAAGTTTATGCTAAGTTGGGAGCTTGTTTGATTAGGGTTGGAAAAATTCTATATGTGAACATGCAAAGAAAAAACAATTTCTTCTGTTGGGAAATTTTGTAAACAGAATGCTCAGGTTTGCCAAGTGTCTATCAGAGTTAATTGTTTTCCACTAGATTTCCATCCTTACATTCCAATGTTGCACATTTATTTTGCTTCATCCTCATAGATGACTATAAGCATTTTTCCAAATGCCCAGGGACTTTTTGTGTTAAAAGAGATGGTAGCAAACATAATTGTAATGCCCTTCCCATCAGGAAATTTTTCTAAGAAACAGCAAAGTAAATTTTATTTCAATCTTACCAAATCATACAAAAAGAATGATTTAGAAAGGGAGACTATCATTTATAATTTACCAAGAATAGATGCATATAATTCTTTGAATGGATGCATATAATTCTTTGATTTCTTATTTATTGTTACAGGAAAAACAATGATCAGGTATATTGGACCAATATAACGCAAGGACTTAAAAGCTCACTTAGATTTGAGAAGAAGTAAATTATTTCATACCAAATTAAATTAGGATTTCTGCATAAAAAGTGGTTAAATAAATGTTTTCTTAATTCATTCATTCAAGTAGAACTTTTATAACATTTAGCTTTAAGCACATCTAGTGTCATCTTGCTTTATTTATTTTTTAGTATACATATAGTAGATTTATTTTTACATATTATCATATGTACACAACAAAATTTGGTTAATTTCATTCACCAGTATTTCCTCTTTTCCTCCTCTCAACCCTCTCCCTGGTCTCCTTACTCTATTCAACTGGTCTTCCTTCTATTTTCATAAGATTCTTTGCCTGCCCCCCACCAGCCCTGCTTTCCTTTTTTCTAATTTCCACTTATGAGAGAAGACATATGAAACTTGACTTTCTGAGTTTTGTTTACTTCACGTAATATAATATTCTCAAGTTTCATCCATTTTTTTCTACAAATGACATAATTTCATTCTTCTTTATGACTGTATATACTACATTTTCTTTATCCATTTATCCATTGACAGACACCTAGGCTGGTTCCATAATTTGGCTATTGTGAATTGTGCTACTATAAATATGGGCCTGCCTGTATCTCTAGCACTACTTTAATAACCTCTTTTTAGTTTTTATATTGCCTGTTGCCTCAAATTTTTATGTAAAATAAAATCATACCCAATAGACATAAAAAAGTGGGGTGTGGGGAGTAATAGGAGCATCTTATGAAAATAGAAAGGAGACCAGTAGAAAAGAGGAAGGGACTCATGGGAAGGAGCAAGGGAGAGAAAAGAGAGGTACTGTGAACAAAATTCACCAAGTTATGTTGTTCTATTATGTGTTTGTGCAAATACGTATCAACAAATCCCACTATTATGTATAATTTTAATGCACCAATAAAAAATGTTGGAGAAAGAACAAATGAACACATGAAATATAAAAATAAATGCACTTAACAAATCTAAAATTAAATTATGTCTGTGTACTAAAAATAAATGCATGCCAGCTAAACTTATTCACAGTCACTTCACTGACCATCATGACAAACAGCAATCTAATCCAACATGTTTTATTTCATAAAGTGAAAGTGGCCACCTTCCTAGTCTGACTGAATCTGCCATACCATAATCAATTCCATTAGGTATTGTGAAATGAGTCACACTTATCTTGAGCTTGGCATGTGTTAGAGATTGTAGGTTATATTTGAGCAAAATTTTTCATGCAACCCAAGTTTTACTTTCAGGTATATCTAACTAAAGTGACTGCATTTAGTTGTGTATTCAAATTAAAGAAATAGTCCTACATTTAAAAATCACTGTGCCTTACTTGAAACAAAGCATTAAAATTCAAAAATCTATATTTTGAATGTTAGAATGTTAGGATATATGCATGTGTGTAAATGTATATGCTTTCACTGTATGTTTACAAAAAATACAATTTTTATGATGAGTCCCATTTTTTCACCAATAGTTTGCCAATTTTCATTTATTGATTATATGGGAAAGAAGGATAACAAAAAATTTTAAGTTAAAGATATTGTGGCTTCTTTTTTAAAAAATAGATTTTTGTTAACTTTTCAGAACTCCAGATTATATATGCCTATGATAAATACAACATGCCCTTTAAAGAGGAAATCCCTCCTTTTATCTAATACTCAACTTTAATTTGTAAGATGACCTAGGGAGAGGTAAGGTGAAATATTGGAAGGTCCCTAGTATGTACCAGAGAATATATGAATTCAATTTTATTGGATCTGCTCTACAAACCTATGAGATGGGTTATCACCTCTATTTTATGGTTTTGGAAATCTGACTACAGTTCCCAAGTCATGCAAAAGCTGGGTTGTTCTTCAAGTTTTGGTTGGGCTCAATCATGTTTCTCTGGTCAGCTAGGATCAATTATTGGTTAGCTTTGCTGATCTTAGACACCCTATATGATGTGTTTCTGTCTGATGTGCTAATAGCATTGCCTGTGACAACTGAGATGACTAGGCTCTATTCTCTCTTTCTTCATTAGATTACTTTGGGTTTGTTTATATGGTGGCAGTAAAGATCCAAAGTCAAGATGAAAATCTATAAGGCACTTTTGCTGCATTCTATTTAAGACAAAGTAAGTCACACGGTCTGAGGAAGATGTAAAAAGTAGGAAATTCCTGTTTTTATCTAATACTCAACTTTAATTTGTAAGATGACCAAGGTGAAATATTGGAAAGTCCCTAGTATGTACCAGAGAATGTATGAATTCAATTTTATTGGATCTGCACATTTCAAAGTGCATGGACTTCTATTCTTTTCCTCCCTACCCTCCCTTGTTGAGAGAACATTCAGCCTTTGGTTGGGGGACTGGTTTATTTTACTTGGCAAGATATTCTCCTGTTCCATCCATTTACCAGCAAAAGCTACAACTTCTTTCTTCAATTTTGCATGTGTGTGTGTATGTGTGTGTATGTGTGTGTTTTCTTTATCCATTCATCTGTTGAAGGACATAGAGAGGAGTAGGAAATCTGGAGCATTTTTGACATCAGTTATACTGTGTGTGTGATATTTGAGGCAATACATGACACTTGTTACACCAAAAATATCAATGAGAATGTATGTTAAAAGTTTGAATAATCTTGCCATGAGCAGGAGGCTAGAGGGAGGAAGATGTCAAGTTCCAGTCAGCCTTAGTAAGTTAGAAGACCCTCAGCAACTTAGCAAGACCCTGTCTTAAAACATAAAGGAGACTAAGGATGTAGCTCAGTGGTAATGTACTCCTGAATTCAATCCCCAGTACCAATTAAGAAAAAAAAGAAAAAAGAAATGAATAATCCTGAGTTACTCTGAGCCCCACAAATCAATGGTTAGAAAAAACAGATATCCTTCTAAGGCTAATTCTAATACCTAAAAGAGAAATGCTGCCATCTGTTTCTGTCAATCAAATAACTGTGTACATTTAATTAAATTAGTATAACATTGAGCAGTGATAATCATACCCATTTACATAATGGTAGTAAATGCCTCTCAATATACTTACTACATTCCTTACATTTTACCAGAACTTTTTGAGTGAAGATGAAAAATGGTTTTTGTTTGTTTTTGTGAGAAGTGCACACAAATGAAATATGTCTCTAAAAAGTTTTCCTACGTTGATTGGTTCACTTAGCTACAGACAGTTCATACGCCAAAAGAATGAGAGAATGAAGGAGAAGACAAAGTTGCTGAAACCTGGGTGGGTATACCTAGTTGTGAAGCTGTAAACTCATGATCAACCATAAAATATAAGCAATAGTATGAAAAGAATTAATCACTGTGATTTAGCAAGACACAAGATTCTTTATATTTTAGAATACCTAGTTTTGCCTTAAATTTCTACTGTTTGGCAAACAATTAATTTTATCCTAGGGCTCAGGGATACCAAGAGTTATGGAAAGTGATTGAAATATCTTTGATTAGAAGACAGGAGACTGTTCTGAACCTACTCTTCATTATTAGTCATATGACTATGTAAATTTATTTATTTTTAGCAATCTCAGTTCCCTCCTTTATAATATTGAAATAATGCTGCCTGCATTGACTTCCTAATTGGGTTTTTACAAAATTGTAATTTGAAACTGTGATGATAATATTTTGCATACTGAAAAGGATTTATACAGATATAAATTCTGGCTAATGTGACAATGTGCTATACATGAAGTTAGTTACCTCTGCAGCACTGACCACCCATTATAAAATTTTATGAAGATTGCTTCTTCAAGTGCGCATTTGACCTCATTATTAATTTAGACAACATTCTTTCCTGTATATGTAGTAAGATTGAGGAATAAATCAAAATATCTATATTCTTAGAAGTTAATAAAATATAGAGCCTCCATCTGTGTAGGACTATGCTGTGTGAATGAAACTGTTTTGTATTATAAGAAGGAAAAATTAACAAGAAGGGAAACGAACTGCCAACTTTCTATTTTTTTAACATCAAATTAATGAAAAGGCATCATGACAGAATTTATGATCTTCTGAGCAAGGTAGACTATCAATAATTTGATAAAATCAGAGAATGCAATGTGTGATAAATCTGAGAGGGGAAATCATGTGGAGCCATGTAAAGTTGCAAGGATCTCACTTGGTAGAAGTGATTTTAATTTTTAACAAAGAAAAATGGTCCATCATAGATAATATTATCAATAGCAGCTATTGTGTACAGAGCATTTAATCAATATTACTTCTTGACATGTACTGTTCTGTTTATTCTTAACATCAGTATAAATTATTCTTCTTTTACAAACAGGAAAATAGACTCATAGAGGTTATATATTCTGACCAGTGCCACACAACTTTTTAATGGTCAATGTTATCCTCAAAATTATCTCTATCTACACAAAGAGGCAAGGGGAAAATATCCATTTTGTATTTTCATTGTGGATTTAGTTTGGTGTTACATAGCATTATATTACACATAGTTCAATGAGAAGAAAATTCTTACATTTGGATAAGTTTAATTACAAAGAAAAGTAGAAGTTTTAAAGTGATAAAACTGTTCCATACCGTTGTTGAATTAACACAGGATTATCTGTCAATTCAAAGTTTTATTTAACGCACCTACCTCAGTGTCTTAAAGGGACATTAGAGAGAACAGAAAAATAAACATAAATTACCAGTTCTTTAGGAATGTATGGCTTTCTTGGAAAGAAAGCATCAACACAAATATTAACAATGTAACTCAATGTTAGTAAAAGTCAAAAACAGCAAAGACACTTCTAGTGAGAGGCAAATGGGGAGAGAAGGGAGAAGGCCTAACAGCTGCACAACTTTAAGGCTGACCTCTCAGTCATAGAGAAGGAGGAAGATCTTTCCAAGTACTGAAGAATTCATATATTTTGAGGAGGTAATGAATATTAAACATTCTTACTTATCAGGAAGAGGAGTAGCAAGCAATACAACTGAAGTAGAACAGATTCTTAAAGGCTATCGTGGGCAGTTTTCATTGAATTAATGTAAGATGATAGAGTTTGAATGAGAATCTCAAAAGAAAGAAGCCAAGCTTTTAAGGTGTTCATGAAAAGGAGAGACGAGTTACAGGACTGCAGAAGAAATTCTTGCGAGGGATCAAGCAAATGTTGAATGTTTGGGATTTAACTCTCAGCATAATAATTGGAGCTGGTGGGCATAAACTTAGAAGTTATACACAGACTTTTTGGGGGTCTTGAAAGTGGACAATGAGTACAATAAAATGAAATAGAGTAACAAAGAAGGAACCCAGAACTATTTGAAATGCTTGAATTTGAATTGTGAGAAGAAAAGCAGAACAGTTTTGAAAATATTTTTATAAAAAGGCTAGGATTTTGAATTCTAATGGTCAATACAAAGGAATGAATTGAGAAATAAAGACAAATATTTTTAGTGTAAAGTATAATAGACATGCCATAATAAATAAGATTAGTGACTGGGTTTCATGTTCATGAATTATAACCTTTGAGGGAATATTTCTAGTGGAGCATCAGAATCATCTTTATACTTTCAGATATTAAAGAGTAAGAAGAGAGAAGTATTTTATAAAGGGGAACCAATTCAGGTAATTTAATCTACTAATTGGAAATACTTGCCACTCCTGAAATATTGGGCCAGAGTTCAACTTTGATAATATCAAATGAATAATTTCCAATATTATTTTTCCTTTTAACCACATATATGCAGCCTAAGACTTCAAGCCTGAGTCAGGTAATCAGATTTGAAATAATAAAAATGCTTATTTGAAAAATGAGATGCAGATTCTAGTCTTTCAAAATAGAAACAAAAGAAAATACCAAGCAAAAATTTCCTAAAACTGATCATTTCAATGATTCATTATAGGGAAGAAACAAAACAAAATGTGAGCCCATCTTCCAAACTAGAAATAAGGGTGAAGAAGAACTTGATGGCAAGGGTGGGTTGTTGAAGGAAATTCAATGTAAGTATGATAGGAGTTATAGGAAAAAAAGATAAAGATTATAACAGTGTTTGTTATAGAACCTAAGTGTAACACTTTTTTTTTTTTTTGTCAAGCATTTTTAAGGAATTCATCTTTGTTCATTTGCAGTGCAAAGACCAGAGAAATTATAGCAAATTGAGGAAACTGCAGGCAGCTGCCATCTGTGGTCTTTAGCAGACATTGGTGACCCTCTAATAAGGAAGAACCAAATGTGAACAACAAGAAGCAGCAGGTCAGTGATTCTTGTCCTTTTAAGGATATCAGGGGGAGCTTGCGAGCATCATAGCTTACGTCTTTGAAGTAGACATGCACGATATGAAATTCACAGTGTGAAACAATTAAGTGTGACATCAAAAAAGCACTGGACTCCAAATGGTATTTCAGTGTATGGTGTAAACATTGAAACCAAGTGTCTGATTTTTACAAGCTTCACACTCCACTCACACCTGGCTTCACCTCCTTTTGCTTCCCAATCACACAAAATCTCACCATGATTCAAAATGTACATAAACATCCTTTTATAAGCGATAAGTTTTCCTCATGGTCAAATTCACTTATGTATAAATTTTTTAAAATTATTATATTTGGTGAATGAGCACTTATTTCGCTATTAGCCAAGTCACAACTCTATATCATGAGTAAGAGAAAATCTCAACCAACCAGGCTTAAAGATAAATAAATCTTTGCATTAGTAATTATTAAATCCATATATGTATAATTTCTGGTGAGGTTTGATATAGTGGCTCAAACTGTAGGACCAAATATTCTTTCTTTCCATATCTCTGCTCTGCCTTCCATGGTAATAACTTTATCCGTAATCTTCAAAACTGCCCCCTCCCAGTTTGCTTCTGCAATTCTGCCGTCATCTCTTCATACCATGCCTCTCAGGAAGAAAACAACAATGATTTTCCACCCACCAGCCTCCAAGAATGTCATCTCACATCTCATACACTCTGACTAGATTATGTGTCAATCACTGTGGCCGAAGGTTAGGATATGCCAATGGCTTAACTGACACACCGGAATAAAAAGGAAGTAGGTAGTGGCCAATCCTACCACCTGCACTTATTGAGATAACAGGAAAGAATGACTCCCTAAAGAATCACTGTTGTGCAATTTTATTCTTCTCTCCTCCAAACAGAAAAAATAAATAAGTAAAGGAGGGGCCATAAAATAATGCTTAGTGACAAAAACACCAGGTATTCACTTCCCTCTTTCTGGGGTTCATTAGTTCAGGGAAGGTCTAAGTAAGATATTTTAAACCTGACCAGAAACAATTAAGAGCTTGATCATATACAAACCAGAGCTCACAGAAAACCTCAGGCTCACTTAATATAACAATCAACTTTAAATATTGAATCAGAAGGAAAGAAGACAGTATGGAAAACATAGTTTTGTTTGTTTTTCTGGTACTAGGATCAAACCCAGAGACATTTCACCATCTCCAGCCTTTTTTTTAATTTTGTCACAGATTCTCATTAAATTGCTTTGGGACTTCCTAAATTGCTGAGACTGGCCTTGAACCTGCAACTCTCCTGCCTTAGCCTCCCAAGTCACTGAGATTACAGACAGGAGCCACTGTGCCCAGCTAGAGTACTGTTTTGATAGTATTTGCCTAAGGAGAAAGTGCCAGCCAGTCAATTAGGGTTCTAGTGGGTTTCTCTCTAGGTAGATACATTTTTCCCCCTGATTCTAGATACTATTTAATACATCCCCATCAGTTTATTTAGTTTATCCATAAACATTGCAGATTCATTTGAAAGGGTCAATTCTAAGGTTGATGTTCCTGTGTTAGTCAACTTTTTGTTACTGTAGCCAAACTACCCACATAAATAACTTGAAGGAAGAAAGGATTATTTTGTATCATGATTTCAAAGGTCTCAGTTCATGGTTGGCTGGCTTTATTGTTTTTTGCCTAAGGGGAGGCAGAACATCAGGACACAGGAGAGGAAAGCTGCTTAGCTCATGGCAGCCAGGAAGAAGAGGGGGGTAGAGAGAGAAAGAGAGACAGAGAGCAGAGAGAGAGAGCAGGGAAGGGGCCGGGGACAAGATATAGTCCCCAAGGGCAGAACACTAATGAAGTGTTTCCTCCACCCATGCCCTACCTGCCTATAGTTTCCACATCTTCCCAGTTGTCCAAATTATTAATCCATCAAGTGGAATATTCCACTGGTGAGCTTAGAGCCCTCATGATCCAATAACTTCCCCCAAAGCCCCACTCCTGCACGTCACTGCCTTAAGGATGAAGTCTTCAAAATATGAATTTTTAGAGGGACATTCTAGATCTAAACCCCAACAGTCCCTAGTAGAGAACATATTTTATTTCAGTGCATGTTATTAAATCAACTATCTAAAGTAAGTCATTCTCTAGAAAGCCTACAAGTATTCACAGTGCCTAATCAACACTTGGTAATCAAAAGTTATTATTATATTTCTGATATGGCTCAAGCTACCCATCTGATTTTCAGATCTGTACTGCTGAGAGGCTGGACCATGCAAAACGGAGATATAAGAAAAACATGAGGCCTTTTGAGACCGTTATCTGCATGCAGAACTACATGAAGAAATTTTCCACCTCTACAACAAGAAATATTCTGGAAATTTCAGTAAACAGAAGGGCTGACATTTCTTACCTAAGTTTTCTCTTTTATTTATGAATTCAGGTAATATTCGTGTAGAGGAAGAAAGGATATATGGTAAGTATTTCAAAGTAAAGTAAATTAAATATTAATCTCAATTTAAAATATTTCTATTATGTTAATTTTAATTTTAAATATTTCTATGAAGGAATTAGAGAGGGCAACAAATAATTCTACCATTATGATATCTGGAGCAGAATACTCATTTTGAGAATTGGTCACCAAAAAATCATCTTAAAACAAAACATGCATTCTAGATTCCTGGAGGATTATGGAGGTACTTTACATCTTCATTGGTTGAAAAAAAATTGGGGGGTGTGAGGTGGAATAGCAGGGATTGAACCCAGGGGTGCTTGACCACTAAGCAACATCCCCAGCCCTTTTTATTTCTTATTAATTTTTTTAGCTTTAATTTATACATGACAGAATCTATTTTGATATATTTAAACTCACATGGAATAGGTCTTATTCTAATTAGAATCCCAGTCTTGTGGATGTCCACGATGTTGAGATTTACAGTGGTGCATTCATACACACACACACACACACAGAGGAAAATTATAGCATATTCACTTCTTGTTTTGAGAGAGAGTCTTGCTAAGTTGCTCAAGGCCTTGCTAAGTTGCTGAGGCTGGCTTTGAACTTATGATCCTCCTGCCTCAGCCTCCTGAGCCACACTACCATGCCTGGTTGAAAAAAAATTACTTCTGATTCTAATATCTATTACTTTCTTTTGATAATGATACAGTAATAGAAATGACTTTCTGATAGATAAAATTTAGCCGTTTTTATGTTTATATATTTCTTAAATGAGTAATATTTAATGATAAAAATAGAGCCACAGTGGCATTTCAAGGTCATTATTTTAAGACAAAAATTTTTTGTAATTTTAGAACTTTTTTTCAGCTTAGATGATTTTTAGTTTGATACTGAAGAAAGGTGAGAGAGGCTTGGATATAATTTAGGCTTTTGCAGAAAACACCTTGAAAAAAACACTTTTCTATTATGACAAACAAGAAATATCTTTATATAAGTGTCAAAATCTCTATGTTTTAATAATAGTAAATTTATTTTTCATTTTCTTGATGACAGTTTTTAGCTATAATGGCCTTTGTTTATAACTGTTTGTACCATTTGATATGTTCCACTGTAAATTCAATTTTGCATCATATTTAAGTTATGTGTTTTTTTATGTTACAAATAATATCATATAGAATCACATCCACACTCCATTTTTCTTTGGTCTAAGAAACAAATGACAATCAACATTATTTAAATTTTTAAAATTTCTTAAAGGTAAATGTTTTCATCACCACATTATTTTTTGTTTCTTCTACAATAAAAATTTCATTCAAGTTAAATATGGTGAGTTCTTTTTAATAAAACTTAGAGATTTAAATTTATATTATAATAGAATTTATATATTTATATCTATTTCCATACATGTATGTATGTACATGAGTATACATGTATGTATGAATATATGTGTAAGTATATATAGTGAGTGAGGTTTTACATTCATAATTACAAGGCTCATTGGGTGTTTAGAGTATAGATGAAGGCAGATACAAAAAATAACCATTCCTGCTAGGTTCTGAAAGTCTGAATGTTCTGTCACCAGATCTTTCCAGATTTCTCCAAGTTGAAAAAGATTTGTATTTTCTTAATGAGTAATGATGTTGAACATCCTTTCATCTGCCTATCTTTTTTGGGAGAAATATAAATTAAAATCCTTTGTCAGCCAGGCATGTTGGCCCACAAAGGTAATCCCAGTGCTCAGGAGGCTGAGGCAGGAGGATCGGATCGAGAGTTTGAAGCCTAAGCAACTCAGTGAAAATCTGTCTCTAAATAAAAGACAAAATAGGGCTGGGGATGTGGCTCAGTAATTGAGTGGCCCTAGGTTCAATCTCCAGTAGCCCCCCCAAAAAAATCTTTTGCAAACTGTTAATTAGATCATCTTTTAATTATTGCATGAGTTCCTTATATATTTGAGATACCTTTTTTCAGCTATATAATTCACAAATATTCTCCTGTGTATTGTCTTTTCATTATATGAATGGTATCATTTGCAGCAAAAAATGTCTTCGTTTTGATGTGATCCAATTTATCTATTATTTCTTTTCAATTGTGCTTTTGTCATTATATATAAGAAACTATTGCCTAATGTAAGTGACAATACACTCCTGTTTTCTTCTAAATGTTTTAGTTGTGCATTTTGCTCCATGACTGGTTACAGTTAATTTTTGTATATTACATAAGGAAAGGATTCAATTGTCTCAGCATCATTTTTTTGTAAAGACTGTTCTTCCCCCAGTCAAAAATTAATTGGTAAAAATGTAAGGGATTATTTTTGGACTCTTGTTTTTCATTAACCTTATAGGTCTATTTTGATGCTAATATAACACTGTCTTGATTACCGCAGTAGTAAGTTTTGAAGTACGAAATGTGAGTTTTCCAACTTTGTTCTTATTTTCAAGGTTGTTATGACTATTCTGGATCCATATGAATTTTAGAATCATCTTGTCAATTTCTATAACAGCATTTGTCTGGGGTTTTGATACAGATGTGTTGTGTCTGTAGATCAGTCTGAGCAAATTCCCATCATAACAATATTATGTCTTCCAATCCATAAACATGGGATATCAGGATGCCTTTCCCTTTATTGAGATTTTCTCTAATTTCTTTCAACAATATTGTAGTTTTCAGTGTGCAAGTTTTGTACTTCATATGTTATTAAAAATTTTATGGTTTTGATACTAATGTGAGTCAAAACATATTCTTAATTTCATTTGCAGATTATCGTATAGAAAAATATGATTGATTTTTAAATATATCCTATAACCTTGATTAATGCATTAATTAATTCTAACAGATTTTTATAGAATTTCTTAGGATTCTATGAATACAGATAGTTTGATATTTTCCCCTTTCCTTTCCAGTCTGGATTCTTTTTGTTTCTTTTGCTAGCCTGATTGTCCTGAATGGTCCAAAGCTGAATAACAGAAGACATTTTTACCTTGTTCTATGTCTTAAGGGGAAGGTATTCAATCTTTCATTCTCCTCTAATGTTGGCCATGGTTTCTTTGTGGATGTACTTTATTATATTGAGGAAGTTTGCTTCTATTTCTATTTTGTTAAGCACTTTTTATTATGAAAAGATGTCAGATTCATCAAATGTCTTTTCTGTATCTATTAAGATGACTGTTCTAAAAATCTAAGTTGTTGCCACACTTTTGTTAATATTGCCTTTAACCTTTGTTATTTCTGTAAAGCCCTTGATATTCTCTCCTTTGTTCCTTATTTTGTTAATTTGTGGTTTCATATCTTTTTCTTAGAGTATTGTCTATTTTGTTGATCTTTTCAAAGAATCTACTTTTGGCTTCATTACTTTTTAAAAAATTTTTTGGTAATGGAGTATGTTCCAAACCCATTTCATTTTTTTATTTTGAGACAGGGTCTTACTAAATTACAGAAAGCCTCACTAAATTGCTGAGCCTAGTCACAAATTTGTAATCCTGCCTCAACCTCCCAAATTGCTGGGATTATAGGCTTGCCCCTCTGCTCCCAGCTTGGCTTCATTGCTTGTATTCCATAGTTACTCCATTTGCTTTTCACTTATTTCTAATCTAATCTTTATTATTTGCTTTGTATTTGACTCAGGTTTAATTTTAGTGTTCTTTTGAAGTAGAAATATAAGTTACTGATTTGTGATCTTTTTAAATATTTTGTCATTAATTGCTATAAATTTCCCTCTAGTTTCTGGCTTTAGGTGTAAAGGAAATACACCTAAAGTTTTGGTTTAGTTTGGTTTGATTTTTTGCTTTCATTCATCTCAAGGAATTTACAAATTTCTCTTAAATTTATTCATTGATTTATTTTTCATTTAGTAACATGTTGTTCAATTTCCATGTATTTATGATTTTTCTAAATTCAATTTTGTTGATTTCTAATTCGATCCACTGGGTTTATGTAAGATACTTTATATGGTTTCATTCTGTTTAAATTATTAAGGCTTGCTTTGTAACATAGTACATGGTCATTCTTAGAGAATATTCCATATGCACTTGAAAAAATTCTTCTACAGTTGGGTATTATGTCCTAAGTTTGTTAGGTCTAGGTGATTTACAGGATTATTCAAATCCTTTACACCCTCGTTGATCTTCTATTTATTCTAGTATTGTAAATGAACTATTGAAGTCCCCCAATGATTATTTTAAAAATATTTATTACTTTCTTTAATATTATCAGTTTGTCTTTATGTACTTTGAGGTGCTATTATTAGGTACATGTATATTTACAATATTATTTCTTCCTAATGAATCTGACTTTTTAAAATTATGAACTAACTTTTGTTGTATCTAGTCACACTTTTTGTTTTAAAGTTCATTTTGTCTTGTATTAGTATAGCCACTCCAGTATGGCTGTTGCTTCTATGGTATAACCTTTTCCACTGTTTTACTTTCAACTTATTTGTATCTATGAATCTAAAGTATGTTTCCTGTAGATAGCACATATTTGGATCTCGTTTTTTTCATCCAGTATCTCATCCCTTCCTTTGGATTAGGTATTTAATCCTCTAACCTTTAGTATTCTTATTGCTATGTTTCAATTTACATCTACCATTTTGCATTTTGCTTTCTCTGTGTCTCATATCCTTCTTTTTCCTGTTCCTCTTTACTGCCTTCTTTTGGAAGTGGATATTTGCTAGTGTAACATATGTATTCCCTTAAGATATTTTACTTATATATTAGTAAATTGTTTTCTTTGTATTTGATCTAGGGCTTTCAACATGTGTTAACATGTAAAACCCACTTCAGATTTATATTAATTCTAGCGATATAAAAAAGTTTCTCTTATATTGCTTCAATCTCTATCCCTTTTATTGGGCTTTTATTATTATACATTTGAGGTCTATATATGTTACAAACTCAAGAATGCATTGTTATGCAATAATTATTACTTAAGAAAAGAAACTGTGAGAAGAAAGGAGAACAAGTATGTATTTAGAGAAGAACTAATCTTTTTATTTCTTCTGACTCCCTTTATTTTTTCCTGAGGATTTGAATTACCATTTGATGCCATTTTCACACTTTACCACTTACACTTGCCTCTTTTGTGCTGTTATTGACAAATATGTTTCATTTATATAATTCTAAAAGATTATATTTTTAATGAAATTTCTGTTTTAAAAAACAAAAAGAAAAATATGGAATTGTATGTTTGTTTGCAATTTCCTACCTAACTGACCTTCCCGGTATTCTTTCTTAGGTATGTGGATTAGAATTAATGGTTGCCATTACTTGCTTTCAGGCTAAAAACCCTCCTTGATATCTCTTGTAAGGCAGATCTGCTAGCAATGAATTTTCTCAATCTTTGTTATCTGGGAACATCTTTATTTAACCTTTACTTTTGAAAAATAGTTTTGTTGTATATATTAATTTTTTAATTGCAGTTATTTATCATATCATTTCCAAAGGTCATCCCACTGTCTTCTCTTGTATATTGTTCTGATGAGAATCAATTATTATTCTTATTGGGGTTTTACTCTACTTAATGAGCTTTTTATTTTCCTTTGTGCTGCTTTCAAGATTTCTTTGTCTTGTATTTTCAACATTGTGTATATGATATTTATGGGTATGCAAACATTTACGTTTATTTTAAGTTCTTGAATGTATAGGTTAATATTTTTCATCAAATTTGAATTCTAGCCATTTTTCTTTGAAATTTTCTGCCCCTTTTTCTCTTCCTCCATTTTTTTTAAATCCTATTATGCCAATATTGATATGCTTGAGGGTATCCAATGTTTCTCTGGTGGTCTATTCAATTTTCTTTGTTTTTTTCTCTCCTTTCTTCAAGTTTCATATCTCTAATTTTAGATAAGAAATTAACTCCTTGAGTCATAGAGTAATGCTTTCCCGTACTTCCTTCTTTTGCCAGACAAAAATCTATGGTTGAGACCCTCTTATGAATTTTTATTAGGTCATTTTGCTTTTCAATTTCAGAATTTCCACATGCATTTTAAAAAAATATAATTTCTATCTCTTTATTGATAGTCACTATGTGAGGAAACATTGTCATCATGCCTTCCTTTGATTATGTATGCACAGTTTCATTTTGTTCTTTGCATTTATTTCTAATGGCCACTTTGAGGTCTTTGCCAACTAAGTGGCACATCTGACTCCTCAGCAACAGTTTCAATTACCTACCTTTTTCTTTTCTTTCTTTTCTTTTCTCTTCTGTTCTTTTCTTGTGTATGGGTGACCCTTACCTATTTGTTTGTATGTCTCACAATTTTTAGCTGAAAGTATAAAGGGTATATTTCAGCAACTTATAGATAATAATAATCTCTCTCTCCCATGATTTGATATTGCTGCTCTTTTATTAGTGTTTTATTCTTTTGTTTAGTGAGTGGGCTAAACTGACTCTATTTTCCCTCATTGTTCAGTCTCTGATATCTCTGTAAAATATTCTTTCTTATTCTTAACTTTTAATCTGGTTATCTAGGGACTGCCTTTGGAATAGCCTAAGCCACTTATTGTTAAAGGTGGTGTTTAAATACTTTTAGCCAGTTAGATTTTAGTACTTTACCATTGCATGCATGTGTGGCTTGGGGACAGTTATCACACTTGACGAAGTGGATGTTTTTGCCCAATGTTCAGCTAGGGATTAGAAGCTTTGATTATATCCCTCTGATAATTCCCAAAGGCAGAGCTTGGAGCATACACACAGAGAGATCCACATTGCAGAGAATACATGTGATTATATTTTTAAGCCTGGCTCCCTAGATTGTGCTTAAGCCCCTTGCCTGTGAGGCTTCTGCCCTAAGTTGATGGACTGTATGATGTTTGGGGCACATTTTCAGGCCTGCCCCTCCTCCCTGCTCTGATTGATCATGACTGAGTGATTCCAGAGCTTGCACACAGCACTCCCTCCCAGCAGGTTTGATTCTGATCATAGGAGAGCTTTGTGGGTATCTCATTTCCTGGTTTTCTGTATTAAACTAATGAGTGCCTAGTCATTTGCTTGTCTCTACTTGTATCGTGGATCTATGAGAACTCTTTTAATTATACCAAAATCACCATTCTGTTTTACAACACCTTTTGGCATGCAATGCTGGACGCTCTGCTCCTCATGAAGTCATTTTTCTTATGCAGAGGAATGAAACTTTTTGTCCTTAAAGGTTACCTCCCTGGGTATAATCTCTGTGTCAGTACACAAGAGCTGGAGGCAGAGACAGTCGCCTGTTCCTACAGAATGACTCTCTTGCTGCAAAAATGAGCATGGGGACAGGGGCACGTGTTGGGACATGACATGATTGTCCCTAGACTTCTTGGTTTGGTCCCCCATAAATGAGTTGGGACAGGAGCTATTGAGGACTTGTGTTGTGATGGGCATGTGAAGCCTGAGCAGGGCTTCTACGCTATGCATGGAGTTTGAGTTGCGGGAAAGACACCTGGTCCTCTCAGTTATGCTAGGCTGGAGTGAAGCTTCTGCATGGTGGTACTAAGTAAGGGAATGAGAAAAGTCAGCAGTATATTCCTCACAAAGTCAAAAGAAAATGAAGGCTCCCTCTTTTACCAAAATTAGATCTGGGATAAATCTTTTAGGAGGGAGCTCAGGAGTGGGGGAAAATCAAGGGGTGGGTTGTGGCTCAAATGCTACAGACTTTACTGTTGGTACTAAGATTTCGTAGATTTTGTTGAATGTTTCTGAATTTTCTGTATGTCCTTAGAACAATATTGAAATTCTTCAAATGATTATTTTTTTTAATATTTCCACCAATTAAATTGTTGTTTGTTGGGGAAAGAGTATGCCTTGCTACTCATCCCTCCAGTTCACACTGGCTCACAAAATACTTCCAACATTAAAAGGCAAGAACATAAATAATCTATTAAAAATGTTTAAGAAGAAAATTGGTGAGCTACTTTGAAATAATGATTTATCACAGGTTATAAATTACAGTTTTCTCTAGATCTTTGGGGAGAACAATGACCTATTTTAGAGGAGTGTGTAAAATCCCTCTAAAGTATGCTGTTAGTCACTGTAAGTCAGAGGAAAGGAGAAATGGGTAGAATTCATTTTTTCTAATATGACTGCTGTGTTCAGCACATGAATGAAAGCAAGGGAGCAATCTTACACTCCATTTCATCCTTAATAAAGGGTTTCATCTAGACTTGATAAAACCAAGCACAGACTGCACGGAGAAGGAACTCCTGCATGAGAAATCGCTCAGGCATCCTGAAAGAACTCGGTCCGTGCTCAGCACATCCATTCCAATAACTGGTGACCAGATGGCATCCAATCATCTGAAAAATTGGCTTCAATTTCAGATACCAGGAATCAAACTATTGAGATGATGATCTTGAGCTAAGGACTGATTAGAAAGAACAGTGTCACATACATTCAGTGATTCAAGGGTAGATAGGATTTCTGTGAAACAAGAATAGTATGCCGTGAGTTCTGACAAACTTGAGGCCCCCTTGATTCTTAGGACCCATCTTATTGCTTTGTAACAAGTCGGGCTTGAGATGACATCTCACAGACTCATAAGACTTAACAGAAAACTTCTTTAAATGATGTGGTACACAGAATTTTAGCCCCTAAAAGATGTCCACACCTTAATTCCCAGGACCTAGGAATTGCTTTGTTACATGGCAAAGTAGAATTAAGGTTGCAGATGAAATTAATGTGCTGATCATGTGACCTTAAAATAAATGATATTATCTGGATTGCCCAGGTGCCCAATCAAAACAGCCTTTAAATGGCTAAAAAGGAGTCAAAAAAGGGAACAAACGTTAAATGATGAGAGATGAAAAATATTTGAGCAAGAACAGAAATTTCCAGACAAAGGGAATAAGTTCAAGAGATCTATTGTACACCATGGTGACTATTGTTAATAATAATACATTCTACACTTGGAAAATGTTTAGATTTTAATTTTTCTCACCAGAAAAAAAAAGTAGATAAGGTAAAACTTATGGTAATTAGCTTGATTTAGCCATTCTAGCATGTATACATATTTCAAAACATGGCATACACCATAAATATATAGAATTTTGTCAATTTAAAAATAGACTAAAATTAAAAAAAAAAAAAAGAAAACAAAGAGATTTGTCTGATCATTACTGGCTTCGAAGATAAGAAAGAAGCCTTGAGCCAAGGAATGTGGATGGCCACTATAGGCTGAAAAAGGCAAGAAAAGCAATTCACTCCCAAGGCATTCAGCCTGCTGAAACTCATTTTGGACTTGACTTCAGCCCACCAAGACTCATTTTGGACTCCTAACTTTGAGAACTATGAGATAAATGATTTTTTTTTTTTGTTTTAAGCAACTAAATTTTTGGTAATTTGTTATAGAAGCAATGGAAAATAAAAATAATGCTATTGAGCTCTGCCTTTCATTTTATCAGAATATTGAGACTGAGAAGTGAGATGCTCCCACAGGTAAAATCCCCACAGGTAGTAGGAGCAGAGGTCACTCATTTCTACCCTTTACCTACCTCGGACACTGGGCACATTCATCTGTGACTATGGTAAAATGGGAATGATAACATATGGCTTCCAGAGTAAACTGTGGGTTAAATGAAGGGCAAAGACTTCATCATCATCATATGTTCACCTGTGTCTCCACTGTTCACAGAGCTCTATTTTTTTCCTGCCACTTAAAACATTTCCTTACATCAAAGAAAATTTATCTCCCTTAGTTCGTCTCCATGTTTTTCATTCTATTCTTTGTATCATTAAGATCACCTCTATGACTGCAATTTGATTATACTGACACAGTCCTCCTGAATTTCCTTTTCTAGAACAATCATCCTGCATCTTCTTCATCTGGCATAGATCTGAACACTTGCCATCTTGCTCCTATTCCACAGAATGAGCACCACTTTGCTCAGAGGCATCATTCTAAAGTGACATCTAAAATCAGATGCAACATCCACATGCATTTATCTGCCAAAGGGGACAGAGCTGAGCTAGACAATATTCTATGCAGTTCTGTTAATGGTTCCTAGATCTCACACTGGGCTACACCTGTCGCCATTAAATAACTGTGTAGTTGGTTTGGGGTCCTTGCTTCTTCAATAAATTACATAGCACTTGTTCATATTAAAATTAATCCTATGAAACGTTGCTTCTCTTTTCAAACTGTTAAGTCTTTGGTAGATTCTTCTCCTTCATCCATGTAATATGAATTTTCATCCACCCAGCCTGCTAGTCTCTTAAAACTATTACAATCTCAGACAAAAAATGTGAATAAAATAAGAGAGGTGTGAGTATTGGGTACTCGGGAGAATTCTCAATATAGTACTTTCCAGGTATTTCAACTTCTTGGATAAAAAATAAATAAATAAAATTTGGAGGAATTGACTAGAGTTAATGGATTTTTATTTTGATAAAAGAAATATTGAATAAAATAGAAAAACATTACCATGTACTGTCACCGTATCACAATTTAATATTTAAAAAATAGAAAAAACATAAATCTGAAAAGAAAATCAGTACCTTAAAAAAGAAAAGTTCAGCAGACATCCATACACATATACACACCTAAGCACAAATAAATCTGTCCTCCACATGCTATAATATATATATATATATATTTTAAATTTCATTTCTTCTCAGACCAATGAAAATTCCTTCAAGGGCTGGAGCATATGCTTGGAACTTTTTAGTAACCACTCTTTCAACTTATCTAATTGTATTCTGCACCCTAGGTATATTTCTTTCATTCATTCATTCATTCAAATATTCATTAAGCAGACTGATGATGTCCTCATACTCTGGGATATGATGTATGCAAGTAAGAGAACTTGAGGTCCTCTAAGATAATTTTTTTTCTATAAATTTCTTACCTATATTGTACTTCAATTTCCCTTTTGCAGTATCTATTTTATCCTATTTAATACAAAAATCTCTGCTATCAACAGGGAAAATATAAACAAAATAGTAACATATAATCACATTTTTATAAATCACATACTTGTCTATAAAGTACATAGGCCCTAGCTCACACTAATTTACTAAATGATTATGAAAGGGAGAAGGGCATATTTATTCAATAGATAAGAGCACTACTTGAGACTAAAAGGTAAAACACATAGTTTCTTCTTTTGAATAACTTCCAGGCTGCATTAGTACATAGTAATACTTAAAATTAAATAATTTCACACTATACAGCTTCTCTTAAGAATGTGGAGGATGTTATCACTAGGACCCATATCCTGTGTGGCAATACATACCTATCGCTCAGTGATTGCCTCACCTTTACACTGAATAGACTCTCTCCAGTTTGCACCTGTCCCTATCATTTCTGAGGGTCAGCTAGACAATGAGGAGAAGTGTGAGTTGTGTCAGACACTACACACAGGGACTTCCAGAAATATTGAAAGATACTACTGAGTGACTTCTTTTCTTAATCCTGGCCTCAGTTCACTCGTTTATGTTACTGGTCTAGTGGGTAAACAGACAAGCCAACAAAAGATTGCAATACCAGGACAATATGTGCCATAATCAAGATAATCATCATACTACATACTACGTGAGGTGTACCAACTGAACACAGCCCCACCTTTATAAATCTAGAAAGAATAGTTGAATTTAGTCCAAGCAAAGTTGTGAATTTCAAGTGCCAGGTAGGCTGCTTTCCGGTCATGGCTGCAGTGCCAGCTAAACTCTACCCTGTTCCTGGCAAAACTTCAATGAGACAAGGGTTTGTTTTGCCCCACCCAGGGACTGAATATTTTAACGGTCATGGATTTGCTTTTCACAGGTGCTAGTTTCAGTCCTGTTCATGTATGTCATATTCTGGCACCAGGCACTGGGTGAAAGTTGTCAGCTGAAAATAAAGCCTAGAAAAACATGAAAACAATGTGCTGCTGTAGATTTTTTCTTCTTCTGAAAAAAAAATTCTAACATTTCTACCATGATCCCAGCAGGAAAGAATTTTTTTTTCTTCTTTCTATTTAGTGACATGGAATGTCAAGCATTCAGGAGAACTAATTGCATCAGTATGCCAATTTCAGAACCGTGATAATTTATAGTTTCCTTGGTTGGTAAAGTGATATTGACTTGGATGGCAAAAGAGAAAATAGATCCCTTTGGAGTCTTCAGTGTTTCAATGAGCTTTAAGAAAGCATAGGTGCCAAGCCTTGGGACCAGAAAAACAATAAAATTTATACACACGTAAAGTCAAGTTGACCTTCTTATGAAGTAAGGTTATCTTATCTAAAAATATGAATTTATATGTTGATAGTATAAAATAAAACCTTGTATATTTTCTGAGTCATAGCTAATAGTCAAAAGTTATTTCTCAGTCCTAACACTTCCCTGTAGTCACTGCAGATGACTGAAACATAAGCCACCTGGAGTATGGTTAATAAATAGATGGCCCCCAAGTTAGATGGGGAGAGAATCTCCTGTTGGCAGTCCTTGTCTGGAAGTTCAGATATTATATTCAACTGCAAGTGACACTATGATAAGATTAAACCTAGCATATGGAAAGATTGGATTTGATCCTAAATGCTATCCCTAAATTTCTACTTCAGCATAGTGTACTCTGTTTCTTTACAGGTTCTAGATCTTAAGTGGTCACACATCAGTTCTGATCAACTCATCTGAATGTAAGAATGAGCAAGGGGGTCCTAACTTTTGTTTGTGGTCATCCTTACTTGTCAGAGATTGCAGATATCCAAGGAGATCATCATGCTTTCGTCATAATATCTGTTGCACTCACTGTTTTCTTAGGACCTGGGTGCATCCGACCAGCACAGTCTCTAACCTCCATAGCTTACACCCAACCTCTAACCATGGTATCTCAACTCAGAAGCAATATACCCTGCAGTCTCCAATTTTTGATTGGTTCTTTTTTTCCTTTCTTTCTTCATTCATTAATTCCTTCCTTCCTTTCTGTTCTTTCTTCTTTCTCTCTCAAACAGATTGCAAGTTTAAAATCTTCTTCCAGGTTTTAATACTTAGTAATTTCCATCCACACCCATTAACTCATACTTCTTGAAGAGCAAGTTTAGCAAAACAAAGAATTTATTTGCTGCAAATTTACCAGCTCTACATTGGCTGACTTCTAACATAGGAGAATTACATAAAATTCTACCAAAGGTTTAATCTCTTCTTACTAATTTTCTGAACAGTGTTATTATATTACTTTGTTATGTACCTTCCAACCAAGCTGTTAATAATTTCAAATCACCCAAGATTTACATATGACCAAGGACCTAGGGGAAAAAAAATGAGACCTTGGGACTCAATTTTGGACTCCAGTGTTGGTTATCATAAGCTTGTAAGATAATATAATCATGTATATTATTTTCAGTTATATACATGAATATTTTATTTGAATATTCTACCTGAAAGAAGGTATTTGTAGACACAGCAGATAAAAGTTTTATAATTAACTTTACACAATGGGTATCCCAATAATTTATAAACAGTAGTCCCTCCTTATGCATAGTTTCGCTTTCCATGGTTTCAGCTCAATCACAGTCCAAAAATATTAAATGGAAAATTCTAGAAACAAACAATTTGTAAGTTTTAAATTGTGTGTTGTTCCAAGTAGCATGATTAAATTTTGTGCATCCAGGTTCTTCTCACCAGAAATGTGAATCATCCTTTCATCCAGCATATCCAACTGGGCATACTACTCACCCACTATTCACTTAACTGCTCAAATAGCAGATCATTTTTGCAATATCTCAGTTCTTGTATTCAAGTAATCAATGTTTTTCTTAATAATGCCCCCCCACAGGATGCAAGAGCAGTGATTCTCTCAATTCTGGTATACCAAAAAAGAAGCCATAAGGTACTGTTAAGTGAAAAGGTGAAAGTTCTTGACTTAAGAAGGAAAGGGAAAAAAATCATATGCTGAGTTTTTTAAGATCTACATATGGTAAGAATGAATTTCCTCTCCATGAAATTGTGAAGAAGGAAAAAGAAATTCATGCTAATTTTACTATCACACCTACAACTGCAAAGTTACAGTCAGAGTACACAGTAATTGCTTAGTTAAGATAGAAAAGGCATTAGATTCCTGGTGAGAGTCGAGGATAGAAAATGTGATCCTTCTAACAGCAACACTGTGAGTCAGAATGCACTGAGTCTGAATGAAGACTTCAGCAAGGGATCTTTTGAAACAAAGGCAGCCAAGGCAGCCATTACAAATAAGGGATGATTACACAGGTTCAGGAGCAGGTTTGGACAAAAAATACAACATTCACCAGATGGCTGCATAGGTCAATAAAGGACCTGTTGCCACATTTCTGTGAGAGATAAAGAAATTTATTAAGGAATGAAGATTCCATACAAAGTGGTACTGAAACCAGGCTTTTTGGAAGAAAATGCCTAAAACAACTGACATTGATATAAGTGCAAACAAAGCACAAGAGCATAAAACAGGGAAGGACAGGGGAACTCTGTCACTGTGCAGCAGTACTACAGGTTGTGTGATAAAGCCAAACATAGTAGACAAATTAACCAAAACAAACAAATAAACAAACAACTAAAATTGTATTTTGAGAGAGAGAAACATTCACATAACTTTATTACAATGTATTATAATTGTTCTATTTTATTAATATTTTTAGTCTCTTACCTGCCTAATTTAAACTTCCCCATAGGTATTTATTATAGAAACAACAGTGTCTATAAGGCTAAGCACTATTCATGGTTTCAGGTTTTCACTGGGGTCCCTAGAATGTATGCCCATGGATAAGGGGAGATATAACCTCTTCATTGTTGTAGAGAAATAAAAAAATTCCTGCCACAGAAAGCACTGGAAGAGAATGCAGAATGCCAAAGAGCGTGAAGATAAATGTGTCTTGCATTTTCTTTGTGCAAAATACTGTCTTAGCTTTATGACCTTTACTCTAAAGGTAAAGAACTCAAGAGAAAATCTGTGTCAAATGATACTGGAAAGAATAGAGTTTACTGTTCTTTGTGCTTTGAAAAACTCAAGTAAATATTTATGGACATAAAACAAAAGCTATTCTTTAATTGGGATAATGTGTAGCTAGAGTAAGCCATCTCTTCTACTCCTTCTTGCCTACTCCCACCCCCACCCACAGCATCACTTATCAAATGATGTGCAGAATGCATGTTTGGAGTTCTCTGCCTCAAAACATTATGCAATCTCAGGTTTGGGGCACTAAAAATACCAAAAGTTGTTTTCTCTTTCCTCCTTCTAGGATTCCATTTGATCTTTGCAGTTTATCTTAAGAATCCTAAGACCTTGGTAAACTTGAGAGAATGATATTGCCTAGGAAATGTCCATGAGCCAGCTAGGTATCTCATTTCAGCTAATTTGATAACAGAGGGAACAGTACAGAATGCAGATATACGATTTGGTGTTTTCATTCTCTTGCCTTTGTGATAATGGCAGTTTATATACTAGGAGAATCACCTTTTTTTTTCTTTTTTTCTTCTAACAAAGGCAATGAGATACTAAAGTTATTCTGAAAATGTACAGTTTATGTGATTTTTGAAGTTCTCTAGATACATGGGCAAGTTTTGAACATTATCTGGAATCAAGTATAATACTATATCATATTTGTGGGCATTTTAAAGCAAGTACAGTGACAGAACTATTTACTTTGCCTTCAATAGATCACTGTAACATTCAGAATGAAATGTTTGGAAAATGTATTAACTTTCCTATGCGGGGTCATTCACATTCAAGTTATTAACCTTCAATGGCAGGGCTGCAAATGTAACTCTCATGCTACAAAACGTAATAGCTGCTTGTTTACTGCTTGCATATTCTAATCTAAATGTGAGATTCCTGGGCAATATTTCCACAGCTGTTAGTCCACAAAAAGGCATAAATACCAAGTCTAAAGCCCCTTAGCGATGATGCTGTTATCTCTGAAGCTGTGTTTTTTATGCCCATTCTTTACTTTTTGGTCATAGCTCACATGCCCAGGCATCTGGTCCAGTTATTTGCACTTAAATGAGAATAGTCTATGGAATGGGAAACCATATGCAACCCAAATCTATAACTTCTCCATTTCAATCTATCAAGAACTGAACCATTAATTTGACCCCGAGCCGATGATTATTTTTTCATCTTCAAGAGATACGCCAGAATCACAGTCTTCATGCAGTTGATTCTCTCTTGTATACCTGTCTCCATTCTGGCGTCAAAACTCTACTCAGATGGCTGCTAATACCCTCTAAAAGCACTAGGTGTGAAAGTCTCCTTTCTGGTACCAGTTTCCTTGGGGAAGCTACTGAGGGACACTAAAGCCATTTTCTATCTGCAGTTCATGGGTTCCATCAATTGTTACAAAATAATGGTGAAATCTGAGTCATGATTGTTTATGTTTTCGTATAAGACATTTAAACAACCCTAGATTAACATGTAGATAAACCAGTAGAATATCTTTTCTTACTTTGTTCCTCCCACAGAAGGTTTATAATTAACAATCATAGTAAACTGACACCTTCTGAACCCTTTGAGGGTTCAGAGGACAACAGCCAATACATAAATCATGGCCACCACATCAACAAAACTCAAGGTCTGGTTAGATAAATAAAGTGTAATTAGATTTTTATGTCTATGCTATTCAAGTTATTCATAGATTAGCAATATGTCAAAGGATTGGGATTAAAATATAGGCTGTAAGAATTGGAGAAGGAAGGAGAAAAGGAAAAGATGAGAGCTGAGATGGAGAAAGTAGAACTCAGGATTGGCTGTGACAAATGGATTGGGCTTAGAAATGTCTAGCAGGAGACAAAGCATTATGGGTGTATACCTTAACTTTAATAGTGAAAGTTAAATGAGCCCATGAAAAAGTTAACTGATATTTTTAGTATGTTTTCCAGTTTGATATGTACAGGGTGATAAGTGTTGACAAACATATAAAATGGCATATTAAGGACAGATTGTACCAAAAATTGTACAAAGTGCAGAGAGAGGGAAAAAATACAAAAGTTTTCTATGTAAAGCCCTTACAATTTACGCATACGTGCAGTCATCAGCATAAAAATATTTGGGCAATTTAGTAGCATTATTTGGGACAAAAACAAAACAAAACTTTAAAAAAAATTATATTGGTTTATACTGGGAAACTTTAACTCTTTTGTTGTCAGAGAAAATTTTAAAAAGAAAGAGAGCAAAAGGGAATAAACTGTCCTTTCCCTGTTCTCCATTTTAGCCAGGGTGTATATAAAAAGGGGAGAAGGAAAATGGGGAAAAGGAAAGTAATGACAGAGGCCAGGAAAACAGGACTGAAGGACTCTGAAGGCTGTGGTGAAGGGAGTGGGGGCAATATCAGGAGGTCTCCCACCAAGCTCCAAACTAGGCTGGTCCTGCCAATATCTGAAGTTTCCTTTATATATTACACTCAATTTCGCTTGATTTCCAATAAACTTTTAGATAATTACATTCCAGTTGTTATCAAAATCATCTGAAACACATTCAGCTGAAAAAATATATATAATTATAAATATCCAGGTTCAGAAGCTTTTAAGCAACTTGTCCAAAAAGAGACTAAATAGGCATAACAGGAAATGTATTTCTTAGACATTAATAAAATATCATGAGATTTGCAAAAAGTGGTTATTTTTGCCAGATTTCAGGTGGAAAAAAAAGAAGCATTTCCAGAAGAAAAATGAAATGAGAAGGAATGTATCCAATGTTCAAATCAATAACTAAAATATAGAGATAAATGATGCAAATCTTAGATCAATTTAAGTTTGAAGTCCTGTACAGATTTTTTTCTAAAAGCATAAACTATTTCATCTTTCCCAATACGTGCAACCTTATTAAAGTTCATTGGCCCAATTAAAATGCAAAACAAAACCAAGGAAAAAAGTGCAAACATGCTTTGAAATAGAAGCATCAAAGAGGGAAGGCAAAGAAAAAAGCCTTCCCTTCCTGTTCTCTCTCCCCCACACATTTTCATCTGTCATATTGAAATAAATAAGGGAGCAAGAGTTTCTTTCTCCCACAGTGCTGTTTGTGGTTAAGGAAACAATAAAGGATATTGTTACAAATAGGTAGGCCATATAATGAGAAAAAGAAGTGGCCCGTGGTCATAGCTGCAGCTGTGTAGGCAAGACATAAAGTTTTCAAGGGTGTAAGAAAGGAGCTGGAAATGCCCATTAAAGAATAAAGAGGTTTTTGACTGCTGTGTACAATAAGATTATTTGGAACATATTAGCTACCTCTAAGCTTAAGTTCTGGCCCTAGTCTTTAAAGTTTATTAGTGATTTTTTTTTTTCAATGTACCTTTTTCTGGAGAGCTTTTACTTTAGTATCTTTTTCTTCTCTACATGTTTTTTTAATTCTTCCCCAAATTGAGGTATTTTATATAAACAGCTTGGCAGAAACAGCACAAAAGTACAACCTTTGTGCAGATTTGACTTGCACAGAAGGTCATGGGGTTTGTGCCATTAAAGGGAGCTAGGACAATGGTTTTCCTTATAACTCCCAAATAACTGCAGAATTCAACATCTCAGTCAGGGATTAAGGAATTAAAGTCATTATTATGAGAACTGATTTAAATGTCCCAATTTAGAACTTGTTGATTGTGCGACATTCTGAAGTCCGGAAACTGAATGTCCATCCTACATTTCTTAGAGAACAACATTGCAGCAAAAAAAAAAAAAAAAAAAAAACACACATTAACAATATAACCAGAGGCTCAGAAAATAGTCTCCCAGGTTGTTNATATATATATATATATATATATATATATATCACATTTTCTTTATTCATTCACCTACTGAAGGGTATCTAGGTTGGAGCCACAATTTAGCTATTGTGAATTATGTTACTATGAACATTGATGTGGCTGTATCCCTTAGTATGGTGTTTTTAAGTCCTTTGGGTATAAACCAAAGTGTGGGATAACTGGGTCAGATGGTGGTTTCATTACCAGTTTTCCAAGGAATCTCCATACTGCTTTCTATATTGGTTACACCAATTTGCAGTCCCACAGCAATGTATGAGTGTGCCTTTTTACCCACATCCTTGCCAACACTTATTGCTGTTTATATTCTTGGTAGCTGCCATTCTGACTGTAGTGAGATGAAATCTTAGAGTAGTTTTGATTTGCATTTCTCTAATTGCTAGAGATTTTGAACATTTTTTCATATATTTGTTGATTGTATATATCACATTCTGAGAAGTGTCTGTTCAGTTCCTTGGCCCATTTATTGATTGGGTTGTTTATTTGTATTTTTTTTTTTTTTGGTGTGATGATTTTTGAGTTCTTTATGTATCCTAGAGATTAGTGTTCTATCTGATGTGTGAGTGGTAAAAATCTGCTCCCATTCTGTAGGCTCTCTATTCATTTCACTGATTGTTTCTTTGGCTGAGAAGAATCTTTTGAGTTTAAATTCATCCTATTTATTGTTAATACACATTTTTAAAGAAACTTTTCATTTTGTAATAATCCTAGTTATATAGAAAAGTTGCAGAGATAGTCCAGAAAGTTCCTATTTACCCTTCAGCCAATTTTCCCTGATATTACCCTCTTTTATTACCATGGTACATTTGACAGTACTGAGAAGCCAACATTACAATGAACAAAACTTCAGATCTTATTCATATTTTGCCAGTTTTTCCACTAATGTCCTTTTTATATACCAGAATTCAATCCAAGATACCACACTACACTTACAAAAATGCTTATTTTCTTTAAAACACTTAGAACAGGATCTGGCATGTAATAATTATCTGCTATTATCTGCTAAATGTTATTTAATCTTCTAAGGCCATTTTTATACAGGCGAGATGGAATGTTTCTATGACTGTTATATTATAACAAGAATATACTCTCAAGTATATTCTTACATTAATTCTGTTGTCAAAAAAAAATCAACTAATACAAAATAAGGGATAGCTTATATTTGTAATACAACCAACTATAGGTTGTTTCAAAAAAGGATTTCCATCCCTAGGACTTTTTTTTTTGGTGCTAGAAATTGAACCCAGGGGCAGTTACCACTAAGCTACATTTCTAGCCCTTTTTATGTTTTTATTTTGAGATAGGTTGCTGAGGATGGCCTTGAACTTGGGATCCTCCTGCCTCAGCCTCCAGAGTCACTGGGAGACCACCACACCAGGCTCTAGGATATATTTTAATGGTGGAAAAAAAAATGCCTCATTTAACTCCATTCACTGATTCATTTGCTCAACAAAAATTTTTCAAGTGCCTACAATATATGATACAGTGTGCAACAGGCTGAGGTACAGTGATGCACAAGTCAGACTTAGTCTCTTTCTTATATGAAAAAAAAAATGTTTCCATAATCTTAACTGAGCAGTTGATACAGAATCTGATTCACCAGAAAGGCCCTGAATCCCCTATCTACACTCAATCAAAATATTCACCCATATGTGGTGACTGATATGTAAAAGAGGGAAACAAGCAGTTTGCTTTAGCTCCTATTTCATAGATCTACAGAATCAAGGTGGACTTAGATGGAAATAAGGTGCAAGGCAAGGCTGTGTATGACTCCAAATATGTGCCCTGCAGCCACCCCAGCTACTTAAAAGAGAGGTGCCTACTATGTTAAATACTATTGAGTGCTTGTGCTATGGCAGACACTGTTCTAGGTATTCTGCATGTATTATTTCAAGTAAATCTCACAACCTCTGTATGAAGTAGACAATATTATCCTCCAATTGAGATGAGAAAATGAAGCAAAGTGGTCCAATGCAAGAAAAATATGAAAATATGAAGGAAGACACCCCGCCCCCTTGAATAATCCTTTTTACACATAACTTTCTGAATTTAGAGGCAGAAATTATTCCTGGGCATAAATAATGATATCAGCTTTATTTTCATTTTATTGAAAGAACAATTAAAAAATTGAAATGAATCATCTTGACTTCTAGATTCTGAGAATCAATAAGAGTTTAGGAATAAAATCTTGGAATATTTTTCAAGTTATCTGAAATAACTATGAGCAAATTGATAATTAAACATAAATGTGGTAAATGCTACTGGTGCCTTCATTTCACAGCTCAATAAAAGCAGGAGTAGTTAAAGCATCTACCACTGCTGCACCTCTGTTGCCTGCTCTATCAAAGACAAACCTGTAAATCAGCCCCTTTTCTCTGAGGCCTCTTACACTATAATAGGTGCATTTCATTTTATTTCACATATAACTTTAAACTGTGTTGAATTGAAGTCAACATTTCCCCAAATAACTAACATGCAAAGTGGAGCAAAGTAGATACCACTAGAAACCTACAGAAACAGTGCTATATATAAATTAAACAGAAGGAATTGCATCCAGCTAGGAAATGAAGGAAAGCTTCATGCAGAGGTGCAACATGAAGACTAAGTGGTATCTTAACAAATTGAGACAGGCGGTAGGTAAGGAATTCATGAAAGAAACAGCACTTGATAAAGGCAAAAAGTTAGGAAATCACTATCTGTCCTAGAAAAATCATTGGCCATAGTTTGGCCATAGATGACTGAGAGGGTGAAGGTAGTTGAGGCCCATATCTGGGTGCACCACAATGATGAAGATATTGTACTTTGTACAGCCCCGTCCCCCACCCCCTCCCCCAAAAGGTAAGTATTTAAGAATTTTTTCCAAGGGGAAAATCATGACTTCCTGGAATCAGGGTGGGAAAGAAGAAAGAGAAGAGAGGATGTATATGCCAAAGCAGTGATTGACCTGGAACTAGGAGACAATAAAGGGACATCTGAACTGTTTGAGGAGACAAAATGACTAAGGAGATAGTTCTGTTATTCACAGAATCTGGAAAATCAGAGTCAGGATGTTTTTGAAAGAAATGTGATTTTTTTTTTTTTTTTTTTTTTTTTAGGATATATCAGGTCTATGGTTCTTGTAGAAGAGTTAAATGAAAAATTTCTGGCTTGGAAATCATCCTAATGAAGGTGACAATCAAAGCTGTTGGAGTGAAGAAAAAGAGATTGAAAACAATGAGAACACAGAAACCTTAGGGGAATACTTACAGATAGAAATTAGAAAGGGATGAGAATAAAAGAGAGAGAATGAGAGAGAGAGAGAGAGAGAGAGAGAGAGAGAGAGAGAGAGAGAGAGAGAAACTGTCAGAGAGGTGGCAGGAAAACAAGGATGTGCTATATTATAAAAAATCAAGCCAGAATTTTAAGGAAACAGGATTAGTGCCCAGCACAAGAATCTTTAAAATATGAAAGTCAATTTCTGAATTTAAAATATCCACTTCTCTGTTCTACTAAGCTTGTGGAATACTAGTTCTTTTAAACAATGTCCCAAGCAAAAAAAAAAAAAAAAAATTAAGGAAAAAGTCACTTTTGAAACTATGGAAGTAAATCCATTAAGACTTTCAGCCAATCTGTAAATCTTTGTTAAGCAGTAATCAGATAAAGACACATATGCCACACATTTATTTGAAAGCTTCTGCTTATGATAAAACATTTTGCTGGAAAAATCATTGAGCCTCTTAGGGCTTTTGAGAAAATATGTTTGCAATTATTCCATTACATTGCCTAACTGCAATTTGTCTTCATCCTGGGGGCTGGAAAGAATACTTTTTGAATTAGAATTTTTCAATTTCAGTATGGTTCTTTGTTTGGTAGTTTTCTATGTATTTCCTCCATTTTAAACTTTTCAAATGCAAGTGGTTGCCAAACTAAACCTTCCTGCCACCAGAAATTTAATAGTCAGAAAAAAAGGTGAAATTACTCTGACAGATGAAGTTCCTTCAGATGTTGTACAATTAACATTTATTTGAATACCTCACAATATAAGCAAAACCAAGATAAACTTCAAAAATGAACCAGGTGAATGGATGGTGGATAGATGGTAAGAGATTGAGACTGGGATGCCTACTAATTTAAAATTTCCTATATTGTGGTATAGTCTGCTTCCAAATGCCAATCCATTCCAATTTAGAATAAATAAGTAGAAACCGTTTAGCAACTTATTTTTGTTGTTGTTGTTGTTGTTGTTATGCAAGTAGGAAGATGTCACCCAGCCACACCCAAATTTCTTCATCTTTGGTATTGACCCACATCTTGAACTGTTGATAGAAACAGGAGAAAGAAAAAACAAGATGCATCACTACATGCATCTAGCTAGAATGAGAAATGCATGTTTTATGAAACAATGTAGATCAAACAGCAGTATTAATATTCCTTTTCATGGGCACACATTGGTCTAAATAAGATTTGATGTACTAATTAATATTCAACAGTCAAACTGGTGTTATAAAATTTTATCTATGAAAAATACATCCTGAATTAAAAGGATAGAAATATAAGGAGCTTTCAAAATATAGTATATTCCTTAACTAAATACTACAAACTGAATATCTAGAAATCTACAGGTGTGTGTGTATATGTACACACACATACACTCATACACATATATGAAAAAAATGACAACTGTACATTAGAAAATAGCATTTTAATGTCTTTACTTATAGCATTTTTGAAATGAGTGTTTATTAAAGAAATTCATTTTATTAAGCTGGCCTAGTATGACAGATTTCCTGCAGATATATATGGTATTAAAAACTACAGAAAAACTAAAGAGTTTACATTTCAGAACAGTCTAAATTTTGGAAAACAATGCATTGGTTATAAAAACCCAAGGTAAATCTGGTAAATGTCCTTTTGTTTTATGGTCATTGAAACCAAAGAACAGAGGAAAGATTTAGTTTTATTTTGTATATGCAGTAGTTTTAAAAAGATAAAAAGAAACTTTCTCACCGCCTAACGTCTGCTGTATTCTGAAACTTACACATTAGTGGCCTCCAATTCTATCTGCCCTACTTTCCTCATTTTGGAGCTCTGTTTCTCCTTTCACTAGGACACTCCTTAGAATACACATTGCACTGGTGAGTTTCCCAACTGAAAGAAGAAAAAGAGAGAAAAGCCAGGTTCTTCTGGCACACTTTCTTGACACTATCCTTCTCTGTGAAGTGGAACATTTCCTCATAGAACAAAAGACAGCACTTATTTAAGCAGCTTTTACTAATGCTATGATCACAGAGAAGGTGTGTTCTAGAACAATTCTTCCCACAAAACCCCTCTTGGGTAACCAACAGAGATTTAAGAATAAAGTTAGAGCCTTATTTTAGTGGTTTCCTGTTATTATTTACTATGCCGGTATATAAGACAAGAGTAAAGTGGTGTTGATCATAGAGCAGTAATTCAATACTTTAAGCATGCATCTGCCACAATCACAGCATTTCCTTGATGGGGGGAATTTATCCAAAATGATTTTCCCATATTACATAAATCATACTTCCTCAAACCACGTGCCCCTGGGTGGGCATGTGTTTGCATGGGCGCATACACACACACACACACACACACACACACACACACAAAATTTTGCTAACAGGGTTCTGTTTAAAATGAACCACAATTTAAAGCTGCATTATGTAATCCCAACATTTTTTTCACATGTTTAAACCATACCCTCTGGTCTGTGATCCAAAGCAGGAGGGTGGTTGATGATTATGGAATCTGCTAGCCTTTTTGATTTCATGTGCTTACATTGCGTATTAGCTATGGTTCTAACTTCTAGTTTTAATGGAAACCATTGGATGGTGTGTATGTGTGTGTGTATGTGGTGTTTCAGAGAAACTTTCACCACTTCTTATTCAAATTTGTTAAAAACAATGAGACTTTTCCATTTTCTCATTGTCCCTTGTGTTTCCCCGTATGTATCTCATTTCCTTACTGCGTTACTGTGAGACGCTTCCTTCCCTATGGTCTTTTACCACCATGCCCCAAAATACAGCCACACTGGGAAATCCAAGAAAGGTCCTGCTTTTTCACACAGTCCCTCCTATAATTTGGATGAAAGTAAAAGGAGACCAATTTAGGACATTTAATCTATACTAGAGAATGACTTTGCTTTTTATCACAGACTAATTTTGATAGAAGAAAGGAGATCCATAACCAATAACCATCAAGCAGAGTTCCAAGACTCACCTTTATTTCCCTGGATGACATGTGTTCCCTAACTAAGAGGAGGACATGTGGCCCATGGTGCATCTTTTCATCGGCACTGATCCAAAAAGAGTTCTAAAGTTGATTCAAGGGACTCTGAAGGAGAAGAGTGTGGTGAATTTACAAGCAATGTGTTGACATTAGTCTTGTATTCCTTCAAGTCCTTATCTTCACAGTGATTTGTAGGAGGACATAACAGTGCACATTTCAGAGCAGACTTTTCCTGAGATGATGTTCTGATCACCGATGATTTAAGTTCCATTTTACAGTAGGCAGTTTGTCACCTTTTGCAGTAAATCTATAGTAAGTCCAACAAATCTCCTGTTCTAAAACTTCTCTGTGCTCCCTTCCCCAAATTAAACATATCCATCTTCATTTTTTTAAAAAAAAGAATCCAGAAATATCTTCTCAACACCCATTGGTCCTTCCAGATGTATAAGTTCCTCTATCATGTGTGCATTTCATGCTCAGTGTCATCTCCCTCACAGAAATAGTCCATTCCATCACAGCCAAATGTGTAGATCAGATTAGGCATGACAGTAACTGGTAAAATATTTGTGTTCTTCCTTTAACAGGAAGAGTAAACTATGGGGAAATGCTAACAAATCATCAGAAATTAGATTTAAAAACTGAAAGACAATCCAGCCTAATTTCATGCATTAGCCACAAAATCTATAAAGCAGAGTCAGAGTTTCTATTATTTACTTATTGAAAAAAAACTATCATAGGTATGGCATGTAGGGTGTAGGATGCTGAGGAGAAACTATTTCTGGAGAAAATATTATAACTGTTAAAAGTATTCTAAAACTGAAATGCAAATATGAGAAATCAATGAAGTAAATTGGGGAAATGACATTATGGCTTTATTTTATGCACAAATTTGTGTAAACTTCACAAATTTGTCAAATGGGTGTTCAAACATTTTAAACTCTGTACTCTTCTCTCACAATAAAGTATTACACCAAGCAGCATACAAAATAGAAGCTGCTTTAACAATACCTGAATGCTCCCACCTGTATTGGACCTCAGAGATTTCTTCAGTCCCCTAAATTTTCATAGGAACCTGTTATCAATTCTTTCTAGATCCGAAATATAATCCAAGCAAGGCTTAGCTCTAGAATATTGCTTCAGCAAAGTATGACATATCAATTGCATCATTTGGGGAAAAACCTACAAGGTCACATCTGATGAGAGCCATACTCTCTGCCCCAAATGAACTTCCACGACTAACTTCATGCCAATATTTTAGCCACACCAACATTATGGGAATAAACACTCAGGAATGCCAGGGGTCATCTAATTTGCATAATATCAATTCAATATTTTAAAAATATTTATTTAACATTCATTCACAGGAGAAGCTACATGCCACTTGGGGCAGGGTGGGGAGTTAAAGGGAGCCATGAGGCCTGGGCTCAATTCTATGCAACCCACTTAACAAATTAAAGCTCCCCTTCTAAATTGGACCCACCCTCAGTGGGAGGCAGCTTAATGACCATCTGTTTTTACTCAAAGTACATCTCAGGGGAAGGAGGCATCTCACCTCACAGTTTATCAAAGTGTTTCCTTCCAATCTCAGACAAATATGTTCTCTGAGAAGAGGTCTTGCAAATATTTTATTTTTTCATCTTGTTAAATGTTGTGGGATGGTTCAGCAACATAAAACTATTTTATCAATCCTCATGGACTCTTCCCTCAAGTCCTGGCTTTGATTAAGATCCAAGAGAAAGCCTGCTGTCTTTTAGGACACCCTGCTTAATGTTTCTGCAGAGTCTAAAATTTTTTTATTCCAAATTTGCTATTCTTAAAAATAGGAATCATTAACCCTTTGTATAGATGAGGAAACTGGGTCTCAGAAGTCAAGACAGTAAAAAGTTCAGGTTGTATGATTCGTAAATTACAAAGTCTAGATTCAAAAAACATGGTTTCATGAAGCTCCAATTGTCCATGGCCTTGCCCCAGTATTTGCTACACCTGATGGTGCTAGTCCTCTATTTAAATCCTAAGAAACAAAGCCATTTTGTTTTTTGGGATTTGCTACCATCACTTAGCATTATCTTCTCTAATTCCATCCATTTACCTGCAAATTCCATGATTTTATTCTCATTTATTGATGAGTAATATTCCATTGTGTATATATGCCAATTTTTTTTTTATTCATTCATCTATTGAAGAGCATCTAGGTTGGTCCCACAGTTTAGCTATTGTGAATTGTGCTGCTATAAACGTAGAATGTTTTCTCTGATATAAGGAGGCTGATTCATAGTGGGGTAGGGAGGGGGAGCATGGGAGGAATAGACAAACTTTAGATAGGGAAGAGGGGTAGGAGGGGATGGGAGAAGGCATGGGGTTAGAAATGATGGTGGAATGTGATGAACATTATTATCCAAAGGACATGTATAAAGACACAAATTGGAATGAATATACTTTGTATACAACCAGAGATATGAAAAATTGTGCTCTATCTGCATCATAAGAATTGTAATGCATTCCACTGTCATATATATATGTTTGTAAAATGAATCAAAGAATGACCAAAAAGTAAATACATTAAAGTGACAGAAAGAAAGAAAGAAAGAAAGAAAGAAAGAAAGAAAGAAAGAAAGAAAGAAAGAAAGAAAGAAAGAAAGAAAGAAAGAAAGAAAGAAAGAAAAAGAAAAGAAACAAAGCTATTTAAAGGGCACAAGGCAAAGCAGCTTGACTTGTATGGACAGAAGGGCCTATGTCCGCTTTACCTTGGTTTTGTTTTTTCTAATTAAATCAAGGTTTATGTTGTGAAAAGAATCAAGGAAGAGTGAAGCTAAGCAGAAAGAGGTTAAAATAAGAAGGTTTAGTTTGCATTTTGGAAAACTGAAATAGTAAACACATTTTGTTACCATCGTTATCTAACATGTACTAAGCATTTACTACACAACCTATGAGCTAGTACTATTTTAATCACCATTTTTAAATTTCTGGTACCAAATGGCCACTGGAACTTCCTATCACATGTCTCTTACCCAGATCCTTAGGTGAGGGAAGAGGAGCTTCCGGAAGTCCATAACATAGAGATTGTAGGAATAGCTTGACCTGTAAATGCATTTCTCTGGGAAAAGTCTCAATAGTTTCGTTGGATCATTAAGAGAATTAATGAGCTAAAAATTATTAAGAAAACTCCTACAGCTTCATATTGTACTCGTAAAAAGAATTTTGTCCTTTCTAATTATCCTACACACTGCCTAGCCTCCAGCGTGTTCTGTCTTCAGGACTTTAGATGGAAATATTTAATCAGCTGTTGAGCATCACCCTTGTCAAGGACCTCCTAAATCTCAGACCCAGCATACCTACAAGTGTGCATGTGCCCATACACACGTTCTCCTCCTGCTTTGCTCATCTCCTGTGACAGCACTGCCTCTTATCCATCCTGGAAAGCTTGTAGTCATCCTATTAGTCTTCTTCTGCTTCTTTCAATCAAGCACCAACCACAGCCCATTATACCTCATAAGGAACTGCTGAACACATCCCATCTCTGACAGCCTTACCTTGATCTTTTCAACAATCTCTTTAAACCACCCACTCCATGTTACTCTAAGTGGCTCATCAAAGAGGCTAAGACCACATAATACACAAGGTCAGCAAGGACTTTGTTTCCAATTTTCCATCTTTCTCATTATTTTGCCTTCACACTTTATATTCCATTTCCAGAACTACATCTTTTAGAAAACAAATGTCCTCCATATTTTGTTTTTTCTTAAACTGTTGGCACTTTGCAGCACATTCATTCCAATCTCCCTCCCACCCACTGCCCCCCTTCTAACAAATTTCTATACAAATTATTGACTCTTTTTCTTGAAGCCTTCCTGAATGCCCAAGGGGAAATTAAATGCTTCTCCTCTGTGCTTCAGTCCAGATCAGTGGTTCTCAAACTGTAGTATGCAGCAGACACACCTGGAAGACTTGCTCAAGCATAGATTGCTGACTCAGGTTTTGATTCATCAGATCTTGGGGTGAGGCCTGAGGGTTGACCGGGTCAGACAGTCACCATGTAGGATTTAGCTTCTTGCTTACTGGACCAGCATGACTGGGTAGCCATCTATGCCTGAGGTTCACATAGCATTAGCCACTCTTTCCATAAAGGGTGCTGGAACTGGCAGGCAGGTGAGGTCAGCACTGCCTGTTAAGCACATCTGCCCCAAAGGTATTGATCTGTTTTGCTCCTAATCAGAAGTAACAGCATTTTAACCTCCTTCAACAGAAATCACTAGTGGTATTGTTTTAGAAATTTTATCTCCAAAGTTTTCAGAAGGCTGTAGGAGAAAATTATCAAAGCTCTTAAAGTTGTAACATCTGAAAATTACAGTAATCTTGAAACTTTTATCTCCTGAAGAATCAAATAGAACAATTATTTAATCCTGAAAATAATTTTAAGAGTGAGAGCAAAGAAACACATTAGTTGCACAGGTATTTAGAAAACTAATGTCATATTTGCAAAAATAAAACAGTCCTTTCAAATTGCTGAGAAATATGACAGTATAAAAAGAAATACTCAAGTTTTTTTTTTCATCCTGGAATAAATGTATACAAAAACAGGCGATTTATCTACTTGAAAAGCAAATATGTAAGCAGGTTTCTTGACAAGGACCTCTCCCATGGTGCAGTCTTTCTGAGGGTCATTATGTAAGTTGTATACACAGATGGAAGCAACAGCAGTAGAATCAACTTTATCTTAATTAACATGATTTTTTGCTTTGAGACTCTTTGAAGGTTATTTCCTCAGTTTAAGACATCATGGAAAAAAGTTGATTTGTGTCCCTTTAAAAGATAACTTCTGGGCTGGGATTGTGGTTCAGCAGTAGACTGCTCACCTAGCACCTGCGAGGCCCTGGATTCGATCCTTAGCACCACATTAAAAAAAATAAATAAAATAAAAAAGATATTGTGTCCAACTAAAACTAAAATATATATATATGATAACTTCTGTGATCCTAGAGAAACACAGGAGCACAAAGAAAAAAATCTATCTCCTTCCTCCACCCATCCTCTATTTGAAAATAGTCCTTTTTGTTAGCATTTACTAAATCAAACTTGCTTCAACATGTTTCAAATTATGTAGCATGTTTAAGACATTACCTGCTTTGTTCACATGAATAAATACGCATCTCTTGCATGATCTGCTCAGTATCTGGTGCCTAATGAATGTTAAACATCCTGGACTCTGCTTCTCTCCTTTGAGTTGAAAGAGGTGCTTGTTATTTGCCCTCTCAAACATGAATTAGAAAAAGAACTTCAACAGCCCCTTTCCCAGCTGTTATTTCTGCCAGATTTCTTTTGATCTGAACCAGATTCCCAACTGGCAGTCTCTCTGGATGACTATAAGTTCTTATAATTTTACAGGGAATGGTAACTTATTTCCTCAGTCCCCTCACACATTAGACAACTTGAATAGGCAGGTTTTTGTAGATTTATTGGATTTATTAATGCCTTTAATAAAAATCACCTAGAATTATACCCTGGTAGCAGGACATTTCTATGTTGTTGGTGCACCCATGCTTACCAGTGATCAGAATCAACTTACTAGTTTGCATTTTTTCAAGTTATATCAATGGAAGAAATAGGTAGTTTTAATGTTTTTTTTTTTTAACCTATTAAGAGATTGACCCAAGGTTCCCAATAGCTTGTGTTTTTAAATGAATTTTTCTTCCCTTTCTCCCAAACTTCTCTACATGACAGATGAACTCAGAATCCCATTGCAAGAGTCAGGGAAATGAGGGACATCAGAAGATAAAGTCATTTTCAAGGTAGGATAATGCCTCGTTTCAACCCAGCTGAGATTCTTGCCATCAGAAGACTGTTGCAAGAATGTTGGCATTTACCTGACAGAAAAGAAATACTTCTCTCTCTTTTCTATACTGTCCAAGATATTTAATGCCAACAAACACTCATCTTATTCCTATTCGTCACGGTTTAAAATGATCATATTCAGTCTTAAATTTTCTTCATAAATAAAATATCCTTATTTTCTTTTTTTGTGTTAATTTGTCTCTACTCATACTGTCTCCTCAAAATTCTTTATCTATTTTAAATTGTAAGGATCCCTAAATTAAGAGCAGGATATATGATGTCACCCAAAGAAGTAAAGAAAGGTACTTGAAAGAAAGTTATCAAAGACATTCAGTTATTTGATTTTTATCATCACAGATATAAAATATTAAATGTTTCCTTGGAATTAAATTCTTGATAATCTACTGAGAAGGAAGGTAAGCTAACAAGATGTTAGGTTAGTATTCTCATATTCCAACACATATGAGCATGCAAATATGTATGCTTAATATTTTTACAATTATTATTTCATCAATAACCCCCATAACTGTAAGAGGTATTATTACTTGCAAGTTTTAGACAAGAAACTAATGCTCAGAGATGTTACCAAGCTTTCTCGTAAAAAGAAGTGACAAGAACATAGGAATATATTCCAGAATAGCAGTGATAATAATATTATATATATTCAAAAATAATATATATATAAAATACATATTTATATATATACAACAAATATATAGATCTATATATTTAAATAGATAGATATAAATAAATAATGCGAAGGCATGTTGAATCTGAATATAGATTATTTATAGTTAATAAATTTCTTAATTTCTTCTTTTTTTTTTATTGTTGGTTGTTCAAAACATAACATAGTTCTTGATATATCATCTTTCACACTTTGCTTCAAGTGGGTTATGAACTCCCATTTTTAGCCCATATACAGATTGCAGAATCACATCAATTACACATCCATTGATTTACATATTGCCATACTAGTGTCTGTTGTATTCTGCTACCTTTCCTATCCTCTACTATCCCCCCTCCCCTCCCCTCCCCACCCCTCTTCTCTCTCTACCCCCTCTACTGACCTTCATTTCTCCCCCTTGTATTATTTTTCCCTTTCCCCTCATTTCCTCTTGTATGTTCTTTTGTATAACCCTGAGGGTCTCCTTCCATTTCCATGCAATTTCCCTT
>NW_025999842.1:39406874-39459074 GCF_001458135.2 Marmota marmota marmota | reverse complement strand
GCTATTTCATGAAGGCTTGGCGAGAGACCTCTTCCTAGAGTCCCTGCACCGCTCCTGCTGCGCTGCACCTCGGAGGCTATCTGCCCTGACGCGGGGGCCGCGTGCAGGCAGCCGACAGTCGCCGAGTCGCGCGGGCAGCGGCTGGCGGGTCTGGACCTCTGCGCTGCGTGGCGGAGATTCACTCGTCTAGCGCAGACTGTCACCTCCAAAAATCCTTCCAATTCCCGGCCGGTCTCTCTTTAGTGGAATTTTGCTAGGAGTTTCTCAGCAGGTCGAATCTAAGCGTATCCATGCGTCTCTCTGACCCCGTTGTTGAGGAGGTACTGAAAGCGCTGCCTCCCCTCTCGCCGCCATGTTGGATCAACCTTAATTTCTTCTTATTCCTGACTTCAATAAATTTAAGATCATCCTCTAAGCACTTATATACTGAAGTCAAAAGTTTGACTCTTACTACCACAAAGGAGTCAATTTTTCTAAGCATGAATTTCCCACTGATATGTGGGATAAGAAAAGAACATTGTTAGCATTTAAGGGCTATTTTAAAAAAGAAGAAAAAAAGAAAGGTTTTTCTTCACAAACCAAAGCAGACACAGTGTTTGTGACTGTCATAAATTACTTCCTAGCAAGGAAGCACTTGTCCCTTGTCCCTTGTTCTTCCTAGGCTGCTCCCCACCCCACCCCACTCCCTTTAAGGAAAAAAAAAATGATAATAAAGTTGAGGTCTGCTGAGTCATTTTCATAGTGTTCTTTCATATGCTGGTATTGGTCACCTTACAAGTAATAATTTTTCCCAGTTGCCCTTGTGGACTATTTTCTATGTGCCTGTTGTTATTAAGATACTCCACTCCTCTCAAAACCCCATGAGGTAGCTACTATTACATTCTCTCCCCAGCAATAACTAATGAGTCTAACGAATCATAGCTACCTCATTAAGGAACAAGGGAGAATGCTGAGATTCCAGTGCATGATTTCCTGTCTGCCATGGAAAATTCCAAGCAACATTCTGTGACTTGCCAGATTATAAGACTTTAATGTCACTATTTCACATGCTGAGAGTTTAAAAGAAAGGAAAGTACTAGCAAATTGTATGGATGGTTGATGGGTTAGACATTACTGCCATTCCTTGGAAATCCTTCCACAAGCAGAAAGTGGCTGGAAATGACACAGTGCTCCTGACACCAACCCAGATTCCATGCACCCACCCTTATCACCACACTTTTTCTTTCCTCCTATTTCTGGTTCCTTGTTAGTGCGTATTTTCCTGTATCACTTACTCATTTTCCTGTAAGTATTGGTTATCTTTTTTCTCCTATTGCAATGTAAACTTCTATATGTACGGTTTATATTCTTGTGTATACATGAATGGGTGAATGTAAGTATACATTTTGTTTGAAAGGATCTGACAAAAGATATTTTTGTGTTGTTTGTTTTCAAAAACAAATTTCAAGTGTTAGTTACATCTACTTTTCTGGATGCTAGAGAGATTTTTCCTCTTATGTAGCCTGGAGGGAAATATGAGTAGGGACTGAGTGATGAAGAGGGAGAAAAACTGAGCAGTAGGTAGCAGTGACCTCAAGAGCTCAAAGTGGAAAAAGATACAAGTGGAATCAGATATTTTGTGAGCAACCGTCCACATAGGATATTACCATTCATTTTCAATATTACTTGACTCATTTTTGAAATTCCCTTCAGTTCTTGTTTCTTCCATTTTTTTAAGAGAGTTTTCCAACCTATGGCCTATATTTATACCCACACTTTCTAGTGGGCAATCTTGGTGCTGCCGTTAGACATTCCTTATAATACCATCAATCTTACCTTTAAGAAATCTACCTCGATACCTATGATAATAGTAGAGTGGTACTTTCTTCCCCAACAGAGATGGTACTTTATGAGATTGTCACTTATACTTTCAGAACACTTTTTATTGAAAGAGTATCTTTCAAATTCAATTGAAATGGAAAAATGGAATTACAATGATATTTAATGTCATGAAATAAAGGTAAACCTACAAATCTTGTGGTAAATGCTCTGGAATGACTATGTGGAATAGTGAGAAGAGCATGGACTTGAATCAGCCAAATGACCCTTCTGATTTTATCTTGTTTAGCTACAAAATGACCATAACAATTCCCCGGTAAGTTGTTAGGATTCAGATGAATTTCCAGGAATTCTGCCAAGCACAGAGTAGTGACTTAATAAAGCAAAATTATTACTATTAATTTATTTGACCCACAGAGCAGCACTGTAACAAAAAGAAAAGAAACAAATTTTAGTTTTTAATTTTTTTCCAGGAGGAAGCTGACCTACCTTAATCACCCTCACCTCACTTTTTGCATCTTGAATTGAAAGTTTTGCTTACATCCCTGCCTCCCTTTCCTAGACAATAAGCTTTTCAGAATAGGGCCTACACTGTTAGATGGCATTGCCAATGGCTAATTCTTTGCCAGGACATATAGTTTGATAGTTAATTTGATTTGTCCACTTGACTGAGCCATGGGACGTACCAACATTGGGCCAGACATTATTCTTGGTGTCTGTGAGGGTGTTTGGGGATGAGATTGATATTTGAATCCACAGACTGAGTAGATTGTCCTCCCTAATGTGTGTAGGCCTTACCTAATCAATCAAAGAACTGAATAGAACAACAAAGACTGAGCAAGAGGGAACCCTGCCTGCCTGACTGGCTGAACTGTAACATTGGTCTCCCCACCTTGGGTCTCAAACCTCTCAGCCTTGCGTATGGAATTGACAACATTGGCTTTCAAGTTCTACAGTTCTTGGACTTGGACTGGAACTCCATCAGCTCTTCTGGAGCTTCAGTTTGCTGTACAGACCTTGGATTTCTCAACCTCCATAATGATATAAACCAATTCTTTGTAATAAATTTCTCTCTTTCATTTATGTGTGAATGTGTGTGTGTCTGTGTGTGTGTATACATACACACACAAAATTCATCTCAAACCCAATTATGGAACTGATTTAAGTGAGTGAAACCTTCCCTAAGTCATGAGCTCTCTAGGAGGGACAACTCCTGATGGATTTTAAACACTCACCTTAGAAGAATCAGTTTAGAGTTTCAAATTGAACTTCAGGCTTTGATCCTCAAATCAATTTCTGATGGAGAAATGCAGCTCTGGTTTTGACTGAAGAAAGCTACAATATTGAAATAAGTTTTTGGACATTGAACAGCTGTTTTTAAAAATTCCATGATTCCACTTTAAGTGAGTAAGACACATGTGGATTAAATTTTCTCAAAATATACAAGTTTGAAACACTAAGGGGAACCTGGTTTGGGTTTGGTTGGCTGAAAAGCATTTGCAATCCAATGCCTATCTCTTTCCTCCACAACTCTTGCTGAAAGTTTTCTTCTTGCAAACTGCTTTTCACTCACAAACTCCGCATATGGAAGAGTGATGTCAGGAATGAGAACAGTATTGAAAATCAGTCCTGGAAGAAGTTGTTCCTGAAATTTAATAAACCGTGAACCAACTCTATGTGCAACTCCTATAAGTCTCTTTGATAACCTCGTACCACCAGAAAGTATCAGGCTGTTTTCAAATCACTTTAAAAATCACCTCTTGAAACAGTATATCATTGAAGCTTGGATCTTCATTATTTCTCGATTTATGAACTGTTCTATCTTTTATTTGGGGAGGTAGTTATTTCACTCTGTTAGAAAGATCCTCTAGAATTCCTTTTTAAACATAAGATACTTTCTAGGGGACAAAAAAAATTGCCTTTGTAAATCCCAGTAAAGTAGTAAATGTGCATTTAGATGGCCTTTTTCTGAAATGGTTTTAGTACCACAAAAACTATAAACTTCAGTTTTGAAAAAGACCGTTCACTTGGTCTTGAAGTACAGTGGCAAGATTCACACTACAAACATCGGATGGATACATTTTCTGTTAGTTACATTTTTAATTTGGGGATTTATCTTAAGGAAAATGTAATGGTTAAATACAAGGAGTATTTCAAAGATGTAATTTCTATTGCATTTCTTTTAAGTCAGCAATGAACTGGTGGAAGGTCACATAGGGTAACTGGAAGATGCAGAGGGTCGCAGGGTATACATGACCAGGCAAGCTTACCACCAGACCAATGTGGTCTGCTCTGTGTACAGACATCCTGTGGTTAGCTGAGTCAATAACTGAAGCTCCCAAAGCTACTTTTCCCAACAAAAATAATGGGCTTTAATAAACTTGTCCTGACTGTTGTGTGAGGAGTGAAACAGGGAAAGGATCACCAGAAGGGGACTGTATTGTGATACTTACCACTCACTCCCATCAACAACAATTATTGAACACCTCCTTTGTGAAGAATAATGCACTAACCAGGCCTGTTGGATACAAAGTATAAGATGTAACCCATACCTCTACAAAACTCTTGATTGAGTTTAGGAATATGAACTATGCAACCTCATTCATTTTCCCCCTTCCTCTGTCATTCTCTACATATTTATGGAAACACAAATATGCACAAGTAAGCATGTGTGCATATAAAAAAATACACACATGTAAAAACTCAGTAAATGAAGGCCAGCATATAAGAAATTACCCTGAAGCTGTTACAAACAGTAACCATTCCAGAAGGGCTTATGTCAGTTTTTTTTTTTTTTTTTTTTTTTTGTTGTTGTTGTTTTATGGGGAGTTAAAAGAGAGTGAAAAGATTCAAGGAAGAAGAGACAACCAGAAGGAAGAATTTCTCTGGCATCACATGTTTTTGCTAATGTCCATGTTATAAGTGATTAGGCTTTGAAGCAAGGTGGTGATTATGAGGACAAGTACAGAAAGGCATGACTTTTGGAGACACTTGGGAAATAGGAGGCTATAATTCTCATACTTTTATTGTGCCTACCCTGGAGAACTGTCTGTGACCACCCATCTACAGAAATGCTTCTCAAGTGGCAAGGACTAGATTTGCTTTTTCCCAATCCATCATGGACTAATAGTTTTATAAAATGCAATAAAAATAAATTAGTAGAAAAATGAAATTAAAAATAACCACTCTTAAAATAAAGTCCTAATTTTTTTTATTATGAAATTCAAACATAAGGTTACATTTTAGTAAATATAATAAGAACAAATCTAATGTGGGTAAAAAACAAAACAAAAAAATCTGTAAATGTTGTTCATTAATAATGTGCATGTAGGCAATTGCTACTACACTCATAACTTTTTTTTGACTCACCTTATGACTAAACTAAAATTATTAGTAAAATAGTCAGTCCCAACAACAAAAGCCTATTCCCACATTTAAAAAAAATAAAGTGTATTGATACTTGGGGTTTTTAATTTTTTTTTTAGTTATCAATGGATCTTTTAATTAATTAATTAATTATATGTAGTGCTGAGGATCAAACCCAAGGACTCACACATGCCAGACAAGCACTCTACCACTGAGCCACAGTTCCAGCCCTGATACTTGGTTTTTAACATGACAAATGAGCTAGCTTTTCACTTATTAAATTATTTAATCTAAGTTGAATTGATGGCAACTCTACTTTCAGGGAATAATACAGTTTTAAACTCTTTCTATATTTTGTTTTAATTACATTTTATAGTAAAGATAACACCTTGGATGTGTATTGATGGAAATGGAAAGAGCCACTTGGCATGTGCAGAAGTGTTCATATTTAACTGATCCAAAATGAAACAAGGGCCACTGTAATTTTAAAATCTATATTTATTCCTTTATTGGTAACCAGTTCCAATTTTTTTTTCCTGCAAAATTACAGTGAAATTATCTTTCAGTGAAAGAAAGAGATTCTAGATTTTATACTCATTTGGCTTCTAATTGACAAACCAACCTTAAAATATCACAAATCATAAAGTGGTTCTGTGAACACAAAATTTGTACCCAGCCAACAGCTCTAGTGAGGTGATGTGATGGTCTGTATTATGTTTAACTAGTTCTCTAACACCATGGGACTGTTGAGCCATGTCAAATTGCTATAAAAGTTTCTAAACACCTACTCTCATCTGAACGCTTCTTGTTGCAGAAAGGAAATAAAGAATACGCAGAGAGCCCCAGTGCACAGACGACAGTTCAAATGGCCCTGTTGTAGAGTTTGGCCTCATCGTCACCGCCTCTTCTTGGTTTCAGCTTCCAGTATATTCTCTTCATAATCCTTATCATATTTATGATACAATAATTATTTGTTTGTTAATGTTTTTATATCAGTTTTCTACACTAAAATGTGTTTCCATTAGAGCTTGGACAAGGTCTACCTTGTCACAATTGTGTTTCCAGCACTTTGCATAGGTGTGTTTTGAGCACATAAGGGTCCAAATGAATATTTGTTGAGTAAATGAATTAGGATTTATTTTAAAAGCAAAGGCACAGTCAATGAAGATTGCCAGTGGTTTGGATAAAGAGTGTTGGAGGGGGGAGATTAATATTTATGCAGTCTTTATTACCTGCCAAGCCTTATGCAGGCACTTTCTCTCATTTCATCCTCAACTAGGCCCGTGAAGCAGATGTCATTATTCCTGTTTTACAGATAAGGGATCTGAGGTTGAGAGAGGTTAAGAAACATGCACAATGTCATATAGCTCGTAAATGATAAAGTTAGGAATTGAAATGTTTTGACACCAACACTGACAGGATTTGCTGATTGATCCTATGTGTATAGGATGCTAGGAAAATGGATAACTGGCCAAACATTAAAAAAACAGAATAAGAAATATCAAAGAGTAAAATTGGGGTTTAGGGGAAGAAAATAGAAATTCAGTTTTAGCAGGTTGAGTTTTGGGGGGAATCATTTGCATATGAGTCTGGAATTGGACTAAAAGTTTCTGAGATGAAGATAATGATTTGAAATTGGAATTACTATTATATCTATAGTTGACTTTAAAAAACTTCCACATATACAGTGTGATATTTTATGGAGAATACTTAGATTACAATTTTAGCCAGGTGCTATATGTATCTAATCAAAGCATGCACAGTCTAGGAGGAATAGCTGACTGTCTGCTCAAACCCCTATATTCCACAGGTGGCTCCCATCAGTACAGCACTTTTGTCATCTATATCTCCATTGAAACTGATGCTTTGCTAATTTACATAGTAAATGTCTGAAATGCATTTTTATTAGTGAGATGAGTGACTTTTAACTGTTTCCATGTGCCGCAGTCTGGCTGGGCACAAATCACGAGCCACTGAAGCAGGAACAAACTTTATTTTCAAACTGCAGGAAAACACTTCACACAGCTCCCGGGGAATCCTCCCGAACGCCACGAGGCTTCTCCAGGAACCCCCAGCCGGAAATATCTCTCTCGGAAATCCCTCCTCCTGCACTTCCCCAACCAATGGGAACTCTCGGGGAATCCCCGGAAATCCCCACGAGAACTCCAAAATAGTGCGAGAACTCAAAAGTTGCGGCAGAGGCGGATAGTAATGCCTCGCCTGTCAATCAATACTGTTGGCAAAATGCCAGGGGCCATACAGACTCGGCCGTGGCTCTCAGCATCCATGAAATGTGCTTTCAGTGAAAGTAAAGCTATTAACAGTGTTAGAAATTCTCCCTTCTATCCCTCTGAGTGCGTTAAAAAAAAAAAAAAAGAGTAGAAAACTAGCAAGGTCAGTGTCCGGTACTCTCAGGGATAATGCCACAGACAAGTACCAGCCATGAACTTGGGAGGATTCTGACTGCCAGATGCTGAGGACAGAGATGACAGAACCAGCACCTCTGGAATTTCCTCAGGACTACAGGACAGGTTACACATATTGCTTATTTTGTGATCACACTATAATATATATTTAGACAATAAATACTTTATATGTGTAGCAGAATTTCATGATACTTGCTTTCCTTATTACTTATTGGTAGTAATGGAATTTACCTAAGTGCCAATGCTCCACAAACTTCTTCTGTATCTACCATAATCTACTAAAAGGAATTTGAGAGTTGCATTCGGATCACCTCACAGCAAGAGTTGTCTAATTGAGACATCCAGGGAGGGTAAGAAGAATGAGAAGAACACAGGACAAACACTTGAGAATGGTCAGTATTTGGAAATCTTGGAGAAAAGGGAGTCTATAAAAGAGATAAAAATGATCAATAGGGAAGGATCCAAAGAGCCAAAAATAATTAACTCATCACCAAAACCAAAGTACTTCAGCGTTTCTAAGGAAGGGATGATGAGCAATTTCAAGTGCTTTAGAACAGTCAGGGAACACCCACTTTTTATTAGAAGTGCCAGTTTTAATGATGAGTGTTTGACTGATGACCCCTGTGTCATCTGAACCAAGGTGAAGGGCAGATGGAAGGATAGGTGCTGGGTTTCACTACATTGGAGAGTGAATGAACAGAGACAACATAGAAACAAAGAGTAACTGCTGGAGTCTGACCATTAGAAGAGGAAGAAGTAAGGTTAAAAGGAGCATACAGAAGTGGTTGTTACTTGTGTTTTTTTTTTTATCTTTCTTTTTAAGGACAGAGTATTTCTATTAATTAATAAATTTATTTATTTATTTATCGGTACTGGGAATTGAACCCAAGGATGCTTTGCCACTGAGTTACATCCCCAGTTCTTTTTATTTTTTTTTATTTTGAGTCTCATTAAGTTGCTTAGGGCCTCACTAAGTTGCTAAGGCTGGCCTCAAACTTGCTATCCTCTTGACTCAGCCTGCCTCCTGAGTCAATGGGATTACACGTGTATGGCACCACACATATAAATTGAAGAGGCAATTTAAAAAAAAAAAAAAAAAAGCTAATACTTGAAGCAAGAACTTCAAGCAGGAACTTCAAGTAGAGAAAATGGGTCAAGAGGACATGTGGGGAAAACACCAAGAATGTGAATGAAGATGTGGCTAAGACTGGGCTGCAGAAACTTGTGGGCTTACACTGACTGCTTTTGGTTTCACCTCAAGGGAGAGGCATGTGTAAGGTGGCAGGGCTACCTGTATTGAAGTGTAGAGACAGGAAAGAAACCTAAGAGAAATTATGATCTGAGGAACTGGAGATCACGAAGCATTTCTTTGGACTGCTAGACTGATGACTACCTTCACTATGGATTAGGACCTCATAAAGACAACCCATAACTGAATGTATGTACTTTCTCAAAGAGGTCTCCCTTCATATTTCCCGGGCATCCATCTCACACTAAAAGCAATTATTAATGTGTTGCTTAGTGTTTATTTTTCCACAGGATAGAAAACTCAACACTTATAAATGCAATGGTTATAGCAATATGAATGCTGCTAAATCATAAACACTTTGCCATAATGATGCAGCTTTATTTCTATAAAATTAATTTCCAGAAAAACTTTACATTTAAATTAACCAAGAAGTAATTTTTATATACTGCATATAAGTATAAATTCTTTGTATCTTTGATCTGAAGGGAACTCAGAAATAACCAGATAAAATTTCTCTTTTTTTTTTTTAATTTTAGTTTATCATAAAATAAAGCTGGTCTTTAAATTTTTTTAAAAAACTAACATATGTACTGTACTTGGAATATTTGAAGGCTGTTTTAGCATTTCATTAAAGTCTATTGCCTAAAACAGGATTTTTGACTTTGGGGCATTAATAGAATATACAAAAGATATTTGGAAAATAATTTGAATATTTACTTTTAAAATTTTTTACTCCTGCAGAACATTGCCTTTCATACCTTCAAACCTTTTCTCTCTCCAAGGACAGGCACTGTGTCCTTGTCTGTTACCAGCATCCTGTTTATAGCCAACATCCTTATAAACCTGGAGGTATTGTATTCCCCACCCCACAGCAGCAGGCACGTGTGCATGGACTAACATCCTGTGTGGAAAAGCATTTGAGTTTCTAACATCACAACACTGTGTTCTATGAGTGCGTGGGAGAATTTTCTCAGAGGCGTTTAAACAATTGGCCATCACACCTTTTTGAAGTTCATAAAAATCATTTTAGCTTTCAAAGATTTTCCAATAAAGGAACAAAACAATAGAGACTAGAAGTTTTACACAATCTTTTGAACATGGTTAAATGTCAGCAAACACAACAGAGATTGGTCACAAATTAATATTTGTACTATATAATAGCCTTTAGTGGAGATTTGAAGTGAATGAAAAAAAAAATGGAGACGTCAAGATCTAATTTTATTGTTCTTCATTTTCTTCAAGCCAAGCAAAGATGTTCATTTAGGGCAAGAACAAGAAAAAAGGAACATAAATATAAATGTTCTTGAAAATATCTTTCTAACATAAATTTCAAATATATCTCCCAAATCTACTCTACTATGTGCATAAATATCCTCAGATTCCCCACACTGACTCCAATTCAAGCATGAGTTGTTCCAAAACCATACTTTTGGCATACAAAAACATCATTGACTCCTACAGTAAATTATAAATTATTTACAAAAGAGTTTGGGCTACTTAAACCAAGAAACTAAGTGAGAGTATGACTCTGATGGAAAAAAAAAATGCTCCTTTACTTACACATTTTTCCCAGTCTGTACAAAGTCCAGTTGCAACTTCTTGCCTCTCAACACTGGGTCCTAGAAATAAGAAACCACAGACCTGCGATGAGAGGAAGTAAGTCATCATTACTCTAAAATTAAAGTACCTATTCCTGCTTTACAGTTTATCAGATGTTTGGTCCGGATGCTGATTGTTTTAAAACTCTGTCTAAACATAGTGTATTTCCTAAAGGAATGTTAGCAAACGCTTGCTTCTAGTGACAACATCCTAAATTTTATTAGCATAGCAAAGACAAATGAGTGAATGGCACAGTACTAGGCAGGACTGGGTATTTCCCAGGAAAGCTAAACCTGTGGAAGAACATGATTTGTGCTTTTAACTGTAAATTATTAATTACCAGCCACCACAGATTAACCTTAGTGCTAAGTTCTTAGAAGTGAAATACACCCTTCTTCCAATCATGAACCTCTTTACCCATTTTTTCTAGTTTTTACTAAGACTATGTTTCAGGGAACAAAAACTTACAAAATCCATCAAATAAACTTTGAATTAGTTCACCCTTTCTTTCAGAACCCCATCCCTATCACATCTTACAAACACTTGTGGTTTGGTTTTCTTAGAGAAGAACAACTTTTAGTGATGGAAACTTGTCTGGGCCACAATGTTTATTTTCTCAAGGTTGTTTTTTTATGTTGTAAATTGGAAAAGAATCCACTTGTCTGGATTGAAGTTTTTGCTTGTGGGGGATTGCAACAGCTTTCCTCTATTTTTCCCCCCTTCATTTTGAAGGTCCCCCTACTTTCAGTCTCTTCCTGAACGAAGAATCATTATTTGACTGAAGTTTATTTTCAGCACACGACCAAAACTTCTTTTGAAGAAGCTCAAAATAACACAGGAAATACTGCCTGGCTAATGGCTCAGATTCCTACAGTTCTTTAAACTTACAGAAATAAATGAAGTGGATCAGTGTGTGGGTTAAGGGCTCTTAGGATTTTTTTTTTAATAAAATAGAAATTAGTAGATCCAGCAGGTACACAGCAGTCTGGAATTCATTTTGGTAAATAGTAAGATTTAATAAGGTGGATCAGCGAAGCCCCATTTAGCACTTTGGAATTGTCTTGAGGAAATGGTCTTTCACAGGATTGATTGTGCAATGGCAGCTGAGTCACATAGGAAGTTATGAGCCTGAGTCCTGTTAAGATGCCATTGGGTTCAATAAATATTATGCTTTTCGTCTTCCATCTCTTTCAACACATCTGCATCGTCTTCTTGGTTTGAAGGTCACCCAGCTGCTTTATGAGTAACCACTGCTAATCTTTCCTGCTATTGATTTTAGTTTTCCTCTTTTTTACTTAATTAATAATCCATGTAGAATTTTGGTCTTTTGTTCACTCTGGTTTCCTATACGATCTGATGAGGCAGAGGTCAGACAATTTACAATGTAAGAGTGCTGCCTTTCACTTAATTAGCCTGGCTGCTAAAATAAGCTGCAGGTAATTGGAATTCATTGTAATCAGAAGACTACTATCTACCTACAAGGGTACTACATGGTTTATAGTATGATTTTTAAGTGTTGTTAGTAATTGATAAGAGCCATATAATGGTATCATATACAAAAGCCAAGTGTTTTTTAATGCTTTTACATGTTTTTAATGTTTTTCTCACATGACCTAGTATGATCAAAAGAACCTAAAGTATCAAGCAAAAAAAGAGTGTGGAATACCCATGGAAAAGCTAACATATGGTCCTCACATGGAAAATATCTGTGACCTTAAAAAGTAGTTTGTGTGTGAAAACTCTTTTTTTTAATGAACTAGATTTTAGATTGCATTCTAATACTGAATAAAACAACTCAAGGGACTGGTATTTACTGTTCCTTGTTATTTTTTTTGTTTTTGTTTTATTTTGGTTTTTTGTTGTTGTTGTTGTTTTGATTTGTTAATAATAGTAGAGGCATTTGATAGGAGGCTCTAAGTCCTTTTGATAGGAGTCCTCTAAGTTCTAGGACAGCTTCGCCTGAACTCTGGATATTGCTAATAGGCATAAAGTTGGCTCTTATATATGTGGCCAGGCCTTTAACTCACCAAGTAATTACTAGATACCTGAGGTACCAATGCCTTGACGATGGGTACAGAGGAAGTAAAAGATGTTGTCCTGTGTGTTAGAAACTTCTGACTCTGTGGCATAAGAAAATGAGTGGCTTTTATTATCCCTTCTTCCTCTAACCAGCTCTAAACTCACTCACTGCTCTTTTGCTCAGTACATTGTGTGAGCATCTGTAACGTTTCCCATCAAAAACAGATCCAGGGCTCCAACTACCATGTGTGAGCTGAAGAGTCCAAATTTTCTATTTCTGGTCCCAAACCCTTGCTGAAGCTTCAGGACCATTTTCCTTTGCTTTCTGGACAGATCCATGTGTAAGTCCCCCAAGTCCTTCGAATACTGCATGTTGATATATATTCTCTAACCTCTTCCCATATGTATCTTTCACCTTCCACAAGCCTGTGAGTGGCACACAAAATTGGGAAGTTTGGAATTTTCAGTCTCACATCACATTACGAAGACCTGTCCAGTCTCCCCCTGAATACCTCTCCGTTGCCAGTTTCAGGCCCTAGATTAGAGGTCCCCAAGTTTCACTTAACTTCTAGAGTAGCCTCACTCACTGGTCTCTCTGCTTTTAGTGTCTCCCCTCTCCCATCTGCCTAAATTTTTTCCTCTCAGTTACTTTTCTCAATTTCAGATATGATCGCTCTTGTACTCCCATAGTTAAGCCTCTGATGGCTCCCTGTCCTTCCAGAATGAACTTCATAAACCTTGATCATCTTGCGGTCTCTTTTCTGCCTGTCTTCTCTCCAGCCTCTTTGCCCATTCTCTTCTTTTCCACAGGCTGCCCCTGCTTTTGTACTAAGAATCTCAACTTTTGGAGAACATAGAATTAGGTGGAGCTTAATAAAATGCAAACTCTAGGTCCCTTATACCAGAACCTTCTTATTAGAGCTTTTGAACCAACCATTCTCACTACTGGCCTGACCTAGAATGCTCTCTCTGGGCTCAGCCTTCATCCTTCTTGTCGTTTTAGAAAATCTCCTCTTAGTTTTCAAGGCCTTGCTGAAAGAGTCCCTTCTGAAGGGTTTTCTACATGCTGCACAAAGTAGAAATCACTCCTTAGTCAATGTGTGCTTTAGGCACTTTAAAGTTTTTGAATACATAGATTTATAAATTATTTTTGTTCAGATTATACCAATTATTTGCCTTCCTATTTTATGATTCTCTATAATATTTATCACCACCTGACATATTATATTTTCTTATTTATTTGTTTCTCTCTCCAACTAGAATGGTATACTCCAGTGGATTAAGATTTTTTTCCCAACTCTTTACTGAATAAAAAAAAAATCAAACATACAAAAATCAAGATTTCTGGGTATCGTGGCACATGTCTGTAATCCCAACTACTCAGGAGACTGAGACAGGAGGATTGCAAGTTTGAGACCAGCCTCAGCAACTTAGTGAGGCCCTAAGCAACTTAGTAAGACCCTGCCTCAAAATTCATGTAGCTCAGTGAAAAAGAAGAAGAAGAAGAAGGAGGAGGAGGAGGAGGAGGAGGAGGAGAAGAAGAAGAAGAAAAGCTTAAAGAATTGTACAAGAAACATCTTACCAACCCTTTCCACCCAGAGTCAATGATTGTTAACATACTGCCAGTGTTGGTACTGTTGCTTTGTCTATTTCTCTAGAAACAAATATAGCTACATACTTTCTTTTTTTTTTTTTTCTTTTAAGCAAATCAAAGAATTTTATTTTATCTATTTTGCCAATTGCCAATTTTACCTGGCCAGGGACTGCTATCATCAGAGACCGAGTAGTTGTTTGTGACCAAAGTATTTAAGGAAGAAAATAGGGAAGAAAATCATACCCTGGGGGCTTTCCTATGGAATTTTGCAAATTTCAAGCAAGAAGAATATAGGGGCTGAAAATGCCGTTAGCAGAGCAAAAATAGAAAACCATATCCTCATTTATGGGGGTCTATATCCTCATTTGTATAGGTCTACCCCAAAATATTTAAAAATAACACCTCGAGAACAGCCTGTGTAACAAGTTTCTCACAGAAACCAAGAAGATGGAGTCCCTATGGCTATACTAACTTATGTTTGTCTATAGTTATTTGTTATAGTTAACTACTGTTCTAGTAACCTATATCCGTCTCTATATTTATCTATAACTATCTGTAACTATATTAGACCTCTGATCTTACATTTCTCACCTTATATTATCTATATCTTATTGTTATTTAATAAATATAGCGAATAGCAGTTAGAGAAATGCAAATCAAAACTAAGATTTCATCGCACTCCAGTCATAATGGCAATTATCAAAATACAGGAAACAATAAATGTTGGAAAGGATGTGGGGAAAAAGGTACACTCATACATTGCTGGTGAGACTGAAATTTAGTGCCACCATTATGGAAAGCAGTATGGAGATTCCTCAGAAAACTTGGAATGGAACCACCATTTGACCAGCTATCCCACTTCTCAGTTCATATCCAAAGAATTTAAAATCAGTATATTACAGTGATGTAGCCACATCCATGTTTATAGCAGCTTGATTCACAATCCTCAAACCATGGAACCAACCTAGATGTCCTTCAACAGATGAGTGAATAAAGCAAATGTGGTATATATACATGTCGGAATATTATTCAGCCCTAAAAAGAATTATGGTACTTGCAGGTAAATGGATGGAGCTAGAGAATTCATGCTAAACAAAATAAACCAATCCCCCCAAAAAAACAAAGGCTAAATATTTTCTCTGATATGCAGATGTTATTCACAATAAGGTTGGGGGGGAGCTAGGGAAGAATGGAGATACTTTGGACTAGACAGAGGAGAGTCAAAGGGAGGAAAGGGGTATGGGGGTATTAAGGACAGTAGAATGAATCAGATGTTCTTACCCTATGTGCATATATGACTACACGACAGGTGTGATTCTACATCATGTACAACCAGAAGAATGAGAAGTTATACTCCATTATGTCTGATGTGTCAAAATGCATTCTACTGTCATGTATAACTAATTAGAACAAACAAAAAGAAGTTTAAAAAGTCTTCTAATTATGTGCAATTATATAAAACATATATAAGCACTTGATCACAAAGGAGAACTCATAAATGACTTTAAAGTTAATTTGAATGAATTTCTCCTGTTGAAGACTATATAAAGCCTCCCCCCCCCGCCCCGTAATCATTTGGTAGAAAGTTTTATACATCTCCTGATTTCTCCTTCTACAGTGGGAGCTTCATTAAATGCTTATATAATTTAAATGACAGGAAGGACACTATTTTAATTACAATAAAATCATAAGTCCAAGAGTTGAATTATATAATCAACTATATATATATATATATATATATATATATATNTGAATTTATACAATTGGTTTTAAGTACCATATTTGGTTATTTTTTCTTTTTTTTTTAAGTGTTACAATTCTTATTACACATATATAGTAGGTATGTGTGTATATATATATATATATATATATGCACACACACATATCAATAATATATAATCAAGGCACGATCTGGGAGGAAATAATTCAGGAAAAGAAAAGAAAGCTGATGTGTTTGAAGAGGAATCTGCTTTCGAGTCTTAGGGGAAATGGTGTCACTCAGTACAATAGAGAGGAAATCTCTGTTTCAGATACAATAATCTTTTCTGACCTTAGGCAGTTATCACACAAATAAAAGATCTTGGTCACAAAGAAGAACCTGTAACCAATAAGAAAGCTTAGTTTCTGTCACCAGTGTTGAGGATAACTACTCAAGACCATTCCAGAAGATGAAGAAGTAATTAACATTATCTTAGAAAAGAGATAGCAACATTTGCAAAAATATTTTGTGCCATACCATAGATTGTATCCTGAAATTAAAATAAACTATCAATTTTGGTTTTCCTATCTTTAATTGACTTTCTCCTAATATTCAGGTAAACATGTTTGCTTTCTACTGGTGTTGTGGACCCTGCTCTGAATGAGGAGGCCAAATAGTGAGGATCTACATTCAGTCATGCCTGCAGAGTGCTGGGTAACCTTCTGTCACCACTGCCCTGAGTTTGGTTTCTTCTTCTTTTAAAGAAGCTGAATTAGAATCAGTAGTTTACATACTGTTGGTAATAGAATCCTTTACATGCTGCATTTTTTTCTGGCTCATATTTCAAAATTCAAAATATAAAGAAAGACATAAGTGAAAAAACCTGACCCTCCTCCTGACCCTTAACAATCCAGTTTCCACACTGAATGGTCTGAGATCCCAGTTTCTCATTTATCTTTTCAGTGATATTCTAAGCATAAATATGAAATGTATAAAATATATTTGCATATAAATGGTTAGTTATATTATTCACACAATTCTGTGCCTGGCTCTTTATCTTAAAGAATATATATTGGAAATTCTATCAGAGTGTGTATTATTCATTGTATTTTATAGCTACATGATAGTGCATTAGATGGATATGCTGTGATTTATTTAACCAGCCCCCCATTAGTATAGACTTTGGTTATTTCAATCTTTTGTAATTACAAACAACATTTCAGTGAATAAATTTGTATATATGTCATTTTCCACCAGTATATACAATAGAATAGATCCACAGAGGTGAAATTACCCAAAGAATATGTCGATTTGTAATTTTTGAAAATCTTCCCAAATAGAAGCTCTGCTAATTTACATTCTCAGCAGGGATCTGTGTGGATTTGGCCTCTCCAGGGATGTATAAAAAGGTACAATATTTCCCTACACATGCCAACATAGTACATCATGAAAAATCTTTATTATTTGTAATTTGGTAAATAAAACAAAACATCAGTGCTGTTTTAATTTTCATTTCATTGGTAAGTCTCTGGGATGACAGGCATGCATCCAGTGTACCTGGCTTGTATCATACTTAGAAAGACCTTTCCTAGTCCAAGAATAATTTTAAAACCCTTTCATGATTTTCTATATAATAAAGTCCTATAATAATTCACACAAAAATGTTATCTTCAATATATTCTTATGACTACAGGTTCCCTTCCTCATTCAGTTGCATTTTCAAATAGGGATGAACTAAATTCCTTATTTCAAGTTAGATGTCAGTTGAGGCACAAAGAGAAGAGCCAATCTGGGGAAAGGAATAGCAGGCAACTCCCCCTGAAAGTATTCTATGCTCCTGTTCTCCCCAGAGAGAGCTCAAAATGGATTCCACCTCTTCTTCAGAGTCCTGAGTTGCTGCTGCCAAACTTGAACCAATAATCTTCCTTGATTATATATTTAACTTGACATGATGAACTGTCATAAGGGGGCATGAACCAAGGCTAAGACTGGGTACGGGCAGCAATGCCCTTATCACAGAATGTTCAGCCTTCTAGGTCCACAGGCTCCTTCCTATTTTAGTTACTGCATTAACCTCACTGCTATGCACAGTTAAAAACAATTGAATTTATACAATTGGTTTTAAGTACCATATTTGGTTATTTTTTCTTTTTTTTTTAAGTGTTACAATTCTTATTACACATATAGGGCACAATTTTTCATATCTCTGTATATAAAGTATGTTCATGCCAATTTATGCCTTTATACGTGTACTTTGTAATTTTTATTTTTTTGCATTACAATTCTTAATACGCATATAGACCACAATTTTTGTATCTCTCTTTGTATATAAAGTATGTTGACACCCAATTCACTCCTATTTGTTGTACTGGTAAGATTTTATTCTATGTTATGATTTTTTTAACATTTAAAACTATGAAACATCAAAAATTCATTTTGATGGCTGGGCACAATGGCGCACACCTGTATTCCTAGTGGCTCAGAGGCTGAGGCAGGAGGATTGTGAGTTCAAAGCCAGCCTCATCAAGGGCAAGGTGCAAAGCAGCTCATTGAGACCCTGTCTCTAAATAAAATACAAATAGGGCTGGGAATGTGGCTCAGTAGCCACCTGTCCCTGAGTTCAATCCAGGTACCACCCCGCACCCCTGTCAAAAAAGAGAATTCATTTTGATATAAAGTATGAAATCTGTGTGGATTTGGCCTCTCCAGATGATAGATACCAAAAATTAACCAAGGTTATTTATACCTAGGAAATAATGTTTTCCATTAGCACAAAAATGCCACCTTTGCCTACTGTATACAGTGTGATATTTGTTTCTCAAAGTACTAAACAGTCTGTATATCAGTTCCATGACTCTTCTGATTTCTCATCACAAATCTATCCTACCCTCTTTTACACAAACCTCTTCCTTATGCTTTCTGTGAACTTAATTTGCTACTTTCCTGGGGCTATAATGCCCTCCTTCCTTTGTACTGGGTGAAATTCTGTCTTGTTCCTGCAGTTTAGCTAATCAGTACCTTCTCTGACCTCTCATCAGAGGTCAGCTGTGGCCTACCTTCACGTCCATTCATCAGCACACATTTAACTTGCTTCACCTTGTATACATTTGAAGGCAGGGGCTGTCTCTTACTGCTCTAACACAGTGCTTACAATGCAATACAATTCAAGAAATGTTCAATAATGAATTGATAATGATTTCAGTGGACACACACACAGTGCTTACTTTTCTTATCCATCATTTTAAAGGTACATCTGGAATCTTTACATAGGTTAAAATTCAGTGAAATGGATTCGAGTCAATAGGGAGTGAAGATAATTATTCACAGAAAATAAATTCTTCATGGTATGGATCAATTACTTCCCAGTATATCTTCTTATATGTTCTTTTTCAAAGATAGAACTGAATTTATTGTACTTTATAGAAAAGATGCCAAACTGCTTTCTGCTCTCTGCCCCCCAATAAATCTCTTGGTTGAAAAGATGCCAAACTGTGGACCTGCTTATTCAAAATGGGCCGAATTTTTTCAGGCTATATATGAACGGATAAAGTATTTATAATTATGTACTCTGTTTGGGCCAACATTCTTTAAAGTTATTTTTTATATTTAAAAACCATTCTTTGCCATAAGTGAAGCAGTCCCTTCCATCTACAAACGTAATGTGATTTTAGACATCTCATAAAAACATCACTGTTCCAGCATACCTTTTTATTGAGCTTACTGAAGCCCATAAATGCAGATTGACTAAAGATTACTTTTATCTTTCAAAATGAAAAGCCTTTGGAAAATAATAGACATTATCACATAATCAAAAAATGAGTAGATCATCTACTTTATACAAATGCTTTGAGGACTGAATCTATTGGACTTTTCCCCTGGAGCCTGTAGCTAGGTAAGTCTTAAGAAAAGAAAACTAAGCAGGCTATTGAGCGAAAGAGCATGGAAAAGGAAGAGGAAGAGTGCAGGTTTCTCACCCTACGTATTTGCTTATAGCTGTCATCATTTTTTAGTCTGATGGGCCAAGCACTGGATTAATGTGAAGCCCAAAACCAATACTATGTCAATTTATCCATGTGAACTGGTATTATTAAGTGCTCACTGTGTGCTAGGTACCAGTGGTTCTAAGTGCTTGAGATAAATCAATGAACCAAACAGATAAAAAAATTAAATCAATTATACAATTTCTTTTGTTTTGTTTTTTGGAGGATAATAAACATCATGGGAATGAGGGCAATTTAAAGTAGAGATCAAGCATGTCAGAATCAGGACAGGTAACATTTTTTTTTTCCTGTGCTGGAGATTGAACACAGGGGTACATGCATGCCACAGGTTGCAATTTTAAATGATATGATAAGGGTAAACTTTGCAGAGCAGGCACATTTGTGCAAAAATTTAATTGTTAGGGAAATTAGAGAAACTAGTGTTCTTGGTAGAATAAACAACCAGTCAAAGGCACTAAGACAGGCACATGCTTGGCAAGTTTAAGAAGCACAGCGAGGTCAGTGCATACTTTAATTTTAATTTATACCATTCTGCCTATTTCTTTCTTTCTTTTCTTTTCTTTTTCTTTCTTTTTTTTTTTTTTTTGTACCAGTGATTGAACTAAGGGGCACTGAACCACTGAGCTACATCCCCAGCCTCATTTATATTTTATTTAGAGACAAGGTCTCACTGAGTTGCTTAGTGCCTTGCTACGTTGCTGAGGCTGGCTTTGAACTAGTGATCCTCTTGTCACAACCTCCCCAGTGGCTGAGATTATAGGCATGACACCGCGACTAGCCCATTCTTCTTATTTCTTATGAATAAATCATCATGAGGTAAGAATAGCATCAGAGAAACCAGTTGGTGAACTGTGCACTAATCTAGGTGAATACAATGGTCTTCAGGCAGGGGTAGAACCACAGGAAGTAGTAAGAAGTGATCAGGTGTTTCTTGAAGGTAGAGCCAACGAGATATTTTGGAGGTAGACAGCAACCAGTAGCATGAGAGGAAAACCAGAAGAGTGTGGTAGCCTTGAAGATAAAAGATTATATCTACAACAGGGAGTCTTTAACTGTACAGCATGCCGAATAAAATGAGTCCCAAGAACCGAACAAGGCATTTAGCAGCATGAATGTTATTGGTGAATCTACAATAGTGAATAGACTAGTGGGGACAAAAATCAATGGGAGAGGGTTTCATAGATAGAGACCCTGAGCATAGACAGCTCTTTCAGAGACATAGATACAATTATAATGTCTGTTTTACAAGGCCTGAGGAGGTTTTGATCCTGCACAAGGTCATACAATAGTAACTAACAGAGTTGGGACCTGAAGCCAGGTTGTTTGAATCTAGAGATTTCTCTCTTCCCTACTACCCTCCACTTCTTGGAATCAATCCTCCTCACGGATATAGTAATTCTCTGAAAGAAGCAGCACGGAGGAGAGGTAGCCATTTATTACACATCTTCTGTATTTTCCCACCAGGAATCCACATCAATATTTCTACAACATCCCACAGCATATGTTCTCTTCTCACTTCTTAGTGCCATTTCTTGGCTACTTTCTTGGCACCTCACTGTGCAACTATTTATCTTCATCCATGTGTCTCCTTCCTGTGTTAATCAGCTTTCCTCTGCTTTGGCCAAAATATCTGACAAGAACAACTTAGAGGAGAAAGGTTTATTTGGGCTCAAAGTTGCAGAAGTTCAGTCCACAGTTGGCTGACTTCATGGCTCTGGCCCAAAGTAAGGCCGAACATCATGATAGAAGAATTTGGTAGAGGAAAGCTATTTAGAACATGGTAGCCAGGAAGCAGAGACTGAGTGGGGAACTAGGGACAAAATATTATCCCCAAGGGCACATCCCCAGTGATGGTCTTCGTCCAGTTATGCCCCACCTGCCTATAGTTTAACTCAGTTGTCTATTCAAATTATTAATCTCCAAATGGGTTAATCCACTAATCAGGTTACAATTCTCTTAATCTCATCATTTCACCTCTGAACATTCCTGCCAACACATGAACTTTTGGGGAGATACCTCATATCCAACCCATAATACTCTAAATATCTCTTCCTTACCTCTATGTCCATAGTCACTATTTCCATTGCACTGAGTCTATATTTTGGTTTCCTAGGAATCAATGCCCTTCAATCCATTTCCTCCACCAGTAGACTTTTGTCCACTGAGACCTGTAAAATTCACCTCTGATCCTGGCTGAGAGGTAACACACCTCATGTATGTAGAAGGTAAAGTGAAAAGACTTTGTGTGCCTGTAAAGGTTAGAGGCTAGAGCAGTGGCAGGCAAGCAGCAAACCAAGATGGAAATTAAACCCCAGCAAGAGTGAAACTTCCAGTAACATCCCTCGCAAGGCTGGAGCTAAAGATGGAAGTGAGCAACATGGTCGATAGTATGACAAAGAGAAGAACTAGAGAAAGTTTTGCAAGATACAGGGAGTGAGTCTGATGACCATGGTCATGGGTCAATTACATGGCGAGGAACAGAGTGTGAACAAGCCCATGAGCACAGATGATGAGGCATGAGGAGTCCTGCTTTTGCTTTTCTCCTCCTGGCATGTCTCCTAGTAACTATGGTTTATTTGTTCCATAAAGCACTAGAAAAACTTTCCCTCAGACTGGAAATTTATAGTCATAGTGACAAACTCAATATAAACAGAACTCCTATTTTACAAAGCACTCTGAATGGCTTGAAACACTCGTCTCCTCACAGGTACTGCTATCCTTTATTGACAGTACAAGTCTCACTTTTGCAGTCTGATAATCTGTCTAGAACTTTTCAACCCTTTTGTGCGTAGACTGAGTTCTTCCATGTGTGTCACCAGCCCAGTCTTAATGGAAGGGCATGACTCATGATATCTCTATCTGAGTCATGAACTGAAGTTATGTGAATTAGTCTTAATTTGGTGCTTTCCAGTTATCAGTATAAGCCCTGCCTTCTGAGAGCTTTGTTTGGTTTTCCTTCCTGGCCCTTGGAACTCCCTTAATTGGTAGTTGATAACTTCCACAGGGAAAGTTGGCCCAATAGCAAACAAAAGGAACAAAACAAATTGGCATTGAATAGAAACTGTGAGAGAGACTAATACTGTGCAAAGCTGAGATTTTGTAAATAAAATGTTTCTTATTTACTTCATTATAAAGCAATTAACTTTACCTTCTAATTATAGATTCCAAATGAATATGACAGCCCTAAAGAACTTGAGAAATAAAAGGAGGGGAAATGGGAGGATTTATTTTCTTTTTTTCAAAGTAATGGGAGAAGCCAGGCTCAAACCTGTAGTCCCAGGGACTTGGGAGGCTGAGGCAGGAGAATTACAAGTTTGAGGCCAGCCTTGGCAATTTAGCGAGACCCTGTCACAACATAAAAAATAAAAAGAGCTGGGGTTGTAGCTCAGTGGTAAAGCACCCCTGAGTTCATTCCCTGTACTACCAAAAAAAAAAAAAAAAAAAAAAATCCCAAAGTGACAGGTAAAGTTCTATACATTCATAACTAGAGGAATCTCTGAGATAAATTATTATGCCAGGATTAAATCTGATGCCAAATTAGATTAAATAAAAAAGATAATATGCAAACACCAAGTGCTTCTACCATATCTTGGTATCTTAGATAAAAAATAATCTGAGCTTGTAAATCATTTTATGTCCTGATGAAGTATGATATTTGAAAGGTCTTATTACCTAATAGCAGTTGAGGACCTATGAAATATGCCCAGAACCAAAATATATGGCAAAGGAAACATGCACATATGCTCCAATAATTCACTTACACATTACAACAGACAGGAGGAGAACATATTTGTCAAAATATTTAAAAGAAGGACTTTGAATGTGTGCCTGTCATTTCCTTTTTTTCTTTATTGTTTCATTTCTATTTAACTTTCACTTGTTTTCTGTAGTTGTTTTCCTTTTTTTGTTTGTTTTTCAGGAAGGATTATTAAATTTTTGCTGGATATTTCACAGAGATTTTTAGATCTTTAAGTAAGGAATACTTGAAATCCTGGTAATCTTACAGCCTGTTGCTCATTAATAATAACTTACTTTAGAGTTAGCACTTAGTTACTCATTCCCAGTAAATAATATAGAATTAGTTTTTATTTGATGTTGTAATATGTTTCTTCCCCAAAAAAATTCATGTGCTTTTGGTCTATTTCAAGATATTAATAAAATGAGAAAGTCAAATGTTATTTAGCATCAAGGATAAAGCCAGTCTGTGGCTCCATGATTTTTATATATTACAGATGTGGCTGTAATTCAGAAGTAGATTACTCTTGAATAGATATATATTGCATTATAGTTTAATGAAAACAGATCTAATTCTCTCTTCGTTGTTCCTTGTTTCCTTTGAAAATATTCATGGTGCTGTGCTGGATGTCATAGATAAAGCCATAAACAAGAAAGATGAACATATACCCTTCTCTCAAGAACCCTCATATCTGCCAGTTATTGAAGAAATCTTCATATTATTCCAATTGTCACTATCGTGAGAAAAAAAAACATAAGTAGATATACATTAATCTGACAGTCTAGTCTTCCCTGAGGAAATGACATGGTTGGGACCTGAATTATAAGAAAAATAAACCCAGATGTAGAGGGGAATCTGGGGGTAAGAATATTCTAAGGTGAAGTTTAGTACCATGGTCAGGATCACAAGTAAATAAGGATAGCTAGGTTTTCCCCACTGAACCCAAACCTGAAGATGCCACATCCTTAAAATGGCATTTGGTGGATCATGGAACCTAAATTAAAGACTGGAAAAGACCATGAAGAACTGGAAGATGGATCAGGCCCTACAGAACCTGGGCATACTCTAATTAGGAACTTCTCACTCTTCACATTTTACAGGCAGTGGGTGCTTACTCTGCTACGCCTGGTAGAAAACAAGCTTCAGTCCACTAAGTTCATCAGGACACACTGGACTCTGGGTGGGTAAGAAGCATGAAATTGCTTGTGAGAAGGACTAACACCATCAAGAAGCCCTTACCAGGCAGCTACCCCAGGAGGAAGTAGCCCTGGGAAGAGCAATGCCTGGGATAGGTCTGATGTCTCCTAAAGGAACACTACCGAGGCTGTTCTCCCTACAGTACCCACCAGCCACCACACAAGCACCCTTCACATACCAAGAGGAGGTCAACTAAGATCTAAACTGTCATCCCTCCCTCCAGAACATATCACAAGCGTAGGAATGGGACAGTTCCACAAATATGAACACACACAGCAATAAAGATACAATAAAAATACATCTGAAAAGCATAAGTGTAAGCTCTATGACAAAAAAATTAATTTATCCATGAGAAAGAAAAATTAATAACTAGAATGAATAAAAAAAATTCAATTAAAAGATTCATAATAACGTTCCTACCAATGATAAAATATTGTTAAACATAAATCAGCTGAGAAGATCTAATTAGAGATAACAGACTTGAAAAATGTGATATTGAAATAAAGGACTTAATTTATAAGGGAGGTTAAGAAAAGATAGTATCAAAAATGATTCCACGAAGTTCATAAGTGACTCCACTGATTAATATTGAGATTCCAATACAGATTTTTTTCCTATTTGGTCATTGAATATAGTTTAGACAGTTTCTCAAACTTTTCTTTATGACTTCTTCTTGAGCAAAAAGAAAATGATCAGGTAATTATCTTTAAAATTATCTTTAGTAAACAACACAAAGGGTATATACTTATGGCATAAACTTCAACATGAAATATGTAAAGAAAAGGTGGCTCAACATACAGTTTGTTTTCCTGTTTCTTTAACATAATAACTAAGACAACACCATGGTATTCTATGACTTTCTTTTTTCACATAAAATACATATTTAAATATATATCTAATACATATTTTTCCATGCCAGTATGTATAGCTCACTTCTTTTTTAAAAATAATTTTTTCTTGTATCTTTCTACTTTACAATTTTAAAGTATTCATAATTACATGCTCATTCATTTAAAATCAACACAAAAGTTTATACACAGCAAAGTCAGAATCCCTTTCCATCAGTCTGTCTCTTTTTCCTGTTATCCATTTACACTTATTCATACAAGTGTGTGTGAACTGAAAGACAGGAAAAAGAGTTTCCACTGAAACACTCTGGTGCTGGGCTTGGTGATGCACAATTGTAAGGAAGCTGAAGCAGGAGGATCACATGTTCAAGGCCAGCCTCAGCAACTAATGAAGGCCCTAAGCAATTTAGCAAGAGCCTATCTCAAAAGAAAAATTATAAAAAATTTAAAAGGGCTGAGAATGAGGCTCAATGGTTAAGCACCCTTGGGTTCAGTGTCTTATACCAAAAAAAAAAAAAAAGAGAGAGAGAGAGAGAGAGACAGAGACAGAGAGGCAGAAAAGAAAAACAAACAAGGATTCCATTTTACAAAAAATGGATAACAGGAAAAAGAAACAGATTGAAGGAAAGGGATTCTGACTTTGCTGTGTATAAACTTTTGTGTTGATTTTAAACTAATGAGCATGTAATTATGAATGTTTTAAAATTGTAAACACTTACAGTTTGAATATAAATGATATCAGATTATATAATCTATGATCCCATAGTTTGTTTTTTGACTAAATAATATTTTTTGGCAGTCATCTCAGGTCAGCACATGGAACTACCAGTGTGGATGAATGAGAATTTTTGGTTTTACCTTTCCAGTACAGATAGCATCTAGGTATTTCACCAAAGCTATTTGGAAATCTATTAGGTTGAACTTTATTCTAATGATAAACCAGTTGTTTGCCTTAAGGGTTCTCCTTTATAAACAGCAATAATACACAAATGTCTGTCTGGAACAAACAGTGGCAAACTATAAACAGTATTTGTGTATTCCTTTTCTTGGAGTTTATGGACTTGATTAACCTTGCATTCCTTCCTCCAGGCAGCTCTTGGCCTTTCCAAATATTGTAGCTGAAAAATCAGAATTGAATTAATTTGAAATATCAAGTAATTATTAGTCTAAAGATTTTTCTACAAAAACATTAAAAGACATACTGGGGGGTCATAAATACAAAGGGAACACAGAGTTATGATGACCACTTAATTTTAAGAATCACTGCATTTCAGAAAAGCCTCCTTTCTTCTCATGTTTTCATTAAAATAGCTTGACTTCTCTTTTGTGGTTATATCTCTGGTTTAGTTCAACTATATTAATAATAACCTATTAGTTCATAGTAAAAAAAATTCTATTTTTACTATTATAACCACAAGGTTTTATATAATCACTGGAAAAGGCATTTCAGTTTGGTCCTTCAAATACAGATCTTTCTTCTTTTAACTGCTTAGCATTGATGAGGTAACATTTTTGTTAGCCTTATTAAATCTTAATTTATCCCCCCAAATTCAAAAATGTTACAGAAAAACTTGTAATTGATGTTTTCTTCAATTATTTTATAGCTGAAAACATGAGAACAAAGGAGGAAAAGAGAAATAAAACATGAAATATAAAAACAGAGCAGTAGAGAATTTACTATGTAGTTCAGCATAAAAGATATCCAGTTAAAGACAGGAAATAGTGCTACTAGCCATACAAAAATTAAATAAACAGTGTTTAAATTAATAAAATGTTCATGTTGCCCCAAAATTATTTTTCTTCCTCTTTTTACTCTAGTTGAAAATAATTTTATGCCCAGCAGATCAAGAGGCTGAGGCAGGAGAATCACAAGTTCAAAGCCAGCCTTAGCAACTTAGCAAGACTCTGTCTCCAAATAAAAAATTAAAAAGGACTGGGAATGTGAGTTAGTGGTTAAGCAACTTAGATTCAATCCCAGGTACCCCACCACCCAAGGAAGAAAGGAAGAAAGAAAGAAGAAATAATCAAATAAATAAATAACTCACATTGTTTGTGAGGCAGGGGCATGGGAAGAATGGAGGAACTTTGGATTGGGCAAAGGGGAGGCTGGGGAGGGGTTACCAGAGTAGGAAAGATTGTGGAATGAAATGGACATCATTACCCTAGGTACATGTATCATTGCATAAAACGTGCATCTCTATACCGTGTACAACCAGAGAATTGACATGTTGCACTCCATTTGTGTATGATGAATTAAAATGCATCTTGCTGTCATGTACAACTAAGTAGAACAAAATAAATAAATAAATAAAATTGTAAATTCAGTTTATCTAAGCATCATCTTTAAACCAGGGAAAGAAAAGGAACATGATTTAATTTAATTTTATTTTATTGTGCAACATTTCTCCCCAAGATAATAAAAGAATTTGTGGTTCCTCTAATGCTTTGTGCATATTGTGTCTCAGTGGACATAAATTCATTCTCATGCTTCCCTTGGAGGTACCAATGTTTTTGTTTAGGATCCCAGGGGGGAAAAAAAAAAAACAAAGTTTAACTCTGACTTCTTTATGTCAAGCTTGTCTTTGGGAAATTGTATAATTTAAGTAATAATATACAAAAACATTATTTTAGGCTTGAGACTCTATGACTTGTAAAGTATTTCACACATGTTATTTTATTTCATCTTCATGACTCTATGATATAGATAAATCAGGGATGATTATCTCTGCTTTGAATTAGTTTGAGCCTAGGAATATCTTTACAAAATAAGCCTATATTTACACCTTGTATTATGTAAAGAAACAATGTCTTTAAAAAACCTAAAGCTAAGTGGCCCAGATCAGGCAAGAGATTTGTTTAAAATCTCACAGATGAATTTTGTATAGCAGATTCTGGACCAAAAATCCCAGATCTTTGATGGATAGTCTATTATTCATTTCCCTAAATCCTAGACAACCAATATGGAGTCCACTTGTAGATTTGTAGATTTCTCCTTTAGTCTCCCATCTTTCTTCCTCTAACTCCCTTTATAGAACATGCATATTCTGGAGAAATTAATTTAAAAGTTCCCTGTAATTTCTCTATAGGGGTTTCTTCCACCCTCTTAAACTAAATCTAATCTCCCCCAGAAAGAAAATGAAGTTTCTGTGCTAGAAGCAGCTCCAGGTTTATGTGTGAACATAGCAGCAGACCTGACGAACTAAGCACAGTTATGTGTGCTTTAACAAATTAACGCACTTAATTCTCCCCACCACCTAAGAAGACTGGCACTATTATTAGCCCAATTTATAGTAGAGAACACTGCACAACCAGAAAGTTTGAAGAAATTATCCAAATCAACAATAATTAAGTGACAGAGCCCAAATGTATACCCTGATGTTTAGGTTCCTAAGTATATCCTTTTAGCCATGTTGTTAGAAAGCGTCTTTATACTTAGAGAACCTGGTTATACCAATTCTACACACTTGCACTATGTGAATTCAACATCTTGCAAGAACTGCAGCAATTAACTACACTTCATAAGGACCACCTTCATGCCATGCCATTACCAGTGACCAGGTTCCTCAGCACAACTCATTCATAAGGTCCTTGTGTTCACAAAAATTATGAAAAACTTGGAAATGGTAGAAGGATGGATACATGAGCTTTTGATATCTCACTGGAGCATTGTTTTTTAAGCTCAATAAAGAATTATTGGTATAAACTTTTTTTTCACATAATGTTTATTACTGATTAGAGCCCAAACTCTTAAGATGCTACCTGTTACCTTATACATTTTGTCTTGTAGAGATTCAAATAATGTACATCTGGTTGGAATTATAACCCTAAAAGATATGACTTTATTGTATGTTAGGATATTAATCACATTCATGTATAACCTAGATATTCAACATTTTTTTATTCAATACATATCAGTTCCTCAAATGCTCACTGAGCCAGTTTATCATCCTGTTCCCTTAATTTGTGAGTTAAGTTAAATCTTTGACATATACAGTATTTGTATAATATTCACGTATTTTAATGTTCTTTAAAATTATTCCTGGAAGTCACCATGCTTATTGTCACTTAGCTTTCATGTGCTGATCATGAAGGAGAAAGCACAGAAGAGTGGTTATATACAAGAATGAAATACAGGCCCGTAATGATGACTTCAATCACTATGCCCTTATTATTAAGTCTTGGGTGACAGTTACTCATAGATTACAAAATTCTGTAAAAACTAAAAATGAACTATCCAGCATTTCATTGCTGTGGGGGAAAAATCATAAATAGTACCAGATTCCACTAACAGGATAGTGGGTGGGGGTGAACAGGGAGACAACAATGCCAACCACACACAGTCATTGTTGAATATTTCCTCCACAAGTTTAAAATGGAACACAACACAGGGGCACTTGAAGGCAAAGAGAAATGGGTGGCCATTGGAGAAAGACACCAACAGTTTCTTGAGCCATCAAATTCAGAGCAATACCCAATTCAGGTAAGAACAAGGTCACTTTATTGTTAGTTTCCAGCTGTTATTTTTCATTTACTAGAAAAGGTTTCTAGAGGTTGGTTTATTTTATTTTATTTTTTTAGCAAATTTCTTGGCTCTGTTCCAATCCAATCATTTTAGAATGATTCAAAGCCACATATGGAGGAAAAAAACACTCATAATTAGTGTTGAGCTTCCATTTCTTCTAAAGGTAGGAGGTTCCATGTTTTTATTAACCAGTAAAGCCTATGAGCTACAGCAGAACAAAGATAACAGCTGGAATTCTTTTAAACAAATGGTTTGATAAACAAACAACAAAGACATTTTCTCTAGTTTTGTGAATTGTTTATATGATTATTAAATTTTTGATGCATCAGTTTTTTGTCATAGAATCCTATCATACTGAAGTATTTATTAATAAAGTCACAAACATTAGAGTTTTTCTTTATCAGCATAAAATTCTGATTTCTTTGGCCCCAGGTAATTTTGATAGAAATAGACTATTACTAAATAGGGCTATGGAATATCAAAAGATTTTCCACATATTATAATAGGTACTAAATAATAACTGAAAACAAGCAAACAAAGAGAGAATAATAAAAATATTATGATAGAATTCTATGACAAAGTATTTGATTTTCATAAAAAGTCACTGTTCTCCTGTTGGAGTCAATGTTAGAATATTAGAATCAGTGCTTTGTGTGCATAAAATTTTATAGTTCTTAAATTTCACTTAAGATGATTTCATATACTATATAGCTTATGGCATTTCTGGAGGGATGGTTTATGTACATAGCCAAAGGATTATGTTAAGTGTCAAAGTATTCCTTTAAAGGATAAATAATTGAATTTAAGTTCTATAATTTTGATTTCATCCATTTTAATTAGAATCCTGTGGTTTAGTGTAGAAAAAAATGTGAATAAATAAATGGTTTGAGCAAACTTGACATGTTTAAAGAAGTTAACTTATATGAATCAAGTGTTTATATGAAAACTATCAACTTCTGGGTGTATTATGTACCAGGTAATTCATTACTTCCTACTCTCTAAATATTTCACTGTATTCCACAACGTTATACCTGATAAATCTCTCTTTGTCAAAACCTGCCCTAACCTTCAAGGACCATAAATTACAACTCTAGAAACCCTCCAGCAGATTTCACTTCTATCTCTTTGGGCTGACTTGGATCTTATGCGCACACCTAATACAATATATGTGAGAGATTTGCTTCTATCAATTGTAGTTTACCACCTGAGGCTGGAGTTTAAAGCTACCAATCCTCAGAGACAGGTTTACACAGAGGAAAGCAGATGCCTAAACAATAGTAGGGTTTGACTTGAAAGAAAAAACAGGAGGAGAGTGACCTTTAAGGAGAATCCAATGGCATCAACTAAAAAATATCCCTTCACTCTTGTTTGATTTTGTTTCCCTGGCCATAGCTGAGTTTCTCAGGACTTATATTATATGAGCAATTCTCTAGGATCTTTGAGCTCAGAACCACAAAATATAATTGGTATTGAAGATAGTGACCACTAGGGGTGGCAGGTAGGGGTTCACCAGCAAACCAGTGGAGGGGGAGTCTTGGCAACCACCTGTTGCCAACCACAGCAGTCCCTGGGATTCTTGTACAACTCTTCCCTTCCTGTGCTTCAATAATGTGATCCAATAAACACTTCTTTGCTAAAGGTAATCTTCATGAGTCTTATGCTCTTTGGACCAATCAAGTCTTTAGTAGTAAAGTGGCATTTCTGTTAATCTCCTCTGCACCTTTGTGGTAACCACCATCCATTCATCTCTCTTCTCATAAAACAGCATCCTGTAAATGAGGCTGATTTCTTCACTTCACCTCAGCTCCAGAGCTGGGCTCTGATTCTTCTTAGCTGATCAACACATCTCATTCCCTGGCCAGAGTAATTGTTTCAGGGATAAGCCATAATGATTGGTTCAGATGGTTTACACTGAGTCAATGTGACTCACACACACAGGACTTCTTAAGTTTGGGAAGCAGGAAGATTTCTGGTGACCTAACTTAACCTCTGACCAGGACAGCATAAATCCAGCTTCACTGTCTGGGCTTGAATCCTTATTCCACTTTCCTGTGCCTCAGTTTCTGCAACTCTAACATGGAGATAATTATACTAGTGTCATCAGAATTTTTTGTAAGCTGAAAATGGATTAATCCATGCGAAACTGTTAGAATAGTGCCTGACACATAGTGCTCAGTAGATGCTACTTATTACTGTTAGTATTCTCTAGATTACTAGTTATTGAATATTTAAATACTTCTTTTTACTTAAACCAATTTATACTAGAATTTCTGTCTCATGTAACAATAACAACAACAACAAAATGCTAAAATAGAACACATGGAGAAGATAGGGAATTATGCTTCTTGCTCCCATCTAGAGCTGCATACATTTATGTCCTACATGTCATGCTACCCAAAGGAAGGAAGAGCATGACCAAGTTAGCTAGAGGCAAACATGGTCAGGTGTAATAAATCTCCATGTTCTTCTGCATGGAGCACTGCCCTTTTCACATTTAACTATTCCTGAACAGCGTGCAGCTTGTTGGTCAGTGGCTCTTGGAATTACCTGGAGGCCATGTTAAAATACAAGTTATCAGGTCTCACCCCGCCTGGCTTTTTATCAAATAAGTATGATGGTTAATTTTACATGTCAACTCGAGTGGGCCATAGGCAACCTAGATTAAATATTGTTTCTGGTTATCCATGACATGAGGGTGTTTCTGGATGAGATTAGATTTGAATCCATGGGTCAGTAAGGTAGATGTTCCTTTGCAAAGTCTCTGGGTATCATCAAATCCACTGAGGCCCTGAATAGAACAAACAGCAAATGAAGGAAGAACTGCCCCTTTATTTCTATCTTGCTACTTGACCTGGGACATCCCATCTCACCATCTCCTGTTTTTGGACTTGGATTTATACCATTAGCTCCGCTGGTTCTCAGATCTTCAGTCTCACACTGATTGACACCACTGCCTTTCCTGGGTTTCCAGTGCACAGATGGCAGACTGAGAGATTTCTCAGCTTTTGTAATCACATGAGCCAATTCCTCATAACAAAGAGGGGAAGGGGGACAAGAAAGGAATTCAATTAGTTCTGTCTCAGGAGAAACCTGACTAACACAGAAAGTCTGGGGTGGTACCCACAGATCTGCACTTCTAACAAGTTCCCAGGAGATGCTGATGCTGCTGGTCCCTAGACCCCACTTTAAAAGTCACTATTGTAAAACATGGGATCCTAGCTACAGAGTATGTAGGGGTACAAAGATGTCTGTCTCCTCTGGTATTCTTTATAAACCATAGAGTAGCTTGCTGAGGATGAAAGAATTGATTGATTACCAACAGGTTATTATGTATTAGATGAAGTTTTTTTTAAAAAAAATATTTGGTTATATCATCTTTCTGGTTCTTTCTACTCATTAATTTTACCCCAAAGAAAACAATTTTTATAAATCAGTTAGACAAAAGCATCTATTATTATAGTGCATTGAGTCATTAAATGTCATAAAAACTACCAAGGTAGAGTAGAAAATGTTGGCTAGAATAAAATATATATTTGGAAGCAAATACCTAGTAACAAAGGGGAAAAAAAACCACTCAATATATTCTTTAAGTATAAGAAAACTATTAATCATATTGAATTGAGGTTTTTTTTTTTTAATTTTTGTAATAACTATTTTCTCACCAATTACTGTTATTTTCAAAAGTTATACAAGTTATTGGGACATTTTAAGGTAGTACTAGTGAGAGAAAGTTTATTTTAAAAAAGTCATGAAAGTGAGTATAGCCAATAAATCAGATAAATACATGTAAAGTGTTTAAAATACATCAATTTGAGTTATTTTGTTACTTGAATATCCACATATTTTTAATATTCTCTTTAAGACATGTAAATTAGAAAGCTATTGACCCATTGCAAAATTTTGAAAATAGCCAAAGTTGTCAGTTTGAATAGATCATATTGAATTAATAAATATCTTCTAAGAATCTTCTCCGAAAATATTACGGTAGAAATTATTTTTTTACATATTCATTGCATAATTACTAGAATACAAAGAACCACTAAAACCAAACCAATATCTTTTATCATCTTCTTTATTTATTTGTTTTGGTAATCTAAAGACTCAAAGACTCAGACAAATTCTTTTCAGCTCAGTTTTTCTTTGAAAAAGAAAAGGAAAAAAAAAGAAAGAAAAATATTTCCATGCTAAAACCTCATGGGCCATGTTTTATCCCCACAGAAAATGTTAATGGCTTAGTAAAACTACCCTAAATTTATGGGTTCATTTAAATACAGAATAAGGCTAACTATAGTGGTACAAAAAGCACCACTATGACAAATAATAGAAAATTTATCTTGATATTCTGCCCAATACATATTCGCTCGGGTTGAGAAAGGCATAAAAAGCAAAAGCAAACCGGAGGGAAAGAGCTGAATGAATGGGGCCCTAGGAAATGAAGTGTCAGCGGTCCCCATAATTCTGATTGCCGTGCATTGGTTTCTCTGCCTCTACACAGGCAGTAAGAATGTAGAACCTTTTAGAGTTTCTTTTTTTTTTTTCCTTGCTAAAATCTCAATAAGAGTTCAAGCTATATGACAAAGAAATTCAGGGTTTGGGGGAAGTCTGTCTGTTTTAAAGTATTCATTCCATGTATATATTACAAAAAAAAATTAAGCTAAATAATGTTCTGAAATAATTACCTAGTTATACATTGTACTGGTGTAAAACCAATAGCTTTATTATATATCCAAGAAAGAAAGATATTTGAAAATGTAAGTGAAATAAAACTTGCTCTATTTACAATCCCTTCAAAACAATATACCACACAAGAAAGGAAAATGTGAGTTGGAGGGATTGGCAGGGTCTGGAACATAATAGACTTATCTTCAGATTCTTGGACATCATACAAGTGCTTAAGAAGGGCAGAGACATGGTCATACTAAATAGAATGAGTCTGGCCTCAAACTTGCAATCCTCCAACTTCAGCTTCCTGAGTTGCTGGGATTATAGGCATATGCCACCGTACCTCCGTCTTTTAGACTGATTTTGGCTGCCGTTTAGAGAATGGTTTGTAAGAACAATAAGGGTTCCAAAGTCAACAGACCAGCTGAGTGGAAATAGAGAACTGGATTGAGGTATGTTGTAAAGTACTTAGCACAGGTTCTTGTGGGAAATAAACACTAATTAAAATTACTATCACTAATTGAAACTATTAATCAAAATATTCCCAAATATGTTTTACAATTTTCTTCTGATCATGTCAAATCCAGACAAAATAGGATATTTAAAGCCTTCTATTTTTCAAGTTCACTATTATTGAAACATGTCAAATCCAGACAAAATAGGATATTTAAAGCCTTCTATTTTTCAAGTTCACTATTATTGTTATTATTTTTATTCCACCTCACCAAAACCTTTCTAATCCAAGACTTTTCTATTGAGTAGAGGGGGAAAAAAAAAAAAAGGTGTCAGGTCTCAGGGCATGAATTCTTCACCTTCCAAATGTCAAATCTTCAACTTTTCCCTAAATCCACACTAATTATTTTTCTCATGAGATATAATTAAGAGGTATTTCTCCTGCTCAAGGCTAGTCATTACCTTAACTCTGGATTCCAGCCCTTCCAGTTCTCCTAAACCCACTTATGTCTCTGCTTGGTTATCATTTCTCTCTCTCCCCCTCTGTGCTATCCTGACCCACTTGTTTTCTTCCTCCCCACACTAATGAGAATTAAACCCAGGCCTTGTGAATGCTATGCAAGCACTCACCACTGAGCTACATCCCCAGCCCTTTTTTCATTTTATTTTTATTTTATGACAGAGTCTCATTAATACCCAGCTGACCTGGAATTTGCAATATATCTACCTGCCTCAGACTCCCAAGTAGGTGGGATTATAGGCCTTCTCCACTGTACCCCACCTCAAAACCACGTGTTTTGTTTTGTTTTGTTTTTTGTTGTTGTTTTTGGTACTGGGAATTGAACCCATTGGCCCTCTGTGACTGAACTACACCCCCAGACCATTTATTTTCAATTTTTCGGCAGGGTCTTGCTAAGTTGATTAGGCTGACCTGGAACTTACAATCTTCTTTCCTGGGCCTTTTGAGTTATAGGAATTGCAGGCCACCACACCTGGCTTATCCACTTTTTAATCTACACACTCTTTCCCACATTTAAATGTCTTCTGCTTTTCCAAGTTCTAAAAAATCCCAACTCTCCACTCTACTTCACTTCAAAATTTTCTCAAGTTTCCAGGGTTCTGATATTCCTTTTCTTCACTTGTGTTCTCCATTTCCTTTATTTCCCTCATTCCTTCAACCTCACACAAGAGAGGGAGGAAGGGGCCCGAGACAATGTATAACCTTATGGGGACCTGACCCAGTGACCGACTTTCTTCAACTAGTCCCTACCCCCTACAACTTGCACCTTCACCCAAATGTCCATTCAATTACAAACCCATCAGTGGATCAATCCACTGATCTGATCAGAGCCTTCTTCTTGATCACTCACTTTCCAAAAGCCCCACCTCTGAATATGGCTGCCTTGGTGACTAAACCTTCAATACATGAGCCTGGGGGTCATTTTAGACCCAGCCCATAACATTCTTCATTGTTGGCCATTGGTCTCATAGCCCAGCTATTCCCAAGAAATCATCTTCAAGCATTATTTTTCTCAATATGCATGAGAAGTTTAGGATTCATGAACTGGTTTTGATATATATATTTTTTTAATTTTTGCATTTTGGTGGCATCTTACCATTTTAAGGATTTAGCTAAAACTACCTTTTTAATTTAATTTTTTTGGTGGCACTAGGGATTGAACCCATGGCCTCCAACATGCTACAAAAGCATTTTACCACAAGTTACACTCCCAGGCTTATAACTTCCATTTTAAATTCCTTTTCCAGAATTATATGTGACTTGGAGCCTGAGATAGTCTATAAGAATAGGAACAATATTTCTGAGAAAAAGGAGAGGGTAATTTCTTGGAATTAAAGGAAAAAAGCATTTCAAGAATAGAAGATGGCTCAACAATGTTGAAGGCTTATTAGAAGGCAAAGAAGAGAAAGACTGAGAATTATCCATTTTCTTTGGAAGCAACAAGGTTGTTGGTGACCTTGAAAAGAATCAGCTCCCTTGGAGCAATGGATGCAGAAATTAAATTGTGTGGAGTTGAAGGAATAAGGGGAAGAAAGAGACATCATTACACCACATATTGCTAGCCAAGGAAACAACTGAACTTCACAAATTTGAACTAGTTTCTACTGAATGTGTCACTTTAACACTATGGTAAAGTTAAAAAAAAAAAAAGATAAGTTAAGCCATTGTTAAATCAGAAGACCATTTGTATCATTCTTTAATTATTCTTTTTCTATAGTATTTTTTTAACACATCATGTCCAATATCTTAACTTTTCCTCCCACTATTGTTCCCATCTGTGATATCTCTGCCTCATCGATTCACTCAGGTAGACAATATAAATTCTACTAGGCTTTAAGACCTATCTTAAATCTTTCTTGCTCTGGGTATTCTCTCTCCTATCTCTGTGCCCCACTGACCACTGCCTTCTCTGAGCTTCTCTCTACTCTGACTTCAACACATTCCACAATTCACACATTGGCTTATCTTCTCAACAATATTATTAGATCTTTTTGAATTTATGCCAAGTATCATATTATTTTTCATGGTCTATTTCAGATAAAAACCTAACTCACTTCCTCAAATATTATTTTAGAGCCTATTTTAGGTCAGATTCTATGTGTGGAGTGATAAATGCTTATGGATTTAGAAATAGTGTAGCCTGCCTGACATGTTGAATATAGGTGGAATCAGTCAATGATGCTTCAGATGTGCATTTTACTTTATGAGGCACATTTTACTTTGTTCTGAAGGGAGAAAAGGCCAGTAAAGTTGTGCTGGCTTTAAATTCTGCAGGTTTTATTGCCCAGTAGTTTCACAGCTTTAGGACTATGGACTCATTGCTCATCTTACAGATTTTCATTAGAAAATAATGTTCAGTGTTCAGAAAATACCTGAAAAAAAATGTTTTCTCTTCTCTTCCTTGAGCCATGTCTTCATGATCTCTTCTCCTATTTTTCTTCTTTATGTTGTCCTTTTTTATAGTTAAGATATTGTTATTTATAACCAAAAACAGATGTTTAAAATAAATAATGTAAATAATAAATTAGAGAAAAACATCACTTAAAGAAAATGTGCCAAAATATTGACAGTGTTTGGGCTTTTTAAAAATTTGTTTTTAATAAATGTTTACTAATAAACATGCAGCATGTGTATGATAAAAACAATATCTGGGGGTTAATTTTGTGAAATGTGTTCTGTCTCTTTCTTTTACAGGACTTTAAACTTCAATGAATCCCAGATGTTTTTCCATCCCCACCTTGACTGGGGTAGAGCTTTAGTGGAAGAGTATAAATGGTTTGGGACTTGGCAAGTATTATTCTAAATCCTGAAGCCCCTAAAATAAAAATGTGCTGTGTTTATTTGCATAAGCATTTCATTCATACGTGTGTGTGTGTGTGTGTGTATGTGTGTGTGTATGACTAATTTAGGAATTTGGGGAATGGAGAGAAATCTCCCAGGCACCTCTGACCTTTCTGAGGCCTTTTTCAATCTAGATTTCCTCCAATTTAGTTTTCCAAATCTGTGTATAAATGAGTCAGCTTCTCATTACGATAGCAAAATTCCTAAGGCAGGAAAACTTTATGAAGAAAAGAGGTATATTTAGCTCACAGTCGGGATGATCTAGGGTGTGGGACTGCCATCTGCTCAGTTCAGGTGAAGGCCTCTTAACTGTCAGAGTCCTGGGGTGGCACAGGGCATCATGCAGCAAGACACACAGAGCACATGCACTTAGGTCTATTTAGACTTCATTTCACTCTTTGCCATCACATATGCACATATATATGCCAAAGGGGAACTGGGTAAACATTATTTTATGGAAGGGCTACGGATAACTGTATTCATGGTATTTTAAAAATTTACTCATGAAAATGTTCAATAATGCTTTATCCTTAAATGAACAAAACACTAAGCTAAGTCAAACCTTTTTTTTTTTTTTTTTTTGTCTAGAATATTCAAGAGACAACCTGCCTGTGGTGCTGATAACATCAGAGATGAATATTCCAGTTGCTTAAATGAACGCATTTAATAATCTTTTTGGACATCTCCAAAGGCATTTTCATTAGTGAAAATCCAAAACTATTTTATCTGGGTCATCTTTATAGTTATTTATTTTGACTGTGATGCCTTCTGTTGTATTTTCATCGTAATTTAAAAGTTCAAGTAAGTATTAAATCACAAAGCCTTAAGACAATATGAATGATTGATTGCCTGGTACTCCTTTCCAATGTATTATAAACTATTTGAAATGCCTTTTTTTCTCCCACCTGAATCTCAAGTCTTCTTTAAAGAGGCCAAGATAAAGACTGCTCAAAAGAAGAAGAAGAAGGGGGAAAAAAGACATAAAGAGATCTTTTAGGCACAGAAAAAAGTAGGCAGAGAAGAAGAAGAAAACTGGAAGACCACATTTTTAAGGAACTAAGAGTAATGAGATCGATTCCCTAATGGTGGCAACCATAATTAAGTTGTCTAAACCCAAGACCTCCCTCTTCTTTGGTGTAAAAGTTTAGATCCACCCACTCTCATAATTTACTGACCACAAACCAAAGAAAAGGATTCTCTTCCATCCCTAACTAGCCACTCACTCTACCAGGAGAAGAAAAAAGAAACAGAACCAAATTCTAAAGTAGAAATAAGATCTAATGCACTAGTTTCTCCAGCTGACTCAAAGTAAGGTCCACAGCTCACCTATAATTGAAAATACAGACCTTCCTTTTCTACCTCAAGGTTTACCCCCTATCTCCCTAAAGAAAAAAGGATCATTTTCAACATTTTGTATGGGTCACCTAAATCCACAGATCCACCTGACTACAACCCAACCTCAGGGAATCCCCAATTTTTCCTTCTCCCCATGCCTCATATTCTTCTATTTCAATTCTCAGAGCTCCCAGAGCCTGTACCTAACACTCTGCCCAGATCCCCACCACCACCATCTCCGACAGCACCCCATCTCTTGAATTGACTTCCAGAGTTCTTCTAACAAAACTTGTGAAGGCTAATACCACATGTTTGGTCATGTCTCCTACCTCTGAGCTCCCTCCCCTTCCTCTTCCAGTTACCTTTTGTTTTCTTGTTTCGTTTTGTGTGCTACATTTCTATTCCTTTGAAGCTACTATATACTTTTAAAGTTTAGACTGAGAAACCATTTTGTTTTGGAAATCAAGAACGAATCGGGAAGAGATAATCATAATTATATGTGATAATGCAATTCTTCATTCTAGCAGAAATATGTCATGCATATTAATATTACTCTTCAGTTATTTTTATCCCTCTCTAAAAGAGTATATTATAATACTTGTCTTCCTTCTGTCATGAAGTTCTGCCCAAGTATATAATATCTGTAAATAATAAAAATGTCCTACAGTAAATAGTGGAAAAGTAATAAGTTTAAAACAACTTAGGGTAAAATAACCATAATAAAAACTAGTAAAAGTATTAATGGAATTATTCAGATATTCTTTGAAACATTCAAGAAGTCTCATTTTCATTCATTACAATAAAAGATAATTAGTGCTGGGATATGGTCTATGAAAAGCTGAGTTTTCATCATTTCCTATAATCACCTAAATGATAACAATAGTTTAATATACTAAAATGTTTCACTATTCTACATTAATGAAAATTATGCTTTTTGATATTCATTAACTCAATATTTCACTGTCTTGGGGCTGGGATTATGGCTCAGTGGTAGAGCACTTGCCTAGCTTGTATGAGGCACTGGGTTCGATCCTCACACCACATAAAAATAAATAAATAAAATAAAGGTATGTGTCCATCTACAACTAAAAAAGTAAAAATTTTAAAAAAAATTTCACTGTCTCTCTTTTGTACTGAGGATTGAATCCAGGGCTGCTCTACCACTAAGCTATATCCCAAGCCCTTTTTTGTTTTTTATTTTGAACTAAGTTACTCAGGCTGGTCTCAAACTTTTTGATCCATCTGCTTCGGTCTCCCAAGTAACTGGAATTATGGATGTCCACCACTAAACCAAGCTCTTAACAAATATTTCTCAGGTGCCTATCATATTTGGGGTTACTGAGATAAGTACTAGCCTCGAACCAGAAGCAATCTCTTACTTAGAGTGAAATTTCAGGAAGACAAATAAACCAGCAACTTCAATATAATGTGGTAAATGCTATCATGGTATTAAGACTATGAGTGAGAATAGAATCTATCCAGTTAGAAATCTTAAAGGTTTGGGAAGAGTGTTCAAAAGAAGGTAGCAGGTTGAACTCGTACATTGCTGGTGGGACTGCAAATTGGTGCAACCACTCAGGAAAGCGGTATGAAGATTGTTTTGACCATTTGACCTGGTTATACCACTCCTCAGTATATATCCAAAGAAGTTAAAATCTGCCTACTACCGTGATATAGCCAACATCAATGTTTCTAGTAGCTCAATTCACAACAACTAAGCTATAGAACCAATCTAGGTGCCCTTCAACAGATGAATGGATAAAGAAAATGTGGTATGCACACACAATGGAATATTATGTCTCCATGAAAAGGATGAGTTTCTGACATTTGACAGTAAATGTATGGATCTGGAGACTATCATGCTAAATGAAATAACCCAGTCCCCAAAAACAAAAGGTTGAATGTTCTCTCTGAGATGTGGATGTTAACACACAACCAGGGAGTGGGGAGAATAGAAGGTCACAGGATTAGACAAAGAGGAATGAAGGGAAAGGTAGAGGAATAGGAATAGAAAACACAGTGGAATGAATCTGACATAACTTTCCTATGTAAAATACATACATAGACCATAGTGAATCTTAACATCATGTACAACCACAAGACTGGGATCCTAATTAGAGTAAGATAGACTCCATATTTGTGTAAATAGGTCAAATATGCTCTACTGTCATGTGTAACTAAAAAGAACAAATAATTTTTTTTTTTCAAAAAAGAAGGTAGCAGATTGATACCAGTAGGCCATAATCTTAGGCTGAGATAATATTTATTTAGCGACAAGAATTGGAAATAATTTTAAATAATGCAATGTTTAAAATGAGAAAAAAAGACAAAAAATAGAGGGAAAAAAAGAGTAAATGTCTTATTTCTTATCTTAAAAATCACCCTCCAAAATCAAAGAACAAGAAACAAAAGAATTAATTGATCTGCAATAAACTAAGATATTTGTAACCCTGTCTATAACCGAATATAAATTTAGAAAGCAAGTTTTTTTGTTTTGTTTTGTTGGTTTTTTTATTTTAATGGAATATGACCTAGCAGAGGACAATGTTTAAATCCATGTGCTTAGGGAAAAAAAATTCTGATGCAAAATAACCTTGTCTGTGGTTCTGCTACTCTCAAATTTCAGTAATGGAGATATCAGGTATCTCTGAAGGTAGATATGACAAGGGTTTGAAGGTAGCAGGAATCTTTGCAATGGTTAAAGGAGCACAAATACTCTCAGTTTGCTCCAGCTGTGCTATTAAGTAACTAAACACTCTTGATGCACTGCAAAAATGTATTCCTCCTTTCCACCTCCTGCCAAGAGAATTGAACCTGAATTGTTTCAGAGTTGGAAAACAAGACACAAAGCAATTCTACAGTAAAATGTTAGACAATTTCTGGATAGTGATGGTGAGAAAGTGAGAGAATTTAGTAAAACCACACATACTAAAAACTGTGAGCTAGCTCCTGGACCTCCCAGTCTCAAAATGCCAGTTGTCAGACTTACAACTTCAAAGCAGGAGTCTGAGGTTCACCTCTGGGAACACTAAAAAGCCATATGGATCCTCCATTCCAATGGCCAGAGTGTCCCAAGAGCTTCAAAGTTGTTTCTTTATTGGTGTTGCCTTTTTGAATATGTTATCGATCATCAGAGAGCATTGAGGGACAGGCTGAAACACAAAGATGATGACAAAAAAAAACTATAAAATGTTCTTCAGAAAGAGCTAAGCTGATTGGGGGAAAAAGAAATAGTGAAGGAACTTTGATTCACATGCTTGAAATAAGATAATTTTATTTTTGTGAAACAAGATTAAGATTAAATAAGAATAATCAAACCAGGAGCTGTGGCACACACCTATCATCTTAGAGGCTTGGCATGCTGAAGTAGGAGGATCGAAAGTTCAAGGTCAGCTGGGGCAACTTAGCAGAGACCCTGTCTCAAAAATAAAAAATAAGAAAAAAGGCTGGGGACATGGCTTAGTGGTAGAGTGTCCCTGGGTTCAATCCACAGTATTAATTAATTAATTAGTTAGTTAATTAAAGTGAACCCAGAAAATGCTTTACTAAATAATTTTATGTAGGTTCCAGAGTATAATTCTAAAAATTAAGCAGGGTAGTAGCTGGTGCACTCATATAATCCCAGTTGACTCAGGAGGCTGAGGACCACAAGTTCCATGTTAGCCTGGGCAATTTAGTGAGACCCTCTCTCAAAATAAATGAAAAAGAACTGAGTTTAAACCTCTGGATTTAATCCCCAGATTCCTAGTACCAAAGAAAGAAAGAAAGAAAGGGGGGGTGGGGAGGGAGGGAANAGAAAGTTAAAAAAAAAAAAAAAAAAACAGTTAAAACTCTTACTGTATCAGTTTCCTGGTTGGGCTGGCCTTTCAACCAGTACATCCTCTGTTAGTGAATCACCAGTGATTGTGTAAACACGTTCCTCTTCAAGTTTCCAACCCCAACACAAATTGTTTAGAAAGTTCTATCTGGTAAATGTTGACAGAAATCTTAGGATATTTCCATAAGAAATTTATAAGTAGTGTGAGGAAACAAAAAATGTATCTTTCTTCTGAGATTATTACTCAACCTGTCTTTCTGAGTTTATCTGCCAACGATGTGCCTTGGGAATGATGGCTTCTCTGTTTAAAGGCATTCCTTCTCTGCCAAAAGAGCCCCCACTCTACCTGCAAAAGAACATTCCATACACTTTCTATTGATTTCCATCTAGTTCATGTCACATTTAAAAGCCAGTATGTGCCATAAATCCCAGTAAATCAGTTATAAATATTGCTTCCTTTCATCTCTGTAATCTTGTGAGATAAATATCATATTGAAAGCTAGGCTCAGAGAGTTTACTTGACCATCCATGGGCACACCATGGGCTTGGAACTAACGCATCCTGGAACATCTACCTCTTGCTCAAAAGAAAGTAGATCCCCCCAACCCCCGCAATCAGTATTTAATGCTATACAATTTCCAAATATTTGTTGAGTAACCTAGATCTTTACTGTCAACAGAGATTAAGTGTTCTGTTTACTTTGAATTATTAAACCTAATTTGATACATTTAGTCTGTTTATGTCTCTCTACACCAACACAAGCAAATCTAAAGATGCAGAAACATGTCTAAAGGAATTTCCAACTTCTAAAAGATTCAAAACTAAAGCTTCTACATGTGGAAGTATCTGAAGGAATGTACACTGTTGTCTGTAATTTACTCTGAAATACATCAAAAATTAAGATGGATTGGTGGATGAACAGAAGAATAAATGGCTAGCACATAATAAAGCATTGTAGAATATATAGGTGTTCACTGTAAAATTATTTCAATTCTTCTACTTGTTTAAAAACATAATAAAATACTAGGGGAAAATTAAGGAATATAGACTACATTGACTAGTAAAAATATAATAAGAACCACAAATTCAAACTACATATATAATTTTAAAAGTTTTGATAGTCACATTAAAAGGAAAAAATGGTAAAAATTATAATATATTTAAGCAAACATAATAAAATGTCATTTTCTATATGGAATCAGTGAAAGAAAAAACATTTTTTTCAGCCAGTCTTCAAAAGGTAGTGTGTGTTTTCTACTTACACACATCTCAATTTGGACTATCCACATTTCATGTACTAAATAGCTACATGTGACCATCGACTATTTTACTAGCAGTGTGTGTCTCCATAAAAATATACTGGCTATCATGTGCATAAATTTATTTTAAGCAGCTGCATAAAGCAAATACAGTAAAAGAAAGAAAAATAATTTTATGAGAGAATCATAATGTAATAGATTGCCATAATTTTCCGGTAAACCTCCCAAACCAAAAAAAAAAAGAAAGAAAGAAAAAAAAATCACATAAAAGTTTTATATATTTAAAGTATGTATTATATTAAGGTTCTGCTTATTTTTGGAAGGAGTAAATAAATCACTTGACAGGTGAATATGGAACAAGGACCTATAAACCACATTTTTAAAAAGCTACTAACTCTTGCTCCCCCTACTCTTCTTTATTTTTCCATAGTTACAGACAAAATAGAACATACATTTAGGGGGAAAAAAGAATTAGTTTCCAAGCATAAGATATATTTCACTAGGTTTGCAGAATTTTCCCATCATTTTCCTCATTTTTCTCTCTTCATTACTTACTGTGATAACACACTTCTAATTAAGATTATTGTGGTACATCCTGTAAATAAATACAGAAAGACAACATCAAATGTAGATGACACAACATCTCTTTTGGAATTTCTGAGATTAGAAATCACTGGCTGGGTACAGGGTGCATGCCTATAACTCCAGTGGTTCTGGAGGCTGAGGCAGGAGGATCATGAGTTCAAAAGCAACTTCAGCAATTTATCAAGGCCTTAAGCCTAGATACATCTTGCTAGACAGCAAGATGCTGTCTCTAAATAAAATATTAAAAAGGGCTGGCAATGTGGCTCAGAGGTAAAGGGCCCCTAGATTCAGTCCCTGGTACAAAAAGTAAATAATAAAAAAGAAATCACTGGCTTATCTTTCCAAGAGGAGGAAACTATTATCTAAAAGATTAAAAGTTTTCATAAAAATTCTCTTCTCTAGCACATGTAATGGTATAATGTTAGTTTTAGGGGTTTTGCCTATAATTTCTTAGTGATTAAAGCAAATATAATGAGTTCCCAAATTTTTCACCAAAGGAAAAGATGAAAATCAAATACATTAGATTAATCTGATATATTAAGTTTAATATAGTATCCTGTTCAGGAATAAAGTGCAGTCCTATTAAAACTGAAACTATGGGCAGCCTGTAGCCAATGGATGCTAGAGGACAAAGGCCCTGCCCCTTTTGTCTTAATTCATGACAACCCTGAAGGGCCACCTCAGCTCCACAGCTTCCAAAATCATCACCTCTAGCTTTTGTTGCAACTGGCACAGGGTTCAACCTCTCCCTCTTTTTAAAACTTGCTTCCTTCACTCTCTTACAGGTATTTTTCGTATTTTCCAGTGAACTTACTAAATACAAATAAATCTTCATCTCACAGTTTATGTCCAGGGAACCTTCCCCAAGAAAACCATAGCAGACTTTTTTTTTTTTTATCTTCCTGAGCACATGGAAGAATTAGTCCAACAGCTCTAACTCTAGCGCCCTTAGAGTTAGAGCCGTTGGACTAATCTGGGCTATAATCTTGAGTGATGTGTATCATTCCCAGTCCTAGACATTGAATTGTGGATGTAAATTCTTCACTAATTTTGCCCTTTTTCAGGTACCTGAGATCTCACCTATTGCAGACATAGCTATGTCTGTTGATTTGAATAAGCTTCAGTACTTACATCTAGAATCTAAGACCAATGGGATAATATTCAATGTGATTAAATCACCAAGGTTTTGCCTTCCTGAGGTTGGTGAGCTCTTAACAAGGGGCTCAAGGGAAGTAGATAGGCTGTTATTGTCCTTCCCCTGCCCCCCTCACTTTTTGTAGTTGTAGATGAACAGAATGCCTTTAATTTTATTTGTTTATTTTTATGTGGTACTAAGGATCAAATCCAGTGCCTCACACATGCTAGGCAAGTGCTCTACCACTGAGCTACAGCCCCAGCCCTGTCCTTCCCCTTTTACTTCATGTGAAGATGCAGTAAGAAGGCTCTCACCAAACACCAATGCCTATACTGATCTTGGCTGCCCATCCTCCAGAATTGTAAGAAATAAATCATTTTTCATTATAAATTATCCAGTCTTGTATATTTAATTAGCAACACAAATGGACTAAAGTAGAGTGTGATGTCTTATGGACTGGGATGTCTAGTCCCTGAATGACCACATAGAGCAGAGCCTCCCTATCCCTGCCTCCTATTGACCTAGACTGGATCTGCAGTAGGGAAAGACAAACAAACTTTTAGGTTAAACCACTAATGAACTGCTCCTTCTTTTTTTTTTCCCCCTGTCTTTTGTGGTGCTAGGGATTAAACCCAGGACTTTTAATACTAGGTAAGCCCCTTACCACTGAGCTAAATCCCTATCCCTGAGATTAACTAGTTATTGCTATTAGCCTCTCCTAGCTAATACAATGCCTATAAGCATACTCATCTCTTTGAATAATATATTTTCTTGATAATGGATGAAAAGCAATGCTTTTGGGAGTTGCATTATACCATACTAATTGAACCCAGAAATTCCATGATTTTTATTTTGATGACTAAATAAACAAAATTTCCCTCCTTTTATTTCCCCTCTTACTTTTGGATTCCCAAAATGTTATTGTGGAAAAAGTTTAGAGATTTGACTTTGACAATTCCAGATTTTATATCCATTAGTTAAAAAAAATGTGGATATAATACAGCGTTAGAAAGTTATTATGAGAATGAAATGGGATAATATTTTTGGAAACCCCTGGCATATTATAGATAGTCAATGTTAGTTTTCTTTCCACCTTTCTATCTTAAAACAAGAATTTCAGATAAATATAGCATCACTTTAGTTTTAAACCATTTGATTGGGTGTTTCCACATGGACAATCTCAAGAGAGAGATCCTTTGAAATTCAAAGTAAATAAAGCAATTAGACCTGGGCATCAAGAGCATGGTTTATATCACAAGTGAATCAACAATGTCTACAAGGTTCAGCTATTTATAAATAGGAGTTCAGACTGAGGTTTGTGGGGAAAAAAATCATTCGCAATTTTAAACTATTTTCTTCTTTTCTTTCCCCTATTATAGAGTAATAACTCAGGTCATTTATCTCTTCCCGTGTTGCAAACTATGTCTTCATTAGAACAATATATTGATGATTTACAAGAAATACAGACCATTTAAGATGATTTACAAGAAATACAGCCATAGAGGAGTATGCTAAATTTTACCATGTCAGGTTTTATAAAAGGGTAACAATCCTTTATTGTTATGTGCTAAAATAGCTACAGATAAAATAATAGAATGTCAAGGATTTCTTTTAAAATAATGTATTGGAAAGAAGTGGGTAGGGCATAAATGAAACAAGATTATAATCGAGCAATGTTAGTAAAACTAAAATAAGGAAGTAGAATCCACTTAACTGTTATATCTACTTTATAACATTTATTTACATACGTATATTTTTTAAATTGCTCATGATAAAATACCTTTAAAAATTAAAGAATGATTTCTGAAATAAAACCACATAATGGATTTATTTAATAAATATCTCAGTTCTGTCTTAGTCTAAAGCAGGTAAAAGAAAATGAATGAAATTAGAAAAAACATATCTGTGTCCCATCCAGTTGGTTGGGCATGGTTAGGGCTGAAGGATAGGGATTATTGGACAGGAAAATACATGCCCATTGCAAGAGGCAGAAGTAACTCAGCACAATGGTGTGGAAATTCTGTATGACAACGTGGTCGGTAATCCTGCATCCTTTAATGTTATCAGAAAAGATAAATCAAGGTAAGTAAACAAAATAACTCATGAAAAATGTTGATAATTAAAGCATATGTCTTTTAAATGACTCTTTGGGTAAGTTCTATATAGACCAAACCAAACATGACACCTGGCCACCTCTGGTTTACAATGAACCATCTTGGCACCTTAACAACTGTCACCACCCACAGGGAAGTAACAGATGGTGAAACACCCCAGCACCTAAGTCTCACAGGACAACTGCAGCAGCCGTTGATTTTGTTTACTTGCCTTACTCCACTGCCTTATGTCCACTTTTGCTTTCTGTGCCCAGTCTTTCTGCTTAACCCTTTGGCTGGAATGACTGCTTGGACTTTCATCTACATTTTCTCTACTGAATACTATATGTCAGATCTTTAAAGACCCAGGGCCCTGTCCAGCCCCATTCTCAGCAAAAATCTCCACAAACTCCCAAGTTTTGGAGATTTCAAAAATGCTGTTCAGTTTTGCAAGTACCCTGCTTTTCTATAAGGCCTATTTGATAAGAAGTTTGTTTGTAGTTATGTTAAATATTAATTTATATGACTTTACTAAATATAAAACACAAGCCAGAGTTGGACATGGTGGCACACGACAGAAATCGCAGCAACTCAGGAGGCTGAGCCAGGTGGATTGCAAATTAGAAGCCATCCTCAGCAATTTCGCAAAGCCCTAAGTAATTTGGAGAGAGACTTTTCTCAAAAAAAAAAAAAAAAGGGAGATAGAGAGAAAGGGCTGGTGATATAGCTCAGTGGTAAATACCCCTGGGTTAAATCCCCAGTAACAAACAAACACAAGCCAGATGTGGTGCCTATAATCCCAGCTATTCAAGAGGCTGAGACAGGAGAATCATCAGTTTAAGCAACCTTGAAAAGCCCTGTGTTCCCAGTACTTCCAAAAGAAAAAAAATATATATATAAATATAATTTGTTCATGACAAATGCCAAGTTGGAAAATCACTATCTTGATGAGTATAAACATGTCTAACATTTGACCATCAAACTGACCTAGCCATTTCCTCTGTGCCTTCATGCATGTATAATATATAGTAAACTTTCACATATCATTTTAAAGGTAACTCCAACTTGCTTGCTGTTCTTGAGACTGGACATAGTCATATAAATGTTGATTTTAGTTAGGTTTAATTTGTATGAATGTTACTCTTTGTAAAAAGAATTTAGCATACAGATGTTAAATGCTTAAAATACTAGAGACAGCCAGGTGTGGTGGCACACACTTGTAATTCCAGTGTTTCTGGAGTTTGAGGCAGACGGATTCCAAGTTCAAGGTCAACCTCAGCAATTTAGCAAGACCCTGTGTCAACATAAAAAAAAAAAATTAAAAGACCCCGGATGTGGTACAGTGGCAAAGTGCACCTGGGTTCAATTTTCAGTACTAAACAGAATAAAATAAAAATCACTGTGTGAGTCTATTTCCTTTAACTTTTACATCCTCTTTTCTCTAAACAAATATACCACAATTGCCTACTTCTATAAAATATTTGCTACAATGAACATCATTCCTGGTTCTTCTGCATGTGCATCTCTCCAGCAATGTGACCTTGGCAGGGTTAATGTCAATGAGTTTGTACAACAAGCTTACTCTGACATTCAAAACTTCCTCCCAGAGCCAGGTATAGTGGGTCACAACCATAATCCCAGGGACTTGAAAGGCTAAGGCAGGAGGCTACAAATTTGAGGCTACCTGGGCAATTTAGACTCTGTTTCAAAGTAAAAAATAAAAGGGGCTGGGAATGTAGCTTAGTAGTAAAGCACACTGAGGTTCAATCCCCAGTACCAGGAAAAAACAACAACAACAACATGAAAACCTCCCCAAAAGTCTTTCCTAGTCAACATCAGTCTTTATTCTTAGCTTGCAATCTTTAATCTGTTGATCTGCAAGTATCTCAGAGAAAAGATAACACATTATAGAGAAATTCGAGTCTTGACATGTTGCAAATTTTCATGTATGTTCTAAGCCAAAAAAATGAGATTTCAATATCAAGAGTTTGTCAAAATGTATCATCTACACTAAAGACAGAGGAGGGAAAAGAATTAGAAAAGCCATAGGCAAAGGCTTCTAAAATTTCATAGATGTCATAAACCCTCCCCAAAGTAATATAATGATACTCATACACTAAGAGTAAATACAAGATGAAGTTTCTGCAAAAATGTTGAGTGCTGAAACTTAAGAGGAAACTCAGAGAAAATTAGAGTGTATTTGGCATCTTGGTGACATAAATGTGTGTTGGCCTGGACTGCAGGAGAGCTGTCTGGAAAACTTGATAGCATGGGCCTGAGGATTTCAGAGGAATGCCCAGTGGCAGAGAAGAGCACTGTGAAATGCAGGATTCAGCAGGGGCATTAGAGGTCTGTGTATGAAATTTTCTACAAACGAGAGGCGGCGTTTGCTCAAAGAGTGTGTGGAGATGGTGCCCTTAAACAATTTAATCTCCAGTTCAGAAACCTAATTTTCAGTTCAGAACTGCCAGGAAGACAGAGATTAAAAGAAAAACAGGAAGTCAAGATAATTTCTAAATAAGCAAGTTGGGGAACAAGGAGACTCAGGTAAGAACCTGTTGGACCAGGGTATCACCAGGTTTCCATTTAGAAACTAGTAAGGGCCTACTGGGGTCCTTGGGTGGTGATAATAACATAAATCTTCTCTTTATCATTTACTGGATATTAGATATTTTCTTGATTCTGGGTATGGGGCTGGGCTTTGACAGATTTAGGGATTCTATTAACTCTTCAGACTATTTATAAGAAGGACACATGGGAAGCATGAGATTGGAGTAATGTAGTTAACATCGGCTAATGCAAAAGAACTGAATGTCTAATCAAAGAGGTTTCCATCTTCAGTGCTGAACATATCCGCTTCTGACTGAGACCTCTGTTGCTGAGACAAAACAGAAAATAACCATCACCTTTAATTTACACAAGCTTAAACATAAATAAGGATCTGAGTCTTTAGTTTCTCCCTGTAAATATAATAACAGAAGGAGGAGTTTTATTCAAATTTAAAGCAGATTTATAGTGCTAACCTTGTCTTTCGTTAATTGTTTTCTTCCCTTTAGGTTCATCGCCTTAGTCTCAGATAAATTATATTGGATAAATTATTTCATTTTGCTTGGCAAATTTTAAGAAATAAAATAAAATAAATAGTGAATTCTTGAGCCTAGGGTAAGTTTTCTCAACATCAGCACTACTGACAGTTTGAGCAGATAATTCTAGGGTAAGGGAATGAATGTCCTGTTCACTGTACCAAGCTGGGCAGTAATTCTGACTTCTATTCACTAGGTACCAGCAGCACAGCCCCTTCCCCATTTGTTACAATGAAAAATGTCTCTATCATTGTCAAATATTCCCTAAGGGAACAAAATCCCCCCCTAGCCCCCACCACCTAGCCCCCCCCTCACCTCTCCACCCCCTGTAGAAAGCTCTGAT
>NW_025999842.1:39372530-39406864 GCF_001458135.2 Marmota marmota marmota | reverse complement strand
AGTGTCCCTGGGTTAAATCCCTGGTACAGGAAGAAGAAGAAGAAGAAGAAGAAGAAGAAGAAGAAGAAGAAGAAGAAGAAGAAGAAGAAGAAGAAGTAGCAGCAGCTGCCTTCCATCTCTATTATCTGATTACAAGTCTAAAAACTGATGGGTGGGTGGGATCTATCTCATTAAGGAGTTTGGATATCTGACCTCCAGCCTTGGGATTGGTTATTTGAAGGTCTTAGTTGCCAAGGCAAAAATCCTCTTAATGAGGAAGGTAATCATGTCTTGTTTAATTAGAAGCAGAGACGATACTAACTCTACCACCAAACGAAGAGGCAGAAATCAGTTGGAGAGATTGATTCCTATTACCCTGGACTTTAGGGTGATAATTCTCCTACTCTTTCCCTAATTTGAAGAAAAGTGCTTGACCCTCCATAATTATAGCTTTTGACTCTACTATGGCTGCAGTAATACTATCTCATCCCCCCACCATTTCAATTTCAGCTTCCCACAACTCCTATTCCCTTCCTCTGCTCTAAAGAGTAAAAGGTAAAGCTGTGTAATGCACTGCAAGAACCTAATAGTTACATGGCTGTTATATCTATTTGCCCTGTGATCTCTCTAACCTCATTCACCAACCTCCCATAAAATTTACTCCATTCCACCTATATAGACCTCCTTAGTGTCCTAGAATGCAAAGAAAGCACAGTCTTCAAGGCAATAGTACTTGTTCTTACCTCTACCTGAAATTCTTGTCCCTGATGATGGGATTTGCATCCATATAATCCAGTTGAGAAGGAGGCATTAAGAAGGCAGAACAGATGAAGAAAAGATTCTGCATATGATGATAATTATGGAGTCTGCGGGTGAGTGTATATGGGTTCGATGTTTAATGTTCTCTAATATGTTTGGAATTTTCCACAATGAGAAGTTTAAAAGAAAAATCAATAGCTCAAGACCCAGGGAATGTGCATTTTCAGCAGACCCGTGATGTGATCTTTGTGTACTAGCTTGTTTGGAAACCCTTCTTCCAGAGCCTGTGAATCTCCTTGTTGTTGGGAAGAGCATGAGGTTTCCACATAGCTTTGGTTGGGCAGTGTTTGCTCACTTCTCCTTATAATCTTCTACATAACAACGTCTCATCACAAGTCCCTGCCACATTCCTAGAATCTTTTCCTTTCTGATTTTCCCTTTGGGTTTTTTGTTGCTTCTTTGGTGCTGAGGATTGAACCCATTCCCTCTTGGCTTTGGCTGCATGCAATGTGGGAGCACTTTATGCTCTTTAACAAGCCTAATAGTTTTTCTCAAACCCCTTTGTGGGGGCATCTTCAAGGAGATGGGCTGACATTCTGCTCTCATAATTTCAGAGTGCTGTGGGCAACAAGATAAACATGGAACATACTCTTCAGGTTACTGGGAACAGTTCCCTCTGTGTTTGTATACAGTTCTGAACTTACAGACAATCTATGGCTTTTGAGCCTCTTCCTGGAAGTTATCCTATTAAATTGTCACACCGCAAAGCCCATTTGCCCTGAAAATTTTCTCTTGAACTCGCTGACATTCAAGAAATTAGAGACTTCTGGGAAGCAAGAGGACTACTATTGGCCTGTTGCTCATAGCAAACGGCTGCTGGTCTACTAAGGTGTTGATAGTGAAAAACAATTTGTATCATCTAAGTGTCGCCAGGCCGCCTCAGCAAACACCATAAACACACAGACGCTCTGGAGCCAAATATTCCAAACACTGGCACCTCTCCTTGCCTGCTGTTCCCACGTGGGCTCCTTTTTTTATTTTTGGGTTTTTTTTTAAGTAATGGCACAATGTGCAGTGACATTAAAAGTAGTAGGCTGGGAATGGAAGGCAGCTCTACTAATACTCATCTGGAAAATGTTGATAAATTATTTTTAAAGCTCAATTCCTCCATCTATAATATTGGGGGGGGTGCATATCAGCCTTGCCACTCCCAGTGTGTCCCACCATCCAGCAGCCTGGCATCCCTCCTGAGCCAGTGAGACATGCAGAATCAAGCCCTGAAACAGAATCAGCATTTTAAACAGATCTCCGGGTGATTCGTATGCACAACAATTTTCTATTACTGCTGTGCAAATCGCCACAAATTTAGGGACTGAAAGCAACATTTATTTATTGTGCCACATTTCTATAGGCCTGCAGGCCCACCGCGTTCTCACTGGGTTAAAGAGGAGGGAACAAGGCTGAATTTCTATACGGGCACTCCTGGGGAGATTCTGTTTCCTTGTGTTCTCTGACTTCTAAAAGCTTCCCTTGGGGCATGGCTCCCTTCCTCCATCTTCAAAGCCAGCCATGCCTCCACTCTCTGATCATTCTTCCATACTCACATCTTCTTCTGACCTTGACCTCAGAAAGGAAAGGTTCTCTGCTTTTGAGGATCAAAATGTTTAGGTCAGGCCCACTCAGATTATTTAGGAGAATCTTATCAGTTCAAAAATCCTTATCTAATTCTGAGAGTCCTTTTTTCCAATGGAAGTAACATATGCACAGGTTCTGGGGATTGGGATGTGGACATCTTTGGGGTCCATCACTCTGCCTGCCTCAGGCAATGAAGATAGAGAGGTCCCAGTCCCACAGCATTCTTTTATCTGTTGTCAGCTTGCATTCTTCCTTTTATGAGTTCAACTATGTGCCCTGGCAAAATTAGTGTCAAAGTCTTAACCCCTAGTACTTCAGAATGTGACTATATTGCGAGATAGGGCCTTTAAAGAGGTAATTAAGATAAAATGAGGCCATGTGGATGGGCCCTAATTCAATATAACTTTTGTTCTTCTAAGAAGAGGAGATTAGGACACAGACATGCACAGAGCTCAGACCCCCTGACAGTTATCTCTAAGCCAAGGAGAAAAGCCTCAAAAGGAACCAGGTTTGCTAATGCCTGGATCTTGTACTTGCAGCTTCCAGAAGTGTGAGAAAATAAACTTAGGTTGTTTTCGTCCCCTAGTCTGTGGTGCTGTGTGATATTTGCCTGAGGCACCAACATATTGCCCAAGGTGATTTCAACATATTTGGGACAACCGTGACCACACTCCCATCATTACTGCTTCATCATCTAACTACTGCTGGCCTCCTGACCCAATTTTAGTCACTTTCATCCCTCTCTTCTAATCTCCACTTCAGTGCAACGGAGCCATAACCCATCCTGCCTGTTTTTCTCTGGTGACTCAGCCTTCTTAGCAACTCTGAGAGTCAGGTCTTCATGCAATCCCTGTAGCTTCCTCAAGATTACGTGCCTGGATTGACTTCCTCTTTTCTAGCATCCTCACTATCTTTGCCAGTGAACCTTTCTTCTCTAACTACAAAAACCTTCACAGAACCACCAGCCTGTATTTCTCTGAAAGCACTGAACTTCTGCTGGGCACTGTGGTACACGCCTGTGATCCCAGCTACTTCGGAGGCTGAGGCAGGAGGATCACAATTTTGAGGCCAGCCCCAGCAAATGAGCAAGACACTGTCTCAAAACAAAATAAAAAATTTTAAGAAGGGCTGGGGACGTGTAGCAGCTCTACAGTAGAGCATTTGCCTAGCATATGCCAGGCCCTGGGTTCAATCTCCAGTACCACAAAATAAATAAGGAAAGAAGGAGGGAAGGAAGGAAGGAAGGAAGGAAGGAAGGAAGGACGGAAGGAAGGAAGGAAGGAAGGAAGGAAGGAAGGAAGGAAGGAAGGCAAACACTAAACTTCTGGAAAAAGTAATCTGTATCCTCATCACCAATTCACCCCTCATACTTCCTGATCTGACTTCTATCCCAAATTTAGCCACCTGTGATGTCACTGGTGACCTTTTTGAATGATTACCAATCTAGCAGTTTTCTCCCGCTTCTCATTCTCTTTGATGTCTGCAATTTTTGTTGTGTAGACAACACTCTCCTTCATACTGTGCTGTTTTGTTTTCTTCCTTTCAAATTCCTCCTTCTTTGCCTCTTGCAATGATTTTACATCTGAAAATATGAATTGATCCCCTACCATACTTCAGAAAATGGCTGGTTCCTATTTGTTATGAATTTGCTCTTTCTCTTCCCTACCTAAAGAAGTAGACTGTGTTTAAGTGAATTGTTTTCCAGACCAGTCTTTGATATTCTTTTCCGTCCTCTCTCCTCTCCTCTCCTCTCCTCTCCTCTCCTCTTCCCTCTCATTCCCTCCCCTCCCCTGCCTTCTCCTCTTCTCTTTTCTCTCCCTCTCGCTATCTTATTTATTTTTTTTATTGATTGATTGATTGATTGTCATTGCTGTTGGTTTGGGTCTTTCTTAAAGCACTAGATTTACAACTTACAAGTAGAACTTCAATTAAGTAAAACCCTAAACTTTATTTCTTTCTGTGTTAGTTATCATTTCATTGCTATGACCAAAATACCTGACCAGAACAACCTAAAGGAGGAGAAGTTTATTTTGGCTTTTGGTTTCATAGGTTCAATCCATGGTCAACTGCTTCTGTTGCTCTGGGCTGGAGGTGAGGTAGAACATCATGACAGAAGGGCATGGTAGAAGAAAACATCTTAGCTCATGGTAGCCAGGAAGGAGAGAAATAGAGGGCGGAGCCAGAGGTTCAGCCCTAGTGACCCATCTTCATCAGTCACACTCCACCTGCCTACAGTTACCACCCAGTACAGTAGTCTTTTGTATTATTGACCTACCAAATGGATTAATCCACCAATTAGTTTGTAGCTCTCATAATCTAATCATTTACCTCAGTACATTCTGCTTTAACAAGGAAGCTTTTGGGGGACAGTTCATATCCCGCATGTCACTCTAATATTTCATATTCAACATGTTTAAAAGTGGGACTGGAAATGTATCTTGCACAGCATGCATGAGGCCCTGGCTTTGATCCTGAGTACCTCAAACAAACAAAATAATAACAAAGAGTCTTAAACTAAACTTTCTATAAATTAACAGAGCATACTTACCCAACTGTGCAATCATAAAAACAAAGCATACAATTTTAAATACCTTGACAGTCTTGATCATTAGGTAGAAACTAATAATGTGATATTTAATGTGGGTAAGTGCTAAGTCCTACCACCAACTATGGCACAGAGGCAAATATGAGAGACCAGTTCTTAAAAAGGAATCTATAAAAAGGGATATAAGTCTATACTTAAAGCTAGTAAGTCTTAGAGCACATGAAGACAGCACAGTCTCTCAAACAAAAGAGAAGGTATATCATTGTTCTCTGGGTAGATGATACTAAAATCAAGCTTTTGAAATAGTTGCTGAAGTTTACCACTAGACAGCTAGCCAGGAAATAACAGGAAAAACAATCACAAGGGAAGGAGTCTGGAAATTATTTCCTATGACAAAACTTTTTTTTGTATAAAAGAGGAACTACTTTGGGTCAAATGCTTCAAGTGTTTGAAGAGCTGACGTGTGAAAATACAGCCATGAAGTACAAAATACATGGTAAGAGCGAACTCAGAGCATGGGGAAGGGGTAGGGCTCAGTGGTAGCGCACACGCCTAGTATGTGCGTTACCCTGGGTTCAATCCCAGAACCATAAACAAAGACTTTTCTAACAAATATGGAAAAAAATATGAGGTGAGGTAGAACATCATGACAGAAGGGCATGGTAGAAGATAGAAAGGCAGATCGATATAAAGAAAGATAATATATAATGGCCTGTGTATTTCCAAAAATATCCAAGCATTTAGGAGATGTCTTAAAGAAAACCTGTATAACCTAATAGAAAGACAATGGACTTCAGATTCAATAGAATTGATTTACAATACTGGCTTAGGTCACCTTCCTACTTTTTTTTTTTTTTTTTTTTTTTTTTTTTTTAGTACTGGGGATTAACCCAGAGCACTCTACATCCCCTACAGCCCTTTTTATTTTTTTATTTTTTTATTTTAAGAATGGGACTTGCCAATTTTCCCAAGCTGGCCTTGAACTTGTGGTCCTCCTGCCTCTGCCTCCAAAGTAGCAGAAATTACAGGCATACACCACCATGCCCAAGTTTTTGATATCTTTGAGCTTCATCTCCTTGAATATAAAATTGGATATTATCATAGGTAGTTGTGAAGATTATACATAACACATGCGAATCAATTGGCCCTTATAAGAATTCTTAGCAATATGTAGGTGGAAATTTTATTAAAATTAGTTCTAAGTTCCTCTATAATTCCAAGATCCTATGATCCCTGATTTCTGGACAGCTTAGTTAAAATATAGCATTGCTTAAAGGTAAATGTTTTTCTACATCACAAAAGAGTTCTTTCATCCCTGCAATAGTCAGGGTTTTCCAGAGGAACAGACCCATATGTGGGGTGGCAGGGTATGGAAAGAAAATTTTAAAGAATTGTTTTATGCAGTTATGGAGGCTAACAAATCTGAAATCTCCAGGAAAGCCAACAGGCTGCAAATCCAGAAAGGAGTGGATGTAGCCTCAAATCCAAACTGGCTTTGGAGTCAGAATCTCTCTTTCTCAGTTCTTACTCTTTCTTTTGATAGGCTTCAACCGATTAGATGAGGCCCTTCACATTATGGGAGGTGATCTGCTTTTCTCAAAATACTGACTTAGAACCTGGTGTAGTGGCACATACCTATAATCCCAGCAACTCAGGAGGCTTAGGCAGGAGGATCACGAGTTCCAAGGCAGCCTCAGGAATTTAGAGAGGCCCTAAACAATTTAGCAAGACCTTTTCTCAAATAAAAAATTAAAAAAGGGCTGGGGATATAACTCAGTGGTAGAGACACAGGGTTCAATCCCCACTACCAAAAAACGAAAGAAAAAAAAAAAGAGTTTAATATTAATTACATCTAAAGAATATCTTAACAGCAACATATAGACTGATGTCTGATCAAACATCTCAGTACCATAGCCCAACCAAGTTGACACATAAAATTAACCATTAATATTGTCATAGTACCCTTAAGTGAGTAACACTGGTACCACATGATGCTATCTGCCCATTGGTATTATATAACATTCTCGCCTGAATGGTACTACCTCAACTCAAAGATTTCCTCTCTAGGAATTCCAACACACTCTTTGGTCAAATAGGTCTGCAAGGTCTCTAACTATCCAAATTTATTTCATATTCCTAAGATAATAATTTTGAATTTGTAATGTATTTTTGAATGTGTAAAGCTGTATTAGAGTTTGCTGACAAAGATGACTTCCTTTTACATTCACCACCATCTTCTGAGTGTCACTTTCCAGAGGTGTGTACCACCATGCACCTCTTCAAAAAAGTGTGACTGATCAATATGCCAATCTCAGGAAAGCCAATTTATACACAAATTCTATCTTCTTAACTCTTGCACATCTGCATTCATATACCTGAAGGCTTATAAAGGACCAAAAAGGAAACAACTGTTTTACTGGAGTGACCTGGTTTGTGTCTCCGTGTAACTGAATTGAGCTTCTGGAAAGAGCCGAGAGGACTGGCTTATTTCAGGCTCATGTTTTTCTCTAAGTTATAGGCATACTTCCTCCATGCCAAATGAAATATCTGAAGCGCAGACACTTTAAATATTTCCACTTGAACTATTTTCAAATTTTTCAGTGTGATAATGGCTATTTTTTGGAGAGTTTTCATATTTTGGAGATGCATATTGAAATGTTTACTGAGAAAATAGAAAAATGTCCAGGAAAATGTGGAAATCGGGTGATGAGTACACAGGAATATTGTATCTGATCCTTTACTCTTTTTTTTTTTTAATGGTACTGGGGATTGAATTTAGGAGTGTTTTATCACTAAGCTACATTCTCAGTCCTTTTAATTTTTTAATTTTGAGACAGAGTCTCACTAAGTTGATGAAGATCTGACTTAAATTGCTGAGGTTGGTCTGGAACTTACCATCCTTCCACCTCAGCCTCCAGAATCACTGTGATAACAGACATGCATCATTGTACCTGGTTCCTGTCCTTTTACTCATATGGGTTTAACATTTTTGTAATGAAAAGTTCTAATGCTGGACTTGGTGGCACATATCTGTAATCACAGCAGCTCAGGATGCTGAGGCAAGAAGGTCGTAAGTTCAAAGCCAGCCTCAGCAACTTAGCAAGACTCTGTCTCAAAATAAAAATAAGCAAATAAAAAGGGCTGGGGATGTCTCTCTGTGATTAACTATTCCTGAATTCAATCTCCCATATCAAAAGAAAAAGTCACGTGTAACCTTGCAGAGACAAATACGAAAAAATGTTCTAAGAAAGACTTGTCTACATAGGAGATGTTTTAACAAGCTGCTTTCTCAGAACTTAAACAAAGGTTTTATTGGTGCAGACCATTCCTATTGCATTATTCTATCTAATGTAAGTGATGAATAATAAACCCACTGGATCACTGTAGAAAAATCCACTTCTTGCGGTTATAATACTTCAAAATAATACTTTTTCACAAACAGTTTTCTTAAGTAGATTTTTAATGTCATCTGTTGTGTGCATGCAATTTCAAATCTTCTCTCCTAAATATATAGCTCCTAATGAACTAATAGTTTTCTATTTTCATCTTACTATTTTTAATTCACTGTTTTTTTTAACAAATTATTTTGGGTTTAATCCACAAAACTCAAATCAACCTCTGACTGTTGAAGAGTTAATGCTTTAATAGTCATTCTTCAATCATAAAAATATCTTCTGTGCACACATTTATTTTAAAATTATGTACAGATAAATCAGAATTTTGGTTCCTTTTTTTCACTTCAAAACACTCTGGTCATATTGTCAAAGAAGTATGTGTTACCTTTTATAAAAATTATTCTAGCCTCATTTTTTCAATGAGCTTAAAAAGGGAAATTTGGAAATTTATTATATTTCTTTTTCCCCCTTTACTATGTTGTCAACACTGGCTGCACATTCTTTGAATTGCCGTAAAGAATTTGGCTGTCTAGACAAAACAAAATAAGAACACAGGGCCTACTTCAAGTAAATCACTAACTTGTGTTAGCCGGCAATGAACTGAAAAATTTTTTCTAACGCTTTTGCTCTGTTTTATTGAAGGATTTAAGAACCATATTAATAATCTTATATTTTCTCTTCTATCTTTTCTATTCCATGAATAAAATTCTTTTAAAAGAGAAACTACTAAAAATTGCAGAAATTGGCCTGAATTTTTCTTATGTCAAATGTGTTCTTGTTGGATAAATTTGTGTATAATACACAATACAAACTTTGCTGAACATATCTAGAAGCAAAAGATGTCCCCTGTTTTCCTAATCTACATTTGGAAAGCCTCAGTCCAGTTTTATGATAACAGTAGCATAATCTATTTAAGGTAGAAAGACTTAGAGATAGTGCATGGTTCCTTATTTAATGAATGCAGAAATCAAGGACTAAGTAGAAGGAAGAATTTCTAGGTATTCAGTGTTCTCTGGACTCTAATGGCCTCTCACAGAGTTCTTCCTTAAAAGAAAAAGAAAAGACCCCACCTAAATTTAAAATACTTCTGTCCCAGAATTGAAAGGGCAGTTAAATTCATGATTAGTTTCTAATGGAAGAAAATTATTACTTTTCATATATGGATACCTAAATCATTTTCATACTGAGGTCTCTTTAAAAAAGCAAGGCCCTAAATTCAAGTCTCCATCTGTTCCCTTTGATAAAAATTATGAGACACATGCAAACTTTGTTGTGGCTAACCATGACAGAAAGCACAGAAGCATGCCTTATAATTAATTTCTCTAAAGGGATTTTTAAATCCTCATGGAAATTCCTTAAACTGGATTATAATCACTAATTTTGTGATATTCTATTGGTTTTACTTGTTTGCTAATACATTAACATTTAAATCCTATTGTCTTGAATCTAGACACACCAGGATAGATTCTAGCTCTGTGCTCCACAGATGACTCCCACATTCCATTAGAGGCACAGAAGGCAGTGAGAATTTGGCTTCCTCATGGCTTCTGGGAAGGACACTTTAAGCAATTTTATCTATCTTTATTAAAACTTATGTCTTGAAATTAGGAAAGCCCAGATTTCAGAAATAAACTGAGATGTTTAGTACTAGTTCTACAGTACTAAAATCTGAAGAGGATTCATGATTTTCTTAATGTTTTTGTTGTTGGTGGTGGTGGTGGTGTTTAGCATTGGAACTCAAAAATCCCTTCTATAGAATTATTACAGAAAAGTTTTTCTCCAACACACATATACCCACATACATCACATGTTTATCCTGCCTCAGACTTTATATCTGAAGGTCAGTATCCCAAAGCAGAAGAATGAAAGGATATGAGTATTTAGCAGACTGTTTTATCCCACCGTGAAATCGCTTTGAAGTTCCATGACTTGAAATACCATATTTTGAAAATTACTTCAAATTTTGCCTTTGACTACATAATATATCCCTGCTTTAATATAAATATTATGTCTCAAAGAACTAAGAATTGACCCAAACTAGTATTCCCAGAAGATATGTCTCATGGCTTCATTTAAGCGAAAACACAGGTCACGGGCATCTAGTGTGAGAGTCTGAAAGAATAGAATATACATGATAGCAAAGTGGAACTAAGAATCTGCCGAATAGTCATTCCCTGTTTTACCAGACATCTGTATAATTTAGACTAAATATATCTGGGGCCTGGAGATGAGATGGTCAAGCAGTCTCAGGTCTTCCAAGAGGAAGGCAGTAGGTGGAGTTCAGAGCAGGCAGACTAGTGAATTTTAGAAGAGTCATTCACTTGTCCACTCACTTCCACATCCATGCAGTAAAGTAAGTAACTATCTGGAAATACAAAAATGAATAAAACCAGTCTCTAACCAAAGAAGCTCACAAACTGATAGAAGAAAATAGACAGTTAAATTGGAAATTATAAATCAAAATGAAAAATAAAAAGAGAGAGTGAGATATACTAAGAGGTCTAGAATTGAGAAGAACCAGTAACTCAGGCGGCAGCAGTGGCAAAGAAAGAAATCCTGTCAATTTTGCCTCTTCTATTGTGCGAGGAAATTTAAAGCTTGATTTACATTTCTTAAGGCTCAGAAAGAAATGCAATTTCATGACTTTCTCCAATCTCACACTTAGATGTGAGGAGGTAACTTCTGGCTAAAGATTCATTCTAAAGCCATTCTCTTGAATAAATGATTTATCCTAATAGGGGAATAACAGTGTTGTTGCTTTTAAATACTCATTCCATTTTAACCAAGTTGTTTCTCCTTGAAGCTAGTGTCAGGTCATAGAGGTCTTTCTCTAAAGAGTGTGGTCACTGTAACTACATTGAATGAAAGGACAAGACATTAGCGATCAAGGTAGATTCTCGACACAGTCTCAAATTGACAAGATGGAATGTGGAGATAAGTATAAGTACAGATGTCCCTAAATGCCGGGGGAATTGGTTCCAGGACTCCCTAGATACCAAACTCTAGGATGCTCAAGGGTGATAAAAAAAAATGATATAATATTTGCATAAACCTATGCATAACTTCCTGTATACTTTAACTCATCTCTAGATTACTTGTAATACCCAATACAATACAAATGTTTTGTAAATGCTTTATACTATATTGTTTAGGTAATAATGACAAGGAATTTTTTTCCAAATATATTTAATCTCCAGTTGGTTAAATTCTTGGATACAAAACCCATGGATCTGAAGGACTAACTACAGTCTAGAAAAATCCCAATTTCAGTGACTTGAACAAGTCAGTGTATAATGAAATAGAAAACAAAAGACAAGGAATACAATTTTTGTGTGACTGGGATGAGAAATGATAAATTCAGGTTTGAACAGATTAAATTTGAAAAGCCAGCAAAATAGAAGGAAGTATTAGTCATTCTATTAGGTTCATAGGCCTAGAGGTCAGGATTGAGATTTGAACTAGAGATACTTATTTAAGGTTTTACAGAATGTGAATAATGATAGAATCTCTGAGAGAGGATAAAGATTACTAGCAGAATATAGTGTCACACACCTGTAATCCCAAATACTGGGGCAGCTGAGGCAGGATCACAAATTCAAGGCCAGCCTGAGCAACTTAGCAAGACCCCGACTCAAAATAAATTAGGGCTGAGAGTAGAACATTTGCTGACCATGTGGGAAGACTTGATTCAACCTATTCCATCAGGAAAAAAAATATTTTTGATAAGTTTAAAGATTATTTCCAATTTAATCAAGTTGCTTCTTTTTTTATTAGAGTTTTATAGTTATATGTAATAGTTGGGTTCATCCTGACAAACTGTTACATGCATAAAAATCAGTTAAATTGCTTCTTCTTGAAGACAGGGTCAAATGATCTCAGTTACCAAGCAGGTGAAGGGACAAGCCCTGAACAACCAAGACATACCCTGTGCCCCCTGATTATAGGGGAACCAAGAGATAATAGAGCACAAACCGAATTCCACACCACTTGCTGGAGAATAAAGGGAACAGTTCTTAGCACTAGTTCAGTCACAAGAATAACATTTTCTCTGTTGGACAAAGTCAGAGAACAAAAAGCTAGGCTAATCTGATACAACATTAGTGGTCAAGTTTTTCTAAATTCCTATTACTTAAGGCATAGATTGGTCTGAGAGGTAGAGTTGAATTTACAGATAGATAGGAATTAAATGGCTTCCAGAGTGGACTGAAAGTTTGCAGAGTCAGGCAAATTAAAAAAAAAAAAAAAAAAAGGCTTTGTAATCTTAGAACTCCTTCCCACCCGCTATTCCCTAATCACATACTTGGAGCCTTTGTGTGGTATCACCAAAATGATGGGTGCTATAACTAATATATGGGAATTAAAAGGAACTGCTGTGATCATGAGGGAGCATATCATAATGAAATGAAAGGAAGAATGACAATAAAACCAAAGCAAAAGAGAGGTCACAAGTTCAAGAAATTTTCAGAGGAAAGTTTTGTGTGTGCATAAAAACAGAGTAAAAGGGCACAAGGATATATAAACTCTAATAGTTTTTTCTTTCTCTTAAATATGACATATCATATGAAATGATTAATATAATATAAATTGGTACTGCAAAAGACTTCCTCTCACCAAATGTTTAGTCTGGCTTCTGAGTTCTTCCTGACATGACTGGTCTTAGGCTTCCTTCTCCATCCTTGTAGATGCCTGTTAGAATAAGAGTCCTGTGAAGTCCCTGGGGGTGGTGGCACAGGCCTGTAGCTGTGGCTACTCAGAGGCTGATTAGTAAAAATCAGTTTAGTGAAAACTCCCAACCCTCGGTATCTGACTATCCTCAAAAACTCATCACCTGACCTGCCCTCATCATCAATAACCCTGTCAAGTCAGTGTAGACAGAAACCACTTATCTCAAGGTTTCCCTTTAATTATTTCCCCAGCACTGATTCCCACCCTGATGGTTGAGTATAAATCCCTACATGTCCTTGTTGGAGTTACAGTTGGGTTCAGTATCTTTCTGCTACCTTGTGGCAGGGGCCCCTACACCTCATTGCCATGGTCCCCTTTGAATAAAATCTGCTTAACATCTTTGACAAGTGTCATAAGTCTTTTTTTTTTTTTTAATTTAATGGTGTGTACAGTGTACTGTAGGACTGTGGGGGAAAGGTACATCTGGTGAATAGGATGAAAAGAAGGGAACAATGTGGTCAACATAAAATTCCACAGGGAGCAGACATAGTACCTAGAAAAAATGCCCTGAGGTGGAGCAACTGCAGCACTTTGGAAACCAGCACCTGAGAAACTATACCTCTATACTAGGAGTACAGGTGAGCAACAATAAGTGCAACAAGGAGTATTGTGTGATTTTAAATGCATTACTGGTACAATAACTATTTTTTTATCTCGTTTATTTAGAGTTTAAGAAATCTGAAACCTTGAATATACTTGTGTCACATACATTTATGTGACTTTTGAACTTTGAATGAAAACAGGAATATGATTTCACCCCTATACTGTCTTAGCTTTGGAAAAGGTACTGCTTGGGCAATCTAGAAACTTGAGTTTGTTTTTTATTTGTATTACTGGAGATTGAACTTCTGGGTGCTTTACAAGTAAACTACATTTGCAGAACTTTTTACTTTTTATTTTGAAAAAGGGCTTCTGAAGTTGCCCAGGCAGACCCCAAACTTGCAATCTACCTGCCTCAGCCTCCCAGAAGCTATAAGAATGTGCCACAATGCTCAGGACTGACCCAATCCAAAGACTCATTTGCTGTCTCTTAGGCTGACCCCTGGATTAGAGTGTGAATTTATGAATTAACTAGATTTTTTTATATAAATACTATAGTTTATATAATCCAGGTTCATTAGTAAACCCAAAACTTGTAGAACACAGTTCAGTCTGCTACTATATCATTGAGGTATTTATGTAGTAGTTGATTAAAATGCAAACCTCATGAGGGCAATGACTTTGTATTGTTCACCATTGTGTTTCTCAAATCTAGAAAACTCTCTAGCACATAGTAGGTACTATGCATATGTAGTTAAGAAATACAGGAGTAAATAAAATTTTGTAAATCAGCTATTTCTTCACTTAATAAAATTCTAAACTCCTAATTTTCCTAATAAAATCTCTCAAAGTTGTTATGTTTTTCTACCTACATATCTAAATAAACATCCTGTCCAAACATATCTGCCATATAGCATAGGCAAAAGATTCAATAATTGAATTACTAATTTTATTGTCCAACAAAATTGACATTTCTTTCTCTTTGCATTTCTTCTTTATTACTTGTTTGAAATGTGCCCACCCCCAAATAATACAGTTTAAGGGAGGGTAGTTCAGTGGTAGAGCACTTGCTAGCATGCATGAAGCCCTGGGTTCTGTCCCTATCACCACAATAACTAATTAAATAAAAATAATACTGCTTCCTTCTCTTTATATTCCTATTATAAGAATACTTATTTCTTTTGAATCCACACAGATGGTTCTGCTTATTAAAGAGCAGTTCAAAATCAAAAGGGAAATTTTAATATATTCACATGCATAAGTATCTTTAAGATAGAGTAAACCTCTGGCCACCAGTAAGCTGACCCTCCATCTAATGAGGAATAGCCACACTGTTGGTCCCACTGGTCTCCATCTTGGAGCTCCAAGCTGATGCCCAGATCAACTCCATCTCCTTGTTTACAGGATTATGACACAGAGCAGGCTGTGAACACAGCCATTTTTCAGGCCTTTACAGTCATAGGGGAAAGTGTTGTTCAGCAAAGTTTCAGAAGACACATAAATGTCTGTCCTCTATATGATTACCCAGGGAGTAGGTAGATTGGATATAGGACACACACCCAATAGTTGCACAAACACTGGCTTTTATGTGCCCCTGTCCATGTCCACCAAGGGTACTAAATGTGCTGAGTCTACTGCACACGCCAGCTTTGCACAAGCGCAGTCTTCCTCCATGCCTCCCCCAACACATACCCCTACAAGGGCAAACCCAACCACTCTGTTCCTTCCTGAGTCCTGAGGTAGGGCACAGAGAGGGAGCTTCAATTTCTTACTCTATTTTCTTTATAGTCTTGGTAATAACATATATGGTGCTTGGTGCTTTACTCCCTTGCCAGGTCTTTGTTTCTCCTCCCCCCCACCTCCACCCCAGGGCCTCTTGCATGTTAGGCAAGAGCTTGACCACTGAGCTACACCCCAAGCCCAGGGTCTTTTCTGGTTACTCAGGAATTTGCTTAAAAGTAAAGCAAAACAAAAACCTTGAATATTAATTTTCTTTTTCTTTGCATTCCTGCTTTAGTACTTTCCCTGCCTCTGAATAAAAGAAAACTGTTTCCTTCTTTCATTCTTACTATAACAATACACATTCCTTTCTCTTTTTTTTACAATGCACATTCTTTAAAAAATAAAATAAAATTTGAATTAAAAAAATTACCACATGTCAGTAGAGGGGGCAGAGAGAGAAGAGGCGAGGGGAGGGGAGGGGAGGGGGGATAGTAGAGGATAGGAAAGGCAGCAGAACACAACAGACACTAGTATGGCAATATGTAAATCAATGGATGTGTAACTGATGTGATTCTGCAATCTGTATTTGGGGTAAAAATGGGAGCTCATAACCCACTTGAATCAAAGTGTGAAATATGATATATCAAGAATTATGTAATGTTTTGAACAGCCAACAATAAAAAATTAAAAAATAAATAAATAAAATAACTGCCATTTGTTATTAGCAAGTCTAAAAAAAAAAAATTACCACAAATTCTTCTTGAGGATACAAGGATGATTCTGCTATCAAAGAAATGGTAAAAAGCAAAAGAATAATTTGAATATGATAATCAAAACCAGATCCTTTCCATGACCTGAAGGGCCCTCCAGATCTGTTTTTGTTATCTATCTGACCTCATCTCCTATTAATCTACCTTGTGCTCCCTACACTATAACACCTCTGCCTTCTTCATTTTTATCAAAATTGCAAAGCTTATGCTCCCCTCAGGACCTCTGTACTTGCCGTGACCTCTGCTTAGGATTCCTTTCCCACAGACACATGCTAGTTCTTTCATTTCTTTACATCTTTACTCAAAAGTTATTTCCTGAGCAAAAGCTTGTCTTGACACTTTATCCAAAATTACAGACTTTTCTAGAACTACTAGAAATACTACATATTCTTTTACTGCCATTTTTTTCCTCACTGGGTAACATACCCATTATCATATTTATTTTATTTTGTCTATCCTTAGTGTCCTCTGCTAGAATGTAGTTCCCATGAGAGCCAAGTTTTCTGTTTTGCTATTGCATTCTTAGTGCCCAGAACAGTCCCTAGCATGTGAAGACACTCCTTACATACTTATTGAATGAATACATGGGTGCTTGATTTATCTTAAAGGAATGGATGAACATTAAGTTCAGTATCACTATTTACTAAAAGCAAGAAAAAGGCAAGGGTTTAAAGCCCGATCTATGATGACATTTAGTGTGCTCCCTCAAACAAATTAAACACCTTCTGTTTGTAGGTAATTTCGTAGTGGCAAATGTATGGTGTTGCAGCTACAGTGGGTCATGAAAATACACGGCATTGCTTTGTTTTATAGCCACAAAAATCCCGATGATTTCCTAGCATGATAGGAGCACAGTATAAATGAATTTGTACCATATGTGACAGGCATTATCTTGTACTCTGGAATGAAACTAATAAGATTGAATACATGGTGAGATGCAACGATTCACTAAACAAGAATTCTTCCACACAATTCTAAGATGTTGTGACTCATCTCAGGAACTCAGTAAATAATTTAATAAAGAGATCTGGTAGAGAGCTCCTGTTGTGCATGATTTTCACTATTCCCAATGCATGAGGTCTTACTAATCACCTGACAAATCTGTTAGGCTTTTGACACAGATATTTGGAATGTAGATGAATGTTTTGTAACAACAACTTCTCAAGGGACATGGACTGAAATATCCTTGGGCTTTGCTATAATCAAATAAGACCTCGAGTTATCAAGGTCATGTCTTGCTACATCACAGCTCCAAGGACTTGAGATTAGCCTTTGGAAACAGTTGTGCAGTATACACTATGATTGTTGGATTTTAGTTATCTCTGTCCTTCTGGTGGAACTGAAACTAACACAAGTGTCCTTCACAACATAAATGCATTGAGCTTCTTAAGTGCAGTACCAAAATAAGTAACAAATTCTTATTTTCTCCCTGAACCAGGGCCATGCACATGCTAGGCAAGACTCTACCACTGAGCCCTTTTAAAATTTTATTTTGAGTCATGGTCTTGCTGAGTTGCTCAGGTTGGCCATGAACTTGCTATCTTCCTGCCTTGGCCTAGCCAGTTGCTGAGATTATAGTCATGTGCCACCATAATTGGCATAAGTAAATTCTTTTGTGGAAATGAAATAGAATCAGTGCACTAATCCTTGGAGACCAGCCAAACAGAGCCATACGAGTGCCATATTATCATTTGTATATTGATCAACTGAATTAACAAACATAACCACTTCCTTATTGCAATCACAGATTGATATAGACACTCTCCTTTATTACCTTCCTGCTATGCACAAGGTTTCAGGTGCATACAACTTTCAAAAGTAATGACATTCTAAAATAACTCATATGTGCACATTGAACAAAGCAAGTTGACCAAGATTGGTTGTAGTGCCTTATATGGGGTCCAGATGAGATGCCTATGTTACATTAAATCATATTGTAACAATTGAATCTGTGTTTTCACCAATGTTTTACCTCCTACAAAAATCTTGATTTTTCTTTTATTTCTTTATTTATCTATTTTTGTACTGGGGATTGAACCAAGGACACTTGACCACTGAGTCACATCCCCAGCTGTGGTGGTTTTTTTTGTTGTTTGTTTTTGTTTGTTTGTTTTTTTAGACAAAATCTCAATAAAATGCTTGGGAATCTTGCTAAATTGCTGTGGCTGGCTTTAAACTTGTGATTCTCCTGCCTCAGCCTCCCAAGTTGCTGGGATTACAGGTATGTACCACCAAACCCAGCAGATTTTGATTATTCTTGAAAAAGAACTTAATCTCCTTTAGGGAATTATTTTAACTTCAGATAATAGTCCTATACTAATTAAAACTAATGTGTCAAATATAAAATCCCCTATGCACCCCTGTACATATACCATAGTCCTGGAATTTGGATGCTATAAAGAAACTTACACCAAAATAAAAGACACAGACTTTGTTCTATATTGATAAGTGCTGAAGTAGAATTTTGAGAGTCTATAAAAATGTGATTATTGGTAAATACTAAATTAATAAATATGGGTAGAGTTAAAAACTGAAGCAATAGAGACTCAAAGGAAGCTTTATATGTGATAATGTTATTATTTATAATATTAAGTATTCAAAGTGATATAACAATGAAAAAATTTACATAAAATAACATTTGGGGGAGGTACTAGGAATTGAAGCCAGGGACTTTGGGATTACAGGAGTGAGCCACCTTGTTCAGCCCATAAAATAATATTATTATGGCTCTCATTTTTTTTAAAGTAAGGCATCTCATATATATCATCTCCACTGAGCTACATCCCCAGTTCTTTTTATTTTTTATTTTGAGACAGAGTCTCACTAAGTTGTTAAATCTATCCTCAAGCTTGTGATTGTGCTTCCTCAGCTTCCTGAGTAGCTGGGGTGATAGGCACATACCATTTTTGCCCAGCAAATCCTTTTAACGATTCAGGAAAATAGGATTCTTATCACCGTGCTCAAATAAATAAATTTAAACTCAGTGATAGCAAGCACAATCTCCAAGGCCACATAGCTAATAAGTGGTAGAGGCAGATTTATTCCAAGTCCACTTGGCTGTGCTACTCAGGAGGAACCTGGGCTACACACTACGAAATGTCTCTGGCTTATGAAAGATTATATTTATCGAAAGATTAAGGAGTTGTACTTACTATTTGACAGAATGATTTTAAAATTTATCTTTAAGAAATAATAGCTATTGGTACAGTTTTGGAAATCTAGACTGGCTATTCAGATCTTTATTGATAAGGAAAACAGAGACCCAGGTACCCCCGTGGCTCCTAAGGATGGATTGAAGTGAGGGTGTGTACTTGCAAGTCAAAGACTTAGATGAGCCATCACAGCTCTCAACACTGCAAGTTGGGTGGGACTGGGGATGTAGCTCAGTTGGTAGATTGCTTGTCTCACATGAACAAATCCCTGAGTTCAATTCCCAGCATTACAAAAACAACAACAGCAAAAAATGTCACTTAGGGGATAAAGTCATCCTGGTTAGAACTACTTGTTTCGCCAGAAGGGGACACATTTAAATGCCCAAAGGTAAAGACAGAAAACTTTGAATATTTACATAAAAGTAAAAAAAATTTATTTCATCTAATTTTTTAAGAGAGATACACAATATAATTGGCTAAGTATGGAAGGATAAGTTTTTATCAAGACCCAATACCTTCTTTATAAAGAATAGAAGGGACAGAAATCGCTTTACCACAAGAAAGAAAATGAAATATTATAACAGAAATGGAAAGTTTTATTAGTTTAACATACATCTTAAACATCCAGGGCCACTATTTCAGTGAGGGTTTAGTACCCAGGAATTTTAATTTTTTTTTACTTCTGAGCATCCATTAAAACTATGATAAACCAGGTGTGGTGGCACATTCCTGTAATCCCAGAGGCGGGGAGGGCGCCTGAGGATTGCAACTTTGAAGCCAGCTTCCACAATTTATGTAAATATTTTTTTAAAAAAAAAGAGTAGAACTGAGGATGTTGTCAGTGGTTGAGTACTCTTGGGTTTGATCCCCAGTACTACAAAAAATAAATAAGACCATGATAAAAGTATTTTATTAACTTATAACCACAAAATAGTAGAGGTAAATAAAATTTCTTGGAAGTTAGAAAGCAGATGGAAGAGTAGTAACTGATATAACAGACCCGAGAAGGTAAAATCCAAGCCAGTAAGAGAAAATAACCGAGACATAGCACCAATTGCATGGGAATCTTCCAGTATTCAGGAATTAGAAGTATGAGTCTATCACAGGAAAAGGAGGACAGGGGCAGAGCTACAAGGCAAAGTGTGTGAAAGCAGTTAAACCTCTAGAACACTTTCTTTAGTCCCTGTCCCTGGGGTGACTGGCCTCCCTTTCTCTAAAAAAAGACTGAAGGTTTATTCTGAAAGGGCGACAGAACAGAGAACCCACAGGTACATCCAAACAAAAGTGGGATAAGTGTTTACATACACTCTAAGGGAGGAATATGTACAATGTTCCAGAAGATTTTAAAAGAAAAAAGATTCAGACAAATTACCCAAATAAGTGATCCTGTTTGTCAAGGTCTAAGTTGACCTGCCTCTGTACTCAGAGCTCCTGGGACCCCACTCCATCCACAGGGGTCCACCAGGACTTCTGGAGAGGCACAGAGACGGGACCAAGCAAAGGAACAACTGGGAAGGAGACAAATTAGGAAAAAGGTTATTTCAAGAATTGCCAAAAGACAAAAATAGGACAGATTTAGTTTTTAAAACCTAATTGGCTCTACTTGCTATTCTAGAACAGCCTACATTCATTCCATAGACTAGAGAAAGAGTTCCGAAGAGCTGAACAGAAGAGGTCAGTTTTAGAGGGGAAAATGGGGAGGGGGTGCTAAAGAAAGCAGTCACAGAACAAAAAGCAGATTGGTCATTTCAAAGTTACTTTTCTTATAGGACAGAGACAGGGAGAGAGAATAGAAAAATAATTGATAAGTTAACATCAGGTGACTTCAAGTTACCTTTCTTTCATAAGAATTAAAGCAGAAAGGACTTCCTCATAATTCTGATTGACATTGGTCTATTGGGCAATTTGTCTGATTTCTAGGAAGGTCAGGTAAAACTTACTTTTAGTTTGGTGACTGGAAAATTTAGTATGAATGACTCCATTTGTTTTTTTAGTCTGGTCTACTGGGGCCTAGTGCAAGAGCTTAATTCAAGCAATGGCCTCCCATAATTTTTTTGTGGTGGGGGGGGCAGAGAGGGATTGAACCCAGAGGCACTCTATTACTGAGCTTCATCCCCAGTCCTTTATTCTTTTTTTATTTTGAGACAGAGGCTCTCTAAGTTGCTGAGGCTGGTCTCAAACTTGCAATACTCCTGCCTCCGCCTCACAATTTGCTGGGATTACAGGAATGTGCCAGCACATATGGTTTGGGAACAGAATATTATGAAAAAGAAGATTTCAGAGGTCAACAATGAGCAAAGTAGAAAGTAAAATAAAATAAAAAGGTTAAAAGTTAAAGTTCATGAAATCTTCTGTACAGTAGAGTAAAAAGAAAGAGTTATTAGAAGAAGGACAGGAAAACTTCAAGGCAGTCTATAAATTCTAGTGAATGAATGACAGAAATTCTCTAGAGAAAATAAAGTATAAGAGGAAACGAACCAATGAATAATTCAAAAAAATTCCCAGAATTAAAATTCATGAATTCCCATATTCAAAGAAACATTTAAGTGCTTGTTTGATGAATAAGTATACTGATAACATGACATATTTTGTGAATTTTCTGAATACTAGTGTCAAACAGAAGATTCTAAATTTTAAGAGAAACAGTTATTTTATATATGGTACTGGGGATTGAATCAGGGGTGTTCTACCACTATGCTACATCCTCAGTACTATTTTTAATTTTTTTTAAAGACCTAGTATAACTAAATTACCCTAGATGGCCTTGAACTTGTGATCTTCCTGTCTCAGCCTACTGAGAGCTGCAATTATAATTATTCACCACCACATCCGGTTTATACATAAAATTTGAAGAGTAAGCTTTACACTGAATTTCTTAGCAGTTAATACCAGAAGGTATAAGAGAGTGTAGCAATGTCCTCAATATTGTAGAAAGAAATTACTTCCAATTTACAGATATATACCCAGGCAACCTATTAATGGGGTATAATAAAGTAAGATTATCAAAAGGCAGGAAATCCAATCAAATATTTACTCTTCTGTGCATCATGACTGAAAAAGTCAGCAGAAGATCAGAGCCACTTAATCTGAAAGTAAATAAGAAGACTGCCTACATGCCGGAACTAAGAGATCTGATTTAGAAGAAAGAATAGGGTTTCCGGAGTAATAGTAATGGGATATCCCAGATCTGTATCTGTGTACCAAGTATATAGGGTTCCAGGTTAAAGGTCACTAAGAATAATGAACCCCTGATGAATCTGAACACATAGATATTATGCTCTTGGTTTAAATTATTAATAAAAACAGGAAAAAAAACAAATAATAAGGCAATTATTAATCCTGAAAAGGAAGCTAGGAACAGTATTTAAATTGCCATAATAATGTAGACAATGATCTACCAAACATATTCATTCCAACAAAAGTATCATATAATTAAATAGGGAGGGTGAGGAAACAGGATGAACACAAGTAAGAGAGTAGAGATGAAGAAGTCCACTGAGTGATAAAAATCAGCTAAAACTTTGTCTGAAGGTCAGGAGAAAATGCCCAAACTGGTAGGGTTAGGGAAGAGCAATATTAGAATTTAGAGACATGGAAGCCGATAGATAAAATAGCTGCTAAAAAGATTAAAAATCATTTTTTTCTGGAATGACGAAAATGAGAATGAGGAGAGTATGATGTTTAAACAGTTTTATAAAACTAAGATTTTTCAAAAACTTTACGTGTCGAATAAGAAAATGTATCTCTAAAATACATTTTTGTGTATATTTAAGACAAAGAGCACAATATTATTGGATACATGCGCAGGGTAAAATAGCTACTATAGTGAAGCAAATTGACACGTCCTTCATCTCACAGTTACCCTTTGGTAGTTTGTTTTTGTTGCAAGGGCAGCTAAAATTTACTCATTTAAAACAAGAATCGAAAATGCAGCACATGTTTAGTTCCCACAGTCCTCGTGTTGTGCATTATACCTCACCCTACAAATCTGGCATTTTGTACCCCCTGAACTGCAGCTCCTATTTCTTATTCACCACACTCCCAGCACTGGTAACCTCTGTTTTATTATCAATCTCTATACTTAATTCTTCTTTTTTTTTTCTTTCAGACTCTCCATGTGAGTAGGAACATGCAATATTTTTCTTTCTGTGTGGCTTATTTCACTTAGCATAATGTGTTGTGGATTCATACATGTAGTGGTGAATGTTAGATCCCCTTCTGTTTTTTTAAATTTTATTTTCTGTTTTTTTATTTATATATGACAGCGGGATGCATTACAATTCTTATTACACATATAGAGCACAATTTTTCCTATCTCTGGTTGTACACATGGTTTATTCACACCAATTCGTGTCTTCATACCTGTACTTTGGATAATGATGATCATCACATTCCACCCTCATTAATAACCCCATGCCCCCTCCCCTCCCCTCCCATCCCTCTGCCCTATTTAGATTTCATCTATTCCTCCCATGCTCCCACTCCTTATCCCACTATGAATCAGCCTCCTTATATCAAAGAAAACATTCAGCATTTGGTTTTTTGGGATTGGCTAACTTCACTTAGCATTATTTTCTCTAACTCCATCCCTTCTTTTTTTTTAAGGCTGAATTAATATTCTATTTATATGCTATGTTTTCTTTATCCATTTACCAGTGACAGACACTTAAATTGTTTCCTTATCTTTGGGGTTATAGATGATGTTGCGATGAACACAGGAGAGCAGATAACTTCATGCAGTGTTGATTTCATTTCCTTTGGGTATATGCCCAGCAGAGGCATTGCTGAGTCACATAGTACTTCTATTTTTAATTTCTTCAGAAACCTCCAAACTGTTTTTCAAAATGGCTACAACAATCTATATTCTCACTGACGATATACAATTGTTCCTTTTATACACACCTTTTCTAACTCTTATTGTTGTTTGACTAGTATGAGTTGGTATTTCATAGTGGTTTTGATTTGCATCTCCTAGATGATTAGTGATGTTGAGCACCTTTTAATATACCTGTTGCCAGCCCGGCTCAGTGATGCAAACCTGTAATCCCAGCAGCTCAGAAGGCTGAGGCAGGAGGATCACAAGTTCAAGGCCAACCTCAGCAACTTAGTGAGACCCTGTCTCAAAATTTAAAAATATTAAAAGGGATGCTGGGAATTTGGCTTAGTGGTTAAGCACCCATGGGTTCAATCCCTGCTACCCCCCAAAATATACATATATTTCATATACTTGTTGCCCATCTTTATGTCTCCTTTGGAGAAATGTGTATTTAGGTGAAAAACATATTTTAAAAAAATAAGTAAAAAGGAAAGTAAAAACATCCCTGTTAAATTCAACAATCGGGATTATGTGAGCCATTCAAAAACACCAAACCCAACTTTTAGGTATATTGCAACTTTCATATTTAAAGGTTATTTTTTGTTTGTTTGTTTGTTTTTGCAGTACTGGGAATTGAACCCAGGGATGCTCTACCACTGACCACTAAATTGCCAAGGCTGGCCTTGGGCTTGTGATCATCTTGCCTCAACCTACTTAGTTGTTGGGATTACAGACGTGTGCAACTGTGCCCACTTTAAACTATTCTTAATTAGATGAATGTTATGGAAAAAAAAATTAAAAACACACTGACTTCAATTTAGGAAAGTATTCAGTGCAGGGAATGTTACTATTTAAAAATTAAACAATATTTGAAAATATACATTCATTATAAGGAAAATGCCAAAGTACAAACCAACACTGTTTACAGTTAAATTTAGACATAAAAAATTCTTGGAAGTTGATGGTGATGGGTGATGACATAGTTTAAATGTTCCTGGATCTCCTCTTACAGAAATAGATGGGACAATTATATAGCAAAACCAAAAACCCACAAACAACATTTGATAGAAAACCATATGACAAGGTATCCCCACAAAGTCCAGAATAAGAGTGTGGGGGAAAAAATCCAATGGCCACAAGACCTGCCTGCCATTGGCAACAGTAAAGGAAAAAGAAAATAGCCAACAGAAAGCACCAGCAATAGCTGGAGCGCACAGGAGTCCACAATGTGGCCTAAAGAGGCCAAAGGAGGCCAACTCCAGGAACCCTCAAAATCCAGCCACCAGGTCTCCATTCTAGGACAGGGACCAACAAAACTGAACAGAATATGATGGAAAGGGAAGATTAAAATTGAAGTAGGCCCACAGAGTCATAAAATCGCAGAAATCAGGTCACCATATTTTTTTAACACATTTTGATTTTAGATTTCTGGTCTCCTAAACTGTGAGATATTAAAAATCGATTTTACAAGTTATCAAATTAGAGATAATTTCTCATGGTAGCTGTAGGAACCTATTGCCTATTGATTGACTATTGTTCTTTTTTATGTAAAATTCACTTTCCTTGAAATTTAGAAGAATTAGGTCATTTTTCTAACCTCACTGAGCTTGTTTCGATTGTTGTATATGTATGTATTTGTATATGTTTACCCTTATAATTACATGGCCACCTGACTAGGAGCCACTAACATTGCAACAAAATATTGTACATTTCACTGGCTCAAGAAAAGATCAAAACTCAAAATTCATTCAAAGTAAGCTTTCTAGTGAACCCTTACTATTTTCACAGCACTCTAAAGTCAAGAAATCATAAGTCAGGGATATTCTATAATTACAACCTAATTTACATCTGCAAAGACGCCATTTCTAAATAAGATCTCATTCTAAGTTTCTGGGTGAAAATAAATTGAGGTGTGGATGGGGAGGGGGACCACAAAGTGATCAAAGTGAAGTTCCAAAAAAACAGAGAGAGAGAGAGAAGAAGGTACAGAATAATGTGTATAGAAAATCCAAGGACCCAAGGAAGACATTCCACAAAATATAGCAAAACCATAACTTTCTATTTTAAAACAACCTAAAGGCATTAAGAAAATTATCTAAGACTTGGAAAAAAAAATTCTGACTTATATTAGAAAAATCAGAAATAATGTGTCAGAATTTAGGAAAGAATACTTTTTTTGAACAAACACAGCACAAAACAAGTAACAAAAACAATACATAATATCTTAAACAAAATACAAATTTTAAAAGGAGCAATATATTCAATATTAAAATAAAGGAAGGAAAATAGATAGAAGGGCAAGTGATAAATACTGAGAATATCTGACATGTGGATTGATAGGAGCCTCTAGCTAAGAAAACCAAAGCAAGAGGGAAAATAAATAAATAAAGCCTTTTAAGTTAAAAAATGTTTCACAGGAAAGAATGAAATTGAGTTTAAGAGCATATTTCATAACTTAAAGCATATATCTAAAGTAATCAACACTGAGACATATTCTGGTAAAATTATTAGACTTGAAAAAGCTTTGGTAAATGGCAAAAAGAATAAGTAGTACATAAGAGAAAGAAAATTAGGTTTTCAATAGACTGTTCAGGAAACTCCAATGCTGGAAGGAAACAGAATATATGAAATATTCATGAGAAGCAAATGAGTCAAGGATTTTATATCCTACAAAACTGACTTCCTAGTATAAAAAAAGTCAGACAAGCTATTATCAATGTGCAAAAACTCAGATAATAGTGTTCCCACTGGCATTTCTTGATGAATCTGTTAAAGAGATGCAGGAAACCAAATGATTAGATGGAATCAATGGTCTAAGACTAAATAAGGGATAAAAAGAACAGAATACAGTTAGTCACGGCTTATATGAACTGACAATGTAAGACAACTAACAACTAACATACACTATACTTTTGTTATTTATTATTTGTTTGTTTATTTAATGGTACTGGAGATTGAACCTAGGGGCACTCTACTGCTGAGCTACATACCCCCCTTTTTTATAAAATATATATTGAGACAGAATCTCAAAAATCACCAAGGCTGGTCTCAAACTTGCAATCTTCCTGTCTCGGCCACCAGAGCTGGGATTCCAGGTGTGTGCCAGCATGCCTGGGATATTTACTATATTTTTAAATTTTTTCTTTTTCTTCTTTTTCTCTTTTAATTTTGCCCTGCCCCTCCTTTGGGGTTTATTTTTATTTTGTTATGTTTTCATAAGGGACTTTATATAAGGAACCGAATTTCAACATTCAGATTTTTTCTTAAGTTTTACCCTATTGAAGATGAGAAAATCCATTTCCCAGTTATAAAAATATACTGTATTAACTTTCTTTTCCATAGTGGAAACATTTATTGATAGTCATAAAAAATAGTGCATAAAAATGTATTTGAAACCTGAAAGAAAGAAAGAAACAAAAACATAATGGGAATAGGAAAATTAGGAAAAAAATGCAAAAGAAAAAAAATAATGTTTTAAATAATCATTGAGGTAATAGGGATTCTAACAAATCTTTGATTTGGATTTTCCCTGACTGCTATCTATATAGGATACCAAAAATATAAGAAGATGTTTAAGTGTTCATGGAAATAAACAGAATTAGAGATTATTAGACATATGACATGCCACTATTCCTCGATACATGAAATTCCCAAAAAGATATCAGATCTGGTTCCTGGGCAAGCTAACATAAAAAGAGGTCTGCATTAAAAAATCATGGGATCATTGATTTTTGCATGAGGTTATTGAAAAGAATGTTTTTCATTAAAATACTGGCTTCTAGCATAGTTGAAATTAAGTTTTAATAAGCATCAAAGATTGTTTTATGTCAAAATAGAATCCAATAAAATTTCTGAAGAACTTTTTCGTAAAACAGCATTTTGATTCTGTTTGCAATATTGACAAACGAGGAGCTGCTTAAGTTGTTGGCATACTGGCCATTTATTTCTTTGTTTTATGATGCCTGTTAATTCTGTTACTAATACATTATAATAGTCCCTAGTGTACGCAAAAACAAATGAGTTAGAATCCACCCAACCCTGCTGCACAAGCTTCTGAGTCAGCAGTGTGGAGGCAAGCTCACCCGCTGGGCTTTAGGCAGTGCGTGCATCCAGGCACATTCACAAACGGGCTAAAGTTACTCAAAGAAAATGAATCACACAATATTTAAATCTTTGGCTCTTTAAATCTGGTCGAGCTTGTTTTTTGTGGAGTCCAAATTTCCCCTCCCACATAGACATTAAATACGCAAGAGGTAGAGCTTTTGTCCAGAGCTTTTGATCGAAATTCTGAGCCAAGTATGTGAGTTGTTTTCACTTCCAACAGCTCCACATTTCTTGACATCCCAATTTAAAATTTGTCTTAGCTATTTTAAATGACCTCAAAAGAAAAGCATGTACTTCCCCAATTCTCATCCCATTTTAGAGGATCTTTATACACCATGTAAGGAATTTACTCCTCACCTGGCTGCTTTTTGTGCTAAGGGTTTGAAAAGTTATATGCAAGAATGTCAGTTCACAGTCTGAGGATAACCTCTGAAGGGTCTTTACGGGGTGTGAAAAGTTTTATTCATTAAAGATAGAATTTGTGGGTGTATATAAGACTATTGGAAATCCTCCTTGACAATGTACAAGTATTTATTCTACAAAGAAGAACCTACCCTAATTGGTCAGCGAATAAAAAGAGGAGGTAACTATCACAGGCTAGAACTGATAAGCAAATTTCTCATCACAACCTTATATGATCAAAATATAAGAAATGAAAAAGCATATTTTTTTTTAATTTGGTCTCTATCCTTTAATCTATTTTTTTTATTGGTTGTTCAAAACATTACAAAGCTCTTGACATATCATATTCCATACATTAGATTCAAGTGGGTTATGAACTCCCATTTTTACCCCAAATACAGATTGCAGAATCACTTGGTAAGAAATGAACTATTTATAAAAAAAATAAAAATAATGTAAAGACTCACACTTATGAAGACCAAGAACTGAAACAGATGATGGATCTTGAAGTTATAGGAAATATTTTTCCTGCATTTGTAAAAAAAAAAAAAGAAAGAAAGAAAGAAAGAAAGAAAAAGAAAAATTTAGTGCCAAGTCATGCAAAGAGTAAGAAAAATAGCACTATCCTTTTAATTCATTTAAAAATCTATAAAAATAGATCCTTATAGGGTAAATATAACATTTTTGTAGAGGCAAAGTAAGATTTTAGCTAACATAGCAATTTAACTCACTCTTCTCTCTTCAAATGTTATAATTTTCAGCAGTTATAGGCCAAAAAAGCATTTCTATTTTTAGTGTTAGTGCTATTCCATATAAAAATATTTTCTGTGCTTTGGAGAAGAATTTGGACTTGATATTGCAGTCACCTGAAAATTCAAAGTATTGAGAAATAAGGGGAAATATTTCTCTGATTTAAAGGAAAAGAGATCTTTACGAGTCCCTATAATATATAATGCCAGGATTCATATTAATTTCTGTAAGTAAAAGTATGACATGAGTGATGGAGTTCTTAGTATTTACTACAAATGCTTCATCTAATTCAGGAGACCATTTCAGTAAATTTTGCAATATGCTATCCCTTTTCTGATTTAAGAAACTGTTACAAAAGCAGACTTCATTTGAACATATCTTAAGCATTTTGGCATTTTATGTGGGCCAGACTTTAAGGGAAACAGTGAGGTTATTATCTCCTCTGTGACACATTTGACTGGCCACTCCCAAGTAATTCCAGCTTTCACAAACTGTCGAATCTCCAGCCACCCAGCCACCGACAGCAAATGGATTTCATTCACTGGTGTTATTCACAGCATTAAATATAGCAAACATGGTCATACTTTGCCAGGATTTTTTTTAAAAAAGGATTGCATAATTCTTTCAAACTGCACATTAGTGAAGAAAATCAGTATGTACCATTTAAAGAATTTCTCCTGATGGTCTTATGGTAGCTTCTCTAAGATTCACAAAAGTTGAATTTGCTGGTTTAATTTATTTATTCTTATTTTTTCAGACAGTTTATTTACTTATTTTCCTTTGTGATACTGCAAAATAAACCCAGGTGTGCTCTACCACCAATCCCTTTTTATTTTTATTTGAGACTGTCTCATTAAACTGCTGAGGCTGGCCTCAAATTTGAAATCCTCCTGCAACAGCCTCCCAAAAACCACTGGGTTTATAGGCATGCATCACTAGATCGTAGCCAGTTCATTTATTTTTATGACAAATAAAAAAGGTCTATATTCAGATTGCAAGTTTGAAGCCAGCCTGGGCAACTTAGCAAGACCCCGTCTCAAAAAACAAAAGCAAAAATGGAAAAAAAGGGATATATTTCTTAGTATAAAAAGTGTTATTTTTAAAATATGAATATTTATAGATACACACTGTGGAATGGCTAAATCAAAATAATTAACATATGCACTACTTTACATGCTTACCTTTTTATAGTGAAAATACGTAAAATCTATTCTTTCTATAATTTTAAAAAAATGTAATACATTGTTATAAACTACAGTGGGCTGATTTCATTTAAATGGGAAAAAATAGAAATTACAATTAGCCTTCATAAAAGTATAAAACAAGAACATCAGAAAATTAATTCCTTCTTTTCTTTTCTTTCTTTTCTTTCTTCCTTCTTTTCTTTTTTTCATTCTTTGATACTGGAAATTGAACCCTGAGACAACTTGCCACTGAACTATGTCGCCAGTTCTTTTAATTTTTTTCTTTAAGACAGGTTCTTGCTAAATTGCTGAGGTCGACTTTGAACTTGAGATCTTCCTGCCTCAGCCTCCTGAGCTGCTGAGATTACAGGCACAAGACACTATGCCTGGATAAAAGCCCAGACATTTTAACTTGACACTCTGTATTAGATGTCCCAGTTCATCCTTCATGCACCTTTAGCCAAATTGCACAACTTCATCATGTTGAACCATTTGGAGTTCCCTTATAGTTTCACATCCCTCTGCCTTGTTTATGGTGTCCCTCCCTGTCCAAAATTCTTTTACTGGTATTTCTCCAGTATGAGGGACTAACCCCAGGGACACTGTACCACTGAACTATATCCCTACCCTTTTTATTTTGTATTCTGAGATATGGCTTCACTAAGTTGCCTGATTTGGCCTTGAATTTGCAATACCCTATCTTGGCCTCCCAACCTGATAGGGTTATAGTCATGTGCTACCACGTAGGTCTCATGAAATACTCTTTTAGCTATTTTTGTTCGGATTTTAAAGTCTCACACCAGTTTTACTTCCTTTGCACTTCATATAGATGTTCCTATAGATCTTTGCTCTCGAACTTAACAATGGCTTTGCCATGGAGTTCACAGAGGTCTCCCCCTTCTTATCTGTATTGTGGAGATCTCCTGAGGGAAGATAGAGTTTTTTGTTTATTTATCTTGTTTGTTTTGTTGTTGTTTTATTCAGACCACCAACACCTAGTATAGTGCCTGAAATATGGTATTATTCAATCATGACTAAGAACACAGACAAATGTGTAGGTTTGTGTGTGTAGTAGAGTCTTCTCCAGTACTAGTTTCATCATGTAAAAATAAAAGAGAACTAAACCAATTTTCTAAATGTTCAAAATTTAAACATTAATTTTCTAATTATCAGATAATTTAGATTTGGTGATACAAATTCCATCTGAAATGGATAGTACAATTAGTTCCTCCCTGAGTTCTAGCATGATTAAAAATAAATTCATGTTCAAACATGAATTAAAATTTCTTAATTGCTAAAATTATCATAAGTACCAACAAAAAACAAGTTTAAATTAAAGAGAAAAATATTGCCAATATAACTTTGATCCATAACACAAAACATTCATGGCTTAGTTGATTTCTTCAAACACATTTTTGGTTTTAAAAGGATTAAAGTGGCATGCTATGATCTGAGTGAAGAAATTGTAGTTACCCTTTTTAAAAGTTTCTTGGAAAAAGAGAACTTTCTAAAATGAGGTTATTCTGTATATCCAGGAGTACTGGATTTCTTCAAATGAGAAGTTACATCATCTGTAGACTCCCACCCCAAGGTACCTCTGAGGATAACGTAATAACATGCCAGCGTAATGAGAATATTTTACTAATGAGAATAGTCACAAGTATGAAAACTTGGACTGATAAAAATAACTAGATCCGTCATGACTGAACCATAAATTTTGTTTTTGTTTTTCCCCTTTTGGACATTAATTAATCATTATTTAATAGACCACAGATGTGCCAAATAGCTATTTTCTAAAAACCAGCTTTCTTTTTTAAATTGACAAAGTCAGTTGAAAGTGCCTATATATAAAAAGAAAACCCCAGCTGAAATGATTTAACTTTCTGTACCTAGATTCTGCATAGAATTTGATTTAGGATCTTATTATCTTGTTCTTTTAAAGAGAATTTTTACAAGGTTATTTTAGTAGATAAAGCACTATAACAGTCCTTGCAAAATATGCTATCTCTGGTCTAACATAAAAGTCAAAGAATAAGACATGAACTAGACTGAACCAAACCTACTCTTTATAAATGGTTGCCAAAATAGAAAGCTGTCCATGTTTCCTGGAACCTCTTTTTTTCTTTAAATTACTAAAGTCAGTTGACTTGAATTGCATAGAAAATGGTTTTAGAAAGGTGGAGAACCATTGCAATGCTATCCTTGTTAAAGCTGACAGGCTACACACCAGTGAGAACAGGGACAAAGAAAGAAACAAGATGGAAAGTTCAGCCAAGGTGTGAGGAAACTCAGGATGTGGCATAACACAGGAGTGGAAAGCTGTTGGCAAAGATGAATTTTCCAGTAGAGAAGAGATATATCATGCTAAAAGTGGGAACTATGGAGTGGCGGTGGGGGGGGGGTGCTGCCTCACACTCATGTATGTAAGTCTACAAATGTAAAAAATCATAGCATATGTCCGTTTTTTTCTTTCCATGTCAATCAGTCCGTTCAACAGACTCTATGAATGACTTTCTTGCTCTTAGATATTATTCTTGTTATAGTGAGCATGATTTGCTTATTGAAGATGATCACAGAAAAAAATAACCAGAGAGCCTACCAAAACATTCAATGCTGCCAACATCTGAGGACAAATTTGGTAAATTTTATTGCATAATTTGATGCCTCTAAATTTCATATCAAGCAAAAGAAATTAGGATGTTTTTAAATGACCAGGAAATACTTAAGATAAATAAAATGAATAGGTTGAATTTTCATCTGAATGTGCATTCCCACTTGCTGATTCTTTGACTCAAACTCACTTAAAAAATTATCAATGTGCAACTAGCATTGTTGTTTTGTATCTTCAGCCACCATGAGCATCACTATCCATTGTCAATTTATGACGTTATAGACAATGCTTACTTTGGCTATGATAATGTAGAATGGTACCCTTCTCAAGTGCACACATGCACAGATAAATTCACACATTTAACTGGACGGTGATAACAATATTGCTAAGAAATATTTCCTTCCAAAGTGTGATAATGTTTACATAAAGCATCCTCAGAGTAAGAACCTTCAGAAACTAAGCAAATTATTTTCGAGCTACAAATCCTTCCTCAATTAAATGCCTTTCCTAAAGATGTGATGAAGAGAAGACATCTGATATTCAGAGTATGAGAGTCATTTTTCTAGGTCTCCTTTTTTTTTTTTCCCTATGAATTAATCTTGCATGCAAACCCTTGCCATATGGCAGAGTTAGACTCTATGCCAGAATCTAAAGACATGGGGTTTTATTCCTGGCTTTGACACTTAAAACTAGAAGTTCCTTCCTAAGCAAATAAAAGCATTGGAATGAATGATTGACAGGATATCTTTTCATTTTAAATTTCTGAGCTGCAGTTATTGTTGTAAGTGTGTTCTTTTCTTATTTAAATTCCAGGTATCAAAGGAATTCAGTTTATCTGGCACCTAATATCACAGTGAATCCATAAATAAGTAACAGCCACAATTTAAAATTTTTAATTTCTGTTCTGAATTTGTAAAATTAAAATCAGGTTCTAATGCTATTTAGTAACCATATCCTAAAAGTCCACAATACTGATATTTAAAAAATTTTAATCAATAAATATGCATATAGTATAATCCTCAAAAGGAACAAAAAGTTATATAAAGAAAAGTGTATCTTTTTCCCACATTACCTCTGAACACTGAACTCCCTTTTCAAAATACAGTAATTTTAACTAGGCATGGTGGTGCTTGCACATAATCCCAGCAATTGGGGAGGCTGAGTCTGGAGGATCACAAGTTTGTGGCCAACATCAGCAACTTAGAGAGGCCTTGTCTCAAAAAAAAAAAAAAAAAAAAAAAAAAA
>NW_025999842.1:39352254-39369653 GCF_001458135.2 Marmota marmota marmota | reverse complement strand
AAAAAAAAAAAAAAAAAAAAAGAATTGGAGATATAGTTCAGTGATAATGTGTCCCCAGGTTCAATCCCCAGTGGCAAAAAAACAAATAAATAAACAAAATACCGTCATTTTTACCAGCTTTTTTGTTAAGATTATTTTATGGATTATTTTGTTTTAAGCCAGGATCTTGCTCTATTGCCCAGGTTAGCCTTGAACTCACAGTCTCCTTGCCTCATCTATATATTTAAAAGTAGAGCTACACCAAACAATATGGAGCTGTATAATTAGAAAAGGAGAAAGTGTGACCCTGCAAATTAACATTCTCTTTCCCAAAGAAGCAAAACAAAATACACATACACAAATGTGAGAGAAATCATAGGTAAAGGTGATATGGGGTCTGGGGATATAGCTCAGTGGTAGATCACTTGCCTGACGCTTTTGAAAACATGGGTTCAGTTTTCAGCACAGAAGGAGGAGGAGGAGGAGAGAAGAGGAGGAGGAGGAGAGAAGAGGAGGAGGAGGAGGAGGAGGAGGAGGAGGAGGAGGAGGAAAGAGTGAGAAGAAAAATTTGATAATAATACAGTTGTAACAGAAAATAAAATTATAACAACTGAGATGGTAATATTAAGCAATATTACCATCTTGATTTTTATTGAAAAATTGATATAATTTTTCTGGGAGAAAATTAGTTTGCCTTTGCATGTGATATAGTAGGAATAATGTTGACTTTTTATAGTTAGGCAGATCTGAATTTAAATTCAGATTGTTTCATATTAACTATATGTCCTTGGGTAAAATAATTAGTTCTCTGGGCCCATTTCCAACTTCTAGAGTGCAATGATAAATTACAGCTCTAAATGTAGTTCTGAGGATTGAATGTGATATTACTGAAAAGAAATGTCACATGTAGAATTCTGTTTTTCAGTTTGAAGATCATAGACTTCTCTTCCTTGTCCCTTCTTAAAAAGATTAAGGAATAACACAGAAACAACAACAAAATCATAGTTACTCAGGAGGCTGAGACAGGAAGATTCCAAGTTTTGGATCAGTCTCAGCAATTTAGGAAGACACTGTCTCAAAATTAAAAGACCTAGAGAGGTTCAATCCCCAGTATCGTTAAAAAATAATAATAATAAAATTGATAAAACAAAACTGCAAAATGGCATTACCCACAGTAACTTGAGAATCCTATGGGAATGCAATTGGGAAGCATCTCTGGGGCCAATGGAACTCCCAGTCAGCAAAGGTCTAACCCTGTCATTTCATTTCCTTGCAATGTAACCTGAGTTTTCCCTTTTCTAATTGATATTATTTAAATCTCACTTATAGCCATATTATGGGTTTTTCCTACCTAAGAACAATAAATTTTTCTCCTATGAATAGAACAATAATCCTATATCATCAATAAAAAATTAAATTCTTCAATATACTTTATTTTCCCAAACATATGCAATTAAATATGTTAGAACTATGACCTTTTGAAATAAAAAAATTTCTGATAACTAACTTGGAAATAAAGTAATACAATATTCCATTTTTTCAGCTGACCATAGCTTTATTGTACATGTAAAGAAGCCCAACTGGAAAACTGGACTATTAGTGGACATGTGTATATAACTTACTCAGTATGGAATATATATTTAGATGTTAATGAACCTTTATTTTATTCATTTATTTATATGTGGTGCTGAGAATCAAACCCAGTGCCTCACAAATGCTGGGCAAGCACTCTACCACTGAGCCACAACCCCAGCCCTTACTTAGTTTTTTGACCTAGAGGCCCTTGGGCTTCCTTACCAGCCATACCCTCATTTGTAATCTACCACAATAATCTTATCTTACTGAAATATATTGCTTCATTCCCTTGTGACTAATTTTTCATAGCTATTTAATTCTCTCAAAATAAAGAATAAATAAAAGAGCATGAACAAAAAACACAATAAATGCAGAAAATCTTACACATCATCAGTAGTAAGAATTTATTAAGGTTTTTCTTCCCCTCGATTGTCCTGTCAGAAGATACGAAGGAAGGGAAATCACAGGCAAGCATATGCCTTGGATGAAAATGTACAAAGACACCCTTGAACTCAGAATAAATGCAAGCAACTCTGGCTCAGGCCCTATGAACACATCAGTTAGGTAATAATTTTTCAGAAATTCTCCAGATCTATAGCCACGTCTATATGAATGTAGATAGGAGGGCAAAGGAAGTTACCATTTTTTATAAAACTGTTCATGAAAAGTGTGTACAAAGAAGGTTATGATAAGCTGTGCTTGAGGAAAATTATACCCACACCTGTTTCAGGGTCAAGAAGCATTGTATAAGCATTCTGCAAAACACTGTAATTTTAAAAAATTTGTTTGTTCCTAGAAATACACCACTGAACAATAGTACATACCCACTTAGAAATTAGAAGGAAACTTGATTGAAGGAAATACTGTAGAGGGAAGATCTTTAAAGCACATTTAAGATGTTGAATAACTTTTGCCTTTTAAAAACAGGATAGCTTTTCAAAAGAATATATATAAATGAGTCTCTAATGTTTAATAATTTTCAGAATAATTTATATGAGCAGAGACCTCTGACAAGGATTAATAATAAGGATAGCATTAATAAGTGTATTCATCAAAGACTTATTTAAAAATTCATAAAATTATTTAGATCTAGGTTTCTTCCCACCCACACCTCATTTTACTTCCCTTTAAATCTTTCTCTAGCTCCAAAGAATATAATTTGAGCACCTTTTCAAGCTTAAGAAAAACAGTTAAATTTCCACAGATTCCAAACATGTCAGTTACTTATAACAATTAACAATTAGACTTTATTCTCCATTTTTTAAAATAGTACCAGGAAATCAAACCCAGCCTGATTTTTAAAAAATTACATTTGTACTCTCCTCTGCCTTAAAGTAATGATTAATCATATGTTTGTTTATTGATAAAATGAGGAAGATCACTTCAAAATAAAATTCTAGATCATCTAAACCATATACAATTAAACATTTTAACAAAACTTAAATAAAACAAAAGAAACCAGACCAGACTCAAAAACAAAACAAAAATTGTCTTTAAATATTCTAGATAGTCTAAGAAAAAATTATTTCAAATAGGAGAATGATACACTGGAATAAAAATTATTATTTTCTTGTAGTTAATTCTCTGTATTAAATTCCCTTCGTGTGAAAAAGTTATGATTATTGACATTAATTATGATTTTATAGATTTTCTCAATTGTCTGCTGATAATATAAGCATCTAAAATTTATTGCTGATCTATAGCTCAGATAAACACTTAATCTACATAACAACATTAAGAGAAAGTTATTAGGATTCTTTATTTAACAGATAAATAAGATAGTATTAATAAAAGTTAAGAATCTACCCCAAAATTACATAACTCATGGTGGGTGGCTGATATCAGAACTCTGGTCTAGCTTTCCTATGTTTCTTCAGTTAACAACCATTTTCTGTGAGTCTTAATTAACCAAATTTAGAATTTGAGGAAAATACAGTAATAGTTTTTTTTAATAAAGGAACTTACAATATTGCTGGTAATTTCTATAGGATTTTTCTTTGAATTAAAGAAGTTAGAGTTTACAATCTTTTTTATGTTTTATTTATTTATTTATATCCAACCCCATGTGCTATTTTTTAGTTGTTCTTTTTGGATATACATGTCAGTAAAGTGTGTTTTGACATATTGCAGTTGTACATGATATGGAGTTTCACTGGTCATGTATTCATGTATGAACATAGGAAAGTCATGTCTGACTCATTCTACTCTCTTTCCTATTCCTATCCTTTCTCCCTGCCCTTAATTTCCCTTTGCCTAATCCAATAAAGTTCTATTCCCCCTGCCCTACCATTGTATGTTAGTATCCACCTATCAGAGAGAACATTTGGCCTTTGGTTTTGGGGGGATTGGCTTATTTCACTTAGCATGATAGTCTCCAGTTCCATCCATTTACTGGCAAATGCCATAATCTCAATTTTCTTTATGGTTCAGTGATATTCCATTGTAAACATATACCATTGTGAATACATTTTCTTTATCCATTCATCTGTTGAAGGGCACCTAGGTTGATTCCATAACTTAGCTATTGTGAACTGAGCTTCTGTAAACATTTATGTGGCTGCATCACTATAGTAAGTTGATTATAAGTCTTTTGGGTATATATCAAGGAATGGAATAGTTGGATCAAATGTTGGTTCCATTCCAAGTTTTCTGAGGACTCTTTATACTGCTTTCCAGAGTGGTTGCACCAATTTGTAGTCCCACCAGCAATGTATGAGTGAACATTTTTTCCCATATCCTCGCCAACATTTATTGTTACTTGTATTCTTGATAACTGCCATTCTGACTGGCATGAGATAGAATCTCAGTATATTTTGATTTTTATTTATCTAATTGCTAGAGATGTTGAACATTTTTTTCATATATTATTGACTATTTGTATTTCCACTTCTGTGAAGTATCTGTTCAGTTCCTTTGCCCATTTATTGATTGGGTTATTTGTTGGTTTTTTTTTTTTTTGGTATTAAGTTTTTGAGTTCTTCATATGGGATGGAAGAACTTTGATGGGGCAAAAGGGAGGGGGGCATGGGAGAGGGGGAAGGGGGCAGGAAAGATGGTGGAATGAGATGGACATCATTACCCTAGGTATATGTATGACTGCACATATCGTGTGACACTACATCGTGTACAACTAGAGAAATGAAAAGTTGTGCTGCAATTGTGTACAGGTGAAAAATAAGTCCCACAAAAATTCATTGAGATTTATAAGGGTTCAGTTGTCTATTGCATATCCCTTCCAAAATTAATTATGAGTTGTTGTCTGGCCATGGGCTTCCCCTCACTTAGGCTGATATAGCTACCACTGCTGAATGCCCAATTTGATGGGAACAGAGAACAGCACTAATCACTGAAACATCACCACTCATGGGGTTGAGGCAGGAGGGATCAGCCGGCTACCTGGTAGAAAATTGAACCATTTCTATCATGAAAAGGGCAGTATGTAGTTCTCATTGGAATAAAAGTTTACACTAGAAATGAATTTGCTTTCCTTGCACATAATAGTTCTACCAAAGCTATCATCCCTTAGGTACATAAAACACCTATTCCTAGCATTAGTTCTGAGAAATTCATGTTACAGCCTATAAAGGTGGCCATACGTTTATGTTCTGGCCATACTCCCAGTCATCCTGAGGCAGTTGGCTGCACTAAAAGTGAAATGGACTTTTGAAGACCCAGTTTGGCACTAGCTAGGTAGCAACATCTTAGAGGAATATAATGGCCTTTGAAATGGAATATATACTCTCAATCAGAGATAAGTATGTGATTCTGTTTCTCCCCTAGCCAGGATTCAGAGGTCTGGGAATTAAGGGGTATGTGTTATAGTGGCTTGCTTCTCTAATGTCTACTACTTATGATCCAACAATGAAATTTTAGCTCCCTGTCCTTGCACTTTGATCTGTGTTGGTCTAGAGATCTTAGTTACTGAGAAAGGAAAGCTGCCCCCAGTAGGATACCACAATGATTCCATTACACTGGAAAATGAATTTTCATCAGACATATTTGTTGTTGTTGTTGTTGTTGTTGTTGTTGTTATTGTTGTTGTTACCAGATGTCTTTGAGTTGATGAATCAAATGTACTGGTTGTACATGAATCAATTAATTAGCATGTACTGATTGAGACAGCTGATCCTAATATCAAGGGGAAATTGAGTTACTACTCCACAATGTTGCGGGAAGATCCCTGGGGTTCCTCTTAGAAGTTTCCAAGGTCATAAAAACAATACACAAATCCAGGAGTACTTAGGATCCAGAACATTTGGGAATGAAAAGCAGTTGGCATTATAACACAATACTTAAATTATTTAATATCAAAGGGAAAATGTGATTCAGTTAGAAAATAATGAAAATCACCAAAAGATCAAGGGGTTTTTGTTTGTTTGTTTATCTATTGATTGGGGCAAGTATCAGTACATTTCCAACTGATAGTTGTAGTATATTAGGTGAAGGTACAATTTTCTTATTTCTTTCTTTGGAAGTTAACTATTCTTAAAAGATGTGTATTTGGAAACCTAGTTCACAAAAACAATTAGACTGTCGTGCATCCGTAGTATGTGTGCTTACCTAGGTTGGAATCTTCATTTCTGCACCTTCCTTCCCTGAATAGTTCAGAGTTAACATGGGTCACAGGAATGTTTTGCAAAAAACTTGGAAGATGGAAATAAAAGAGTAAACATAATCCTCAGAAAGCCTGTCCAGGACACAAGGGATAGCTGTACCTCGCAGACATGTTGCTTATCTGGTGACTAATGTGGTTGGGGTGGGGCCATATCTGGCCTTTAGCACTTCAGCTCCTGCTAGATCTTATAAATCAGTTTCTCTGGTTTCCAGACCAAGTGCATGTTCAGTTCTTTGATAAAGGGCTCAGTTTCTTTTGAAAAAGTCCCTAACCTAGAAGTTAGAGGATTAGAGGCCCAGAAGATAGGAGTTCCAAGTCTTTCTTGCATTTTACAGCTTAGCTTCACAGGTTCCTGCTTTCCCTAGCTTCTTCCATTTCATGTTCATCTATACCTCCTGACTGCCTCCTATGATGTTCAGATTCTGGCAACAGACTCAGAAACAACATGTCCACAAAGCCTGTATAAACAGCTCCCACATTTACCAAGTTCCTACAATAAATCCTTTATTGCATATGTTTATATTTTCTAGTGGTCCTGCTTCTCCAATGCCCCAGAATGAGAAATGCCTGGTTGCCAGATAATCAGGCTGTTTCCTTATAATACATACAGTACTCTGAAAGGCTTTAAGAAAGATGAAGATAACATGACACAGGTCCTTGCATTCAAATATCTGACAAATTAACTTAAATCTCTCTTCCCTTAATAATTCTTGATTTCAAACTATATCATCTTGCCAATTGTCAATATTCCCTTGTAGTTAACTTGAACACAGTTCTCTTAGCTGAAGTAGGTAGGTTGGTCTGTATGTGACCCCAGAATATTAAAAATTACATTTTCAAGTTTATTCACCACCTGAAATTGTTTTATTATTTTGTGGTTTTTGTTCTTTAAAATTTCAGTGTAGAAATGCTAAATGTCTGCTTTGATATAAGGAGAGTAACTATGATCAGAGTAGGGACGAAGAGCAGGAGAAGAAGATTAACATTTAACAGGGATGAGAGGTGGGAGGGAAAGGGAGAGAGAAGGGAAATTGCATGGAAATGGAAGGAGACCCTCAGGGTTATACAGTGGAGGGGGTAGAGAGAGAGGAGGGGAGGGGAGGGGAGAGGTGGGGAGGGGGGAGGGGGGAGGATGGGAAAGACAGCGGAGCACAACAGACACTAGTATGGCAATATGTAAATCAACGGATGTGTAACTGATGTGATTCTGCAATCTGTGTATGGGGTGAAGGTGGGAGTTCATAACCCACTTGAATCAAAGTGTGGAATATGATATGTCAAGAAATTTGTAATGTTTTGAACAACCAACAATAAAAAATTTAAAAAAAATAAAAATAAAAAAAAATCAGTGTAGAAAAATAAAGTCAAGTAGTTTTAGGAATCTAGTAATTTGACTTAGAAGTAATTGAAAGCCTCCATGCTGTGATATACCTTTAAACCTATTCTAGAAATGCAATACTTGAAAGTAATCAGAGATTGGCTATAAATTAAACCTCAAGTTATGTTCAGGCCAATAAAGACAACTTGGCAAGAATAAGGCAATAGTTCCACAGGAAGGAGAACATTTCTCCAGTAAAAAATAATTCTCCATGTCTGCAATGCTAGCGCAGATTTTCATATACAATTAGATGATATTTTACAGGCTTTTTTAGCACACACTACTAGTTATCATGGTGGTTACATACCATCCAGAGAAAACAGCTTCAAATCCATCTGTCTTATTTGATAGTTCTGTGTATTGTTTACCAAATTGCCTTTTTTTTTTGTACTTGTGATTGAATCTAGGGTGCTCTGAGCTACATTTTCAATTTTTTTTTAATTATTTCTTATTTTAAGACAATGTCTCACTTAGTTACCCAGACTGGACATGAACTCTGAAATCCTCCTGCCTCTGCCTCCAGAGTCACTGGGATCAAGGTGTCTGCTACTGCTCAGGCGCAATTTGACATTTTTAATTCTTAGAAGTAAAACCTGCTGAATTCTGTTTATAATTCATCATCCAGTGTATATATCTGCCAAACTTGAATTATTTATTACATATTTTGTATTTAGTTTAATATAATTTCAATCTGCATTAACAAATTAAAACAAATCTTTATCCACATTCAAAATATTCATCAGAAGTAAAAACATATTTGTTTTAGATGATTATAAAATGTAAAATTATAATGCAAAATATCATAAGTTTTAGTTCTTGAAGATAAAAGTAAAATTAACATTTACCCCCCACATTTTCATTTTTTTTCTCTCCAAGAATAAAAATTTATACTCTGCAAATCATGTATTTCTGGTTATGACAACCAGTTCTCTGCTTTCATGGTTTATTTAAATAACTGCAAATTATCCAAAGATGCTGTTTCCATGTGTGCTCAGTCAACAGTCATGAATACTGATACTTTCTTCCAGAGGGTTGTATATGCCAGGACTATAGTCTGTCTGACAGTTCATGGTGACATATGAACTACATGAGATTCTTGGGGCCATTCTCATAGGAAACATGCATTACCATCAGACAAATTAACAAGCAGATTAAAAGAAGAAAGAGAAGCAGAAGGAGAGGAGGAGTACATTTAGAATCACATGGTGACTAAGGCCCAGGGAAAAAAAAAAAAGCAAAGTATCATGGAAAAAATTGCTACTCGCCTCTTATTTTGCCCAACTCAAGGTCATGATGACATCACAGACCAGCTTCCCAGTATCAGAGCACTAAGTACACAAGCACTACATGATGTGTTTATTCCTAAAAAATACCCAGAGGAAAACACTCTTCAGAATCCGCATCAGTGATTACCTTCTGACTGATTGCTACTCAGAAGCCCTTTCCAAATTAGGAGTTCTCAATGTTCCCAAGAAGACTTCTCTCAACTCAATAGGTCCTTAAAAAGGTATAGATACCCTAACTAAAACCCTAAATAAGGTGTTTCTGCCTATGTTCAGTCTGGATTGTTATTATAAGTGTGTAGCGATATCCAATTTATAAATTACTTGGATGAGCAGTACCTTATTTGTATTTCCAATAACCTTTAAGATAGTCACATTAGATTTATACTCTTTTTTATTTCTGGATACAACAACAAACTAGTTATAGCTGTCATTATAATTAAAACTTAGCCATATCTTCTTACTTTGATTTCAGGGTTCTTTGGGACACCATGTTGTTCTCAACAGGAATATACTCCTGAACCATCCTTAATAAATGACAATCAAACTAGGGTTTCCATGGGCAAAACCCAGACAATGACCACAATGGATTCTTTAGCACTCAGAAACTTTGTGCATCCTGTTTGAATTCACAACTTCTAAGCATTTTATAAACAGTGATTTTAGGAGGATTCTACAAGATAGAAATTTTACCTAATTTATGTTTCATGGAAAAAAAAGTGAAAGTATAAATAGTGTAGTAAGTTCCAGGAAATCTCCAGGTATAGTGGTGCATGCCTGAATTCCAGCAACTCAAGAGGCTGAGGCAGAAGGATCACAAATTCTAGGCCAGCCTCAGTAACATAGGAACAACTTAGCAAGGCCTTGTCTCAAAGTAGAAAATAAAAAAGACTGAGGATGTTTCTTAGTGGTAAAGCACCCTGGGTTTGGTTGCCATAAAAAATAAAAAAAGTTCTAGAAAATCAAACAACAAAGAAATAAGTGCAAAGTCAGGAGTGCTGGTACATGCCTTGTAATCCTAGCAATTTACGGAAGAGGATCACAAACAAGAACTGTCTGGGCAACTTAGTGAGGACCTGTCTCAAAATGATAAACAGAAAGAACTGGGGATGCTGCTCAATGGTAGAACACCCCTGTGTTCAATCTGCAGGACTAAAAAAGAGATAAAGAAAGGAAAAAAAAAGGAAAGGAAAGAAGTCCAACCAGGACTACAACTAGATCAGTGTTAAAGTACTTTCTGTGTACTACCTGTACCAGAATCTCCTGATATATATATGTATGAAAATACCCAGTTCCTGGATCCTGACATTGATCTACTGAATCAGTATTAAGGCCCTGGAGTATGCATTTTGACTAAACTCCTCAGGCTAATGTTGTGCACACTACTGTTTGAGAACACTGGCCAAGTTTCATTCCCAGGAGAGACCAAAAAAAAAAAATGCTGGGATATCATCAATATAAGAAATCCAGGTATCTGTCACAAAAATACATAAATTATTAGGATGCAATGCAAACTACCAAAAATGAGATCACCTAGAAACAAAGATTATTATGCCATAGAATTAGTTGGGTTCACATGATACTATTTGACTTAGTAGTGTGTTTTCTTCATCTGTAAAATGCAAATAATGCTTGAGTGTTCTTGAAATGTGAGAATAACCCAGTGACAATAATAAATGTGTTGATATATTCAACTAGAGGGTAATAAAAGAAGAAATTATAGGGGAAAGCTCATGTATATCATTGCCCATCCCTGAGAATGTTGTTACCTGTGTTTCAATTAAGAGCAGTTATTCAAACAGAGAAATAATAGCACTGACTCTCACAATTGGCAGTAGGTTAGAGTAAGTCAGCATATTTAATGATAAATAGGTCACACGGTCTACAAAACTCTTACTTTGACTGGGAACCCCACAATAGGAGCTGCCTGGACCTGCCTGGTTCCAGTAAGTCTTTGTCCTAATGATTAGATAATTAGCAAGAACACTGCAACTATGTGAGAAGGACAGTTTCACCCGCAGATCTTAGCAGAGGAAGACATATGTTATTAACTCTCTTTTAATAGTAGTTGTGATTAACCATAATAAAATATATGACTAGTAATTTCAACAGCACATGAATCCCTGAAATTATTTCTTGCTAGGACTAAAAGAGTTTTAGATTAAGAGCTCTTAATTTAAGCTTGTAATTTAGGTTAAAACTATTCATTATAAAAATCAAATCAAAGATGAGAGAAATTATCCAAGGTCTAGGGAAAACAGATCCCTCTTTCATGATGCACATTTTTTCTTTCCCTCAAGTAAAAAACCACTTGAATGCCTTTGTCTTTTTACTTCTCCGCTCAGGTCTATGAAAACAAAAACCTCTGTCTAGCCCCTAATAATAGCTGTGTGTGTGTGTGTGTGTGTGTGTGTGTGTGTGTGAGAGAGAGAGAGAGAGAGAGAGAGAGAGAGAGAGAGAGAGAGAGAGACATATTCATCTTTTTGAAGTTGGAAAGTTTCTTTCAAAATAAGCAAAGTGATATTCCTTTTGTTCGCCCTTTACATTACATTGTAAGGAGTCAAGTTATAGGCACAGAGTGTTTTCATGTTGTCTAAAATCTATCTAGGTTTCTTTTTACCCAACACTCAGGACCTAAGCTAGTAAATCCATTCTTTAAAGAACCAGCTCTCTGCCTCACAGTCACTTCCAGAAACCCAGCTGCATGACACTGGAGTTCAGCTTTTGTTCTTGAGTTCTACTGAAGGGCTAGGTCTGCTTGCTACACAACAAATATTCATCTATTATTCTAGGAGTTTTCATGAGGAGAAACTGGCCCATGCTATTAGAACCTTCAGCTACTAAAGTGTTGTTGCTCTGGAACAAGTCATTTGAGGTATCCATCCTCCTTTGAAAAATGAGAAACTCTCTTGGGTACCAATAACTCTCTTTGGAAAAGATAAGATTTTAGATCATATAATCTATTCTTCATTGCTGCCTTATAGAATATACCATAGTAAATGAGTTTAGTGTCCGTCAGTCTTCTCTTATTATATCTTATAGAAACAACATAAACATTTCTAGAGAAAAAGTTGCAGTGAATACAAATGAAACCTGGCATGAATTCTGGGTTTCACAGAATCGTATGACCTACCTTGATGATTGGAAGAATTAAGAAATACCCAGTCTGTTGGGGATTTCAAACAAGACTAACAAAACAAGCTCTGATACGCTGCTGCTTTTTGACAACAGCCGTGAATCACAGAAAAGCATGAGAACCAGTTAGCTGACTTAATTATATACAATTACCCAAGATAATGGCAACATTTTAAGTATAAATTAAACCTTTTGTGGTGGAGACTTGCATCATTTTGGAATGATAGTCAATCCAATGATTTTAAAAGTTCATAGACAAAACACTAGGGGTTTATTGTTCATTTCAGAGGAGTTGCAATGTTTCTTTGTATTCACTTTTCAAGATTTTAGGAGGAAGAAAGAATACTTTCTTTGAAGGCTGAAAAGAAGCTTCTTTCTAAGGTGGGAGGTAAAATTCATATTAAAGAGAATAAAACAAATGGCCAGAGATGGCTCACAACCATGCAATCATAGCCTGGAAAGAAAGCCCAGGAACAATATGATACAACCTCCTGACTGCAGACAGGACTTTATCCAGGAATTTTTCTAAGGTAGGACCAACTTACTCCCTGGAGTCAAAGACCCAGGTGTTCACTCTCACCACAGACGTTCTGCTCTGATGCCAGAGCATGTTGCAGATGTGGAGGAAAATCAGCTCCACTCCAGGAAAACTGGTAGCAAACTTCTCTTGCCTTACTTTCGCCAACAAAGTTCAATGTGTGAGAACAAAACAACCAGGTGTTAATGACTTGTAAAGATCTGGAAAAGTTTAGAAGAGCCATTGATTGTGGGAATGAATGTGGCTGCAAGGTCATCTGAGGGGCTATGTATTCCTGTTAAACAGAAAATCTGCTTAACCAGAAATCAGTCACAAACCGGGACCCTCACAAACCTGGCTCAGTGCCAGCAAATATTGTTACGTTGACCCACACTGTGTTTTTATTTGAATTTGAATTTGTTCAAAAAGTCAGATTTCACCAGGGCTCACTGGTACATGTCTATAATCCCAGCAGCAAGACCCTGTCTCAAAATAAAAAATAAAAAGGGCTGTAGATGTGGCTCTGTAGTAAAGCACCCCCAAATTATATATATTTCCAGCACCAAAAACTAGATTATATATATATATATATATATATATATATATATATATATATATATATAGAGAGAGAGAGAGAGAGAGAGAGAGAGAGAGAGAGAGTCAGATTTTCAAATAAAATTATGATTTTCAGGTTTCAGCTTTCAATGACCAGGCAATCCTGTGTGGGCATGACATCCATTCATCCCTATGAATTGAGGCAAAAACTCCCTAGACAATGTCGTATACCCAGGTCTACTTAGAGCATGGATATCATTCAGCAAACTCCACTAATTTGCAAGAACTTGAAAATAGGAGGACTCATTTAAACCATCTTAAGTATTTTTTTTTTAATTTTAATCATTAGTATTTCTCAGAAAATTGATTTTGCAATGTCTCCTATAAACTCATTCCCATTTTCTCATAGTCCTCAGACATACAAGGTTCTCACCTGTGGCTAACACTTTCTTCTGAAGATTTGGTACCAGAATATTTTTGTTGTTGTGTTAGTCAATTTTTGTTAACTTTCATTGAGTGAAACTTAAGTGAGGAGTTGTTGAGGAAACAGTTCAGTGAGAAATAAAAAGCACTTAGCAATATTGGGAACAACCTACTCTCCTGATCAGTCACAGCCAGACCACCCCATCATGCTCCACCCTCCCAGGTCTAATATAAACAAAGAAACTACATGCATAGAACCCTAACTTCCTGATTAGAATCAATTTGAATCTCTCACTAAAGCTCAGATAAAACTGTTCTCCCATCTTTCTGTCATTAAGGAAAATATAGACTTTGGAATCCTTAAGTCATTTTGTCTAATCAGGATATTTCTGGATTCTGAATAAAATTGTTTCATTATCATATGTAATGTTGTGATTGGCAGGGAGATGGAGTAAAGAGAACAGATGAGTTAGTTGTCCTCTGGTCTCCTCAGCCATGTGAAACAAAGTGTAGCTTTCTCTCCACCGCTGAAACAGCATTGCTATTTCAACCCTTTCTCTCAGAACTGTTTCTCAACTTTAATTATTTTCCTGCAGCTTCTCACAATTATTTTCTGCTGCTTTTCACTCTCATAGCATTTTTTCTCATGACTAGCATAAACTCCTGTGTCCACCAAATCTCTCTAGGTTCTTCTTTTCTCTGTTCCAGTTTTATTAAGGAAAGAAAATTTTTATTTTCAAACTATTAATGCATGCTTTTATATATTGTTTAATTTCAGGTATCCATCCTACTGGACCTTTTCCAATATAAACAATGGCAATTTCTATAAGCATTCCTAACCAAAAAAAAAAAAAAAGGCTTTTTCCATATTTGTATGTGAGTGTGTGTGTGTGTGTGTGTGTGTTTTCATTTTCTTTTTATATCCCATTAAATTTCTCAAAATCTCACTTAAATTGCTAGGCAAAAAGCTGGACAAAGTGCTAAAATAAATATATTCTAAAGACCTTATTCACACTGAATGTGATGAAGAGTTTGTCTCATGAAAGGATACCACAGGGTTTCTATTTGTTCTTTTTCCATTTATATTTGTGAACCACAATTTTTAATCATGATACTATGTTGCCAGCTCATGTATTAGTGACACTCTAGATTTTAGATGTTCAGAAAATGCACTTCCTCTTTCTTAACCTTGAAAATGTAATACCAACTATTATATTTCAACAGTGCATCTACAAATTGTCACCTTGCTTATGTCCCCAATGTTTATTAATGTATGTATGTATATAACTTCTATATTGCAGTTATTTATTCATTTATAGTTTCTGTCTTCATCCCTCTTTCTCCCTCTAGAAGTATAATAAAGTCTATATTGTATTGATTTGGCATTGCCTATCACCAATACAGTGCTTGGCAAGAGAAAATATAATATAGAGTATTGCAAATGTCAAACTACTTCTTGTTCTAGGGCCGTAGAATTTGACAGAAACTGCATCAAACCTAAGATTCTTTTATGTACAAACACACACACAGCAATCATTTCAAAATAATAGTTAAATATATATCACTTATATATATCTGTATACATATGCATATGTATATATATTATACATATGTACATATATACTTATAAATATTATAAGTTTTGCAAGCACAAACAAAACAACATTTAGATTCTATTCAATCTACCACTACTAGTCTAGACCATTAGTTCTTGAGAATTATTTCCTTTTTTTAATAACTTTTTACTTTATTTATTTATTTTTATGTGGTGCTGAGGCTCAAACCCAGGGCCTTGCACATGCAAGGCGAGCACTCTACCACTGAGACATAACCTCAGCCCTGAGAATTATTTCTATACTTAGATACTACCTATGTCTTACATTTATTTATCTATAAGAAGAAAACAAAAAAAATGTATTAAGAAGATAAATTGAGAGTAATTAGGGGCAATAGGAAAAGGAAGAAATCATGGTGACAATGAAGTTTGCAATCCCATCAGGATCAGAAGGTGTTTAACAAAATACTATCAAAATAAAAAAAATATGACTTTATATGGAAAGAAAGCTATACAAATACAACTCCTTGTAAACTAAAACAATCTTAAGACAAAATTTTGTTTACACCATTTTAAATGTTACTGTAGCTTTCCCCACCTCTTGATAACTGTGCCTTCAAAAGTCAATTGCAAATTCTTAGCCAACTATATTTTTTCTATTTCTTTCATCATGGAAAACAATCTGTAGCGAAGTTATTGAAAAACTCATGTTTTTGTTACTTCTTGATTACAAATTAATAAAACATTGTAATAGAAATTTATCCTCAGCAGGCACAGTGGCACACACCTGTAATCCTGTAGCTCTGGAGGCTGAGGCAAGAGAATCACAAGTTCAAAGCCAGCCTCAGCAAAAAGCAAGGCACTAAACAACTCAGTGAGACCCTGCCTCTAAATAAAATACAAAATAGGGCTGGGGATGTGGCTCAGTGGTCTAGTGTTCCTGAGTTCAATCCCTGGTACCCTCCCCCCCCCCAAAAAAAAAAGTATCTTCCTTTGCTAAAATAATCTTATAAAACAAATCATGCTTTGGTTATTATTTGTTTGTTTGGGTGACACTGGGGATTGAAACAGACAGGTGATTGCTTTCTTTTTTTCTTTTCTTTTTTTTTTTTTTTTACTAGGGATTGAACCCAGAGGTTCTTAACCACTAAGCCACATCTCCAGCCCTTTTTATTTTTTATTTTGAGACAGTGTTTCACTAAGTTGCTCAGGGTCTTGCTAAATTGCTGAGGCTGACTTTTAACTTGAGATCCTCCTGCCACAGCCTCCCAAACTGCTGGGATTACAGGTGTGTGCCACCGGGCCTGGCTTAGAAAGGTGATTCTTTACAAAAGGATTGACCACATTATTTTTACAAATGGAAGATTCTGGAAATACTGAAATTGTGATTTTCTTTATAAAAGGAAAATTTATTCACTGTTTTCAGGAACACACATATATAGTAAGGTGGATATTTTATCTCTTTATTTTACTCCAAATTAAAGAACTTTTCACTTTCTAATAAATTATGAAGGAAACACTAACCTTTATTGTATGACAAGCTTGCAGAGAGCACCATAAAATTAATTCTAAAACTTACTATAATTTTAGCATCAAAACTGACTCTAAAACTTGTAGCATATTATAATAAGTAATGTAAAAGGAAATATTCACTTTTCTAAATTGGAACTAAGAAGCAACCCTAAATTACTCATTTTTTCAAGCTATTTAATCAGGTGGGGACAAATAAAAATTATGTTGAAGTGCAAAATATACTAGGTGGCATTGGAAATAAACCATAGAAGTCATCTGCTCGTAAAATGGTTCTTATACACCTAGAAACATTAAATAAGCTTTAGAACAATTACACATAAAGTGATTGCTCTTTTATGTTGAGGTTCTGTTTTATTAATTTCCAGATTTATATAGCAACTGTTCGGTGTAAATGTCCAAGAAGCTAACAATAAAATAATGTTTGAATAAAGAACTAATACTTAGTAGACACTTGGCACCCCACTACATCTCCCCAAACATACCTTTATGACATCTCCCATTCATAAGTATCCGTGTGTTGACTATAAGCCATTAAAAACGGTATTATGGGATTCAGATTGGACAGTGAAGAGAGGCTTTTTCCAAAGATTAGGTTCAGCTTCAATTCTGAGGCTTTAGAAATACTTGCCAAAATTAGATAAACTTAAATTCTTTTGGCCGACTAGGTTTCTAGAGGCAACTAGATGCATTTTTATTTTTTAACTTAAGATTACATTGCAATAATGTACAATGTGATTCACAATGTAATTCCTAAATTAATTCTTTGCAATTTCTAAAGAGTTTGTTTCTCATCTAATTTTGGTGAATATGACCAATAGGGGGGAAAAAACATTAAGTTACCTTAGAATTAA
>NW_025999842.1:39347437-39349545 GCF_001458135.2 Marmota marmota marmota | reverse complement strand
AAAAAAAAAAAAAAAAAAAAAAAAAAAAAAAGAACAAGCAATTCCAGGCATGGTGGTACACACCTGCAATCTCAGCTACTCAGAAGGCTGAGGAAAGAAAATTTCAAATTCCAGGTCAACTTGGGCAGCTTAGCAATACCTTGTTTCAAAATAAAATAAAAAGGGCTGGGCAGGTAGCTCAGTGGGAGAGCACTTGCCTACATGGATGAGGTCCTATAGTCAATCCACAGTGCTGCAAAAATTGCAAAAAAAAATGAGTTCTATAACAAAGCACTCAGCAGGAAGGCAGTGACTCAATCAAAGTGGGAAGACAGGGGAAGAATAAAGGGAGAGGTGTCACTGGCTCTGACCTGGAAGTATAAGATTCATCTTTTATTTGATACTAATTTTATTATGCATGAAATGAAAGTTGTATTTTATTTCATATTCTAATCACATAGACCCAGGAAATGGTCTAGTTTTAGAGCAGATCAGCACATTTTGTCTTACTAGCAGTTACCATTAAGAGCAACCTAAGACAGGCATGGTGGCTCATGCCTATAATCCCACAGCTCTGCAGACTGAGGCAGGAGGATCGCATGTTTAAAGCCAGATTCAGCAACTTAATGAGGCCCTTAGCAACTGAGCCAGATCCTGTCTCAAAATAAAAAATAAAAAAGGGCTGGGGATATGGCTCAGTGATTGAGCCTCCCTGGGTTCAATCCCTGGTATCAACGAAAAAAAAAAAAAAAGAAAGAGAGAGAGAGAGAGAACAATCTGAATAGATAAGTCATGTTTGGTATTTAGATCTATCATGTTGATCATCTTTTCTGTGGGATTGGGGATTGAACCCAGGGTCTTGTCCATGCTAGGCAAGCACCCTACCACTGAGCTACATTCCCAGTCCTACTTTTTGTGAGACAGCATCCATTAAATTGTTGAGGCTGGCCTGGAGCTTGCTATCCTCCTGCCTCAGCCTCGGATATAACTGGAATCACAAGAATGTGCCACCATGCTGGGCTCATTGTCTTTACAGAAGTCTCCATTGAAATGATTTTCAGAACACTTTTATTTCTAGATCAGAAAATATGGGTTAGCATATTACACTCCATCTTTCCACTCATTGCTATGTGAATTTTAGTTTGTGATCATACCGGCCAAGATTCCTTCAAGAAACAGTAAAATGAATCTTTGACTGGGGTGAGTATGGGAAATACTGGTCTGTGCCTGGTTCAGGCATCCATCAATCAACAACTGCTGACATGTCATGAAAAAGAATATCAGTCATGGAATGTGTTCCCATTCCTATGAATTTGTTTCCCTCCCTTTTTTTTCTTACAACTTCACTACTCACCAACACATGGGATATAAACATGGTGTGATTTGCACCCCACAACATGGCCTGAGACAAAGGCAATTTTATCTTGCTCTCCAGAGTCTCTAGCAATTTCACTCTTTGCCACCTCTGTGCAAATTAGTCTCCCTCAGCAAGGTCTTCCTCCAGGGCAGGCCCCACTCTGACTCCAGGTGGTGTCTCTAAATAGAAAGACACAGACACAGCCTCAAAGCAAAATGTCAGCTAGCAGAGAAAAAAATATTGAGAAACAATTCATAAGAAAGAATATTTCTTAATCGTTTCATAAGAATTTCCCCCACCTTATCTACATCACCAAATAACTGAGAGGGGAACTTAAGAAACCCCTTGGGAGAAGACCATCTCACACTGGCTGTGCACCCTGGGAGGGAAATGCATGATGTCACAAGTCTGTTCCTTCTATTTTGCAAACCTGTGGCAGTACCATCCTGGCTTGGACATGCTCGCTTCTGCCATCCTTCTGGTTGTTAATTTAGGAAAATGTTACAGAATACAAAGAAACACACTCCTTATCTTGTACAGTAAAGTAATGTCAGCCATCTTTCTCCTGGAAACCAACAATTTTTTGAAAATCATTGTTAGATATTGAAGCAAGGAAAAAGTTAACAGTGTCTGTAATTTACTTAAAGAATAATTTTACTCTGTGCAGTCAAGGTAAATGATATTTATGTGAGACTTGGTCTATGTTGCTTTGAAAATGCCTTATTAAAAAAAAGGAAGGAAGGAAGGAAGGAAGGAAGGAAGGAAGGAAGGA
>NW_025999842.1:39316827-39346298 GCF_001458135.2 Marmota marmota marmota | reverse complement strand
GGGAGGGAAAAGAAGGAAGCAAGAAAGGAGGGAGGTAGGGAGAGGGGGAGGGAAAGGCCAAAAAATGCTCCTTTTGTTTCTGAGGGCGATGAAATTCATTTCACATCTATGCACTGACCAAGGTGCTGTGAGGCCAGGAGATTGTATTTGCCGCAGACTACATGGCCCTGTGCTCTCACGTGTCAAAAGTGACAGAAATTTTCACAGAAAATTATCCCTATAGCCAAGCAGCTACAAACTGTCTAATCTGCTTCAGAAAAACACAGGACTTTTTTAAGAAAAAAAGAAAAATAACTTCAAAGTGCTTGAAGCTCCCAAGGTCATTTTATAACCATGTAACAAATTAGCAGCAAAACCAAGGAAAACTCACTGTTGCCTAAATAGATGAAGTCTGAAAGCCGCCTCTCAGAAAGTCCTCCTACAACTGAGTGTATTTTTCAGACAGCTGGTCTCTGAGAGGAGATTTCAGCACAAAAAGCCTGCAATTCCTGAGCATTGTTCCAAGGAGATCGTCTTTCCTTTTATTACTTTGTTTTGAGTTTTTCTGGGTGGCACTGAGGATGTTTTTGAGCATCTTTTTGCTTCCATCAGGATTTTACTCATTTTCTTCTTCTGTTAGACTGAGGCTGAATTTCAGCCGTCCTTATGCATTACCCAAACCCAATCAACAACCCCAGACTCCAAGAGAATTTCAGGCTCACTTATTTCCATGTGGCAGCCAGACTGCCAGCTCACTTGATGATTCATCTGTACCAGTTGGAAGGATACAGAGAGACAAGTGCCCCAGTGAAGACAGGGCAGGGAGATCTTCTTAAATCCCAGCTTTGTCAAAGCTCAACTTAAGCCTTTAGAAATGCCATCAGACATCAGTTTCTTCATCAGCAAAATGAGAATCATCCTAGAATTATGACATTCCATTTTCTTTTCTTTTATGAAGTGCTTTGAGGATGGGAATAGTTGCATTTATTTTGCTTAGCAGTCTAAATTAATGGGGTCAGAAACATGACACATCATATGTTTGGTGGCACTTCCTTAATTGTCTTGATCTGGACCTAGTCCATTGCTGATGCATTCAAATTCACTCAGCTTTCTCATTGATGACTATCTCCACTATGTTGGCTTTACTTTGGATATCTAATGTCAAAATGTTCCTTATTGAAGAAACAAGATAGACTTCAAGAAGTTTGTTCTGGCCAGGTGCAGTGGCACACGCCCGTAATCCCAGCAGCTCAGGAGGCTGAGACAGGAGGATCAGAAGTTCAAAGCCAGCCTCAGCAAAAACAAGGCACTAAGCAACTCAGTGAGACCCTGTCTCTAAATAAAAAATACAAAATAGGGCTGGGGTTGTGGCTCAGGGGTCAAGTACTCGAGTCCAATCCCCAGTAGCCTCCCCCCCCCATAATTAAGTTTGCTCTGGTCAACTACTATTAGGCAGATTATTTTAATCATCCAGGAAAGCTGTTTGAATTAATAATTCCATCCAACTATCAGAAATCAATGAAGAAAGCTCAATAAATAAGCAAACTTGAAAATTAAAGAATCAAAACAACAAAGCAAGCTCATTGATTGGAAGAGTCATTAGATTCCATCTAATTCCAGAATGTCACTACATTTATCAAAGATTGAAATAATGGTTATGGAGAAAAGGTAAAATGCTTACTCTTCTTCCCAGCAATCACTTGAGTTCTGCCTCAGAAACATTACATCATACACATGGAAAACATATACCACGTTTACTTCAAAATGTTTATTTTCAAATGTGATGAATAAGTGAAATATGTAAAAGGAAAATTGTATGTTTTATCTTGCCATATTTTTACTACATTCATAATATTTCATTTAAGAATGAGAACAAATAATTTCTGCTATAAGATGCACTAGAATAAGATATTTTTTTAAATGATCACATGTGGGCTCAAATATGAGTATAGGAGATTACCCAAAAATAGATTTTGTAGTAGAGTGACAATAATTAGTTTTCATTAATTTTTGTCCTGAGTTCTATTATCTTCTCAGACTCATTGGCCAATATCATACTCATATTTGACTGACATAGTAATCAGTCACATAAGATGTTTTATTAATTCTAGAGTATCGATGTTCTTTCAATTTTTTTGAATGAATATCCTACTGTGATAGTTAATTTTATGAGCCAAATTGCCTAGATTAGTGTACCCAGATGTTGGATCAAACCCTAGTCAAGATGTTACTATAAAGTCATTTCACTTTGAGTAAAGCAGATTACCCTCCATAATATGGATGGGCCTCATTCAACCAGGGAAAAGCTTTAAAAGAAGACTGAAGTCCCTGAAAAAGAAGGGATTCGGTCTCTAGACTCAACTGCCATATCCCTAGACTGTTGGCCTATTCTGCAGATTTCAGATTTACCAGTCCACAAAAATAGCACAAGCCAATTTCTTAAAATGTTCTCTTTTTTACATACACACACACACACACACACACACACACACACTTTTTTTATTCTGTTTTTCTGGAGAACCTGACTAATGCAACTACTTTATTTGGTTTGTTTGTTTGTTGTTGTTGTTGTTTTAATATATTAGGGATTGAACTCAGGGGCACTCAAAACACTGAGCCACATCCTGAGCCCTTTTTTGTATTTTATTTAGAGACAGGTTCTCACTATGTTGCTGAGGGCCTTGCTAAGTTGCTAAGGCTGGCTTTGAACTCAAGATCCGAGGATGTTTGCTTGAGTTTTTCCTTTGGCCTTTACTTCATGAATCCCTCTACACACCTTCTTGGGTGATGCTGACTGAATCTATCAGTACTGAAGAAATGCAGACACAGGAGAGTGAGAGGGAACAGCAAAACAAAGGGTTGAGGAAATGAAATAGAAGTGTGCTCATGCCCTCGCTATGTTTACACAGGGGCATTCCACACATCACCATCCAAAAAGGAAAGGAAAAAGTGAATTTGACATACTCAGGCGATGAGGTCTGTGCAATTAACACCCAAATTGAGCTAAATGCAGAGAAGAAACCAATGGTGTTCATGTGTGGACTTTAAAAAAAATATTTGTTAGTCACAGACTTTATTAAAGTTACAATGTAATCTCAAATCACAAATGTCATATATTTCCTGATTAGCCAAAGCCAAATAAAATTTGTGCCTCCTGAAAGAAGGCTTACATACCAGAATTCTTCTAAGCCTAGTGGCTCCATCAGCTTCACACAGGCCAATTCCTACTGCATTGATCATCTTCCTTCTAATTAATAATCATCACACCAGGAAGCACCTAAGTATCAGGAGGCCAGAGGCTCACTGTTCAATTTGGTGAAAGACTATTCCTGCAAATAATCCTTACTACAAAAAGACTCTTATGGTTATTCTGTTCAACTGTGCTGAAATTTTTTTGGGGGGAGTGGTACTAAGGATTGAACCCAGGGGTGCCTAACCACTGAACACCATCCCCAGCCCTTTTTTAAAAAATTCTAATTTGTTATGTATGAGCAGAATGCATTACAATTCATATTAATAAATGGGCCAAGGAACTGAACACACACTTCTCAGAAGATGATACACAATCAATCTATAAATACATGAAAAAATATTCAACATCTCTAGCAATTAGAGAAATACAAATCAAAATTACTCTAAGATGTCATCTCACTCCAGTCAGAATGGCAGCTATTAAGAATACAAACAACAATAAGTGTTGGAGAGGATGTGGGGGGAAAGGTACACTCATACATTCGCTGTACCAATTTGCAGTTCTCCCAGCAATCTGGAAAGCAGTATGGAGATTCCTTGGAAAACTGGGAATGGAACAAGCATTTGACCCAGGTATCCCTTTTACATTTATTTATTTATTTATTTTTAGAGACAGGGTCTCTCTGAGTTGCAAAGCGCCCTACTAAGTGCTGAAGCTAGCTTTGAACTCTCTCTCTCTCTCTCTCTCTCTCTCTCTCTCTCTCTCTCTCTCTTTGGTACCAGAGGTTGAACTCAAGGGCACTCAACCACTGAGTCACATCCCCAGCCTTTTCTGTATTCTATTTAGAGACAGGGTCTCAATGAGTTGCTTAGAGCCTCCCTAAGTTGCTGAAGCTAGCTTTGAACTTACTATCCTCCTGTTTCAGCCTCCTGAGCTGCTGGATTACCGGCCTGCACCACTGTGCCCAGATAATTTATTTTTTATTTTTTATTTTTTTCTAGTACTGTGGATGAAACCCAGAGTCTTGCACATGTAAGGCAAGCACTCTACCACTTATAACTGAGTTACATCTCCAAATGAGACTTAATTTTATAGAAAGCCATACAGGATCATGGATGAGGTGAAGCCTGGAAATCAAAGACCTAAAAATATACAACTCTTACAATCTCCAAAATAGCACAGAGAGTATTGAATGAGTACTGTGTTTGGACATTGCAAATGGAATTTCCTTCATTTCCAAACTGATTTAAATCTTATACTATAGGTCAAAAGAAGGAGAGCCAATGCCATCCAAATTGATTAGCAAGGTGTGCCTAAGCGAATACCTATTTACCTGTACATATCTTTGTGTAAATTTTAATGATAAAGCCAAGTCTGCTTCTTAGCATAGAGTCCGGTATTTAGCTTAGGCTTGAAATGGAATATTAGAGAGTCAGTGATACTTCTCGCAAATATCCTCTAAGTCCATGTTGAAAACGTGCTCTTGCAGCCAGGAATGATGGCACATACCTGTAATCCCAGCTACTTGGGAGGCTGAGGCAGAAGGGTCACAAGTTTAGGGAGACTTGTGACTTAGCAAGACTCTGTCTCAACTAAAATTTGTAAAAAGCTGAGGAATAGCTCACTGGTAGAGTGCTTGCCTAGCATTTACAAGGTCCTGGATTTGATTCCCATTACCAGAAAAAAGTAAAGCAAAGAAAAAGAACATGTTTTTGCATACATAAAAATAGAGTGTCTAGGGCTGGGGTTGTAGCTCAATGGAAGAGCAATTGCCTGCCCTGGGTTCAATTCTCAGCACCATGAACAAATAAATAAAATAAAGGTCCATCAACAAGTAAAAAATATTTTTTTTTTAAAAAAAAGGAATGTCTAACTTATGCTAGCAGATTTTCATTCAAAGTTGCCATATGCGAATTTTCAAAAACATTCAAAATATTAGAGAAAATATTCGGCATTTGGTTTTTTGGGGATTGGCTAATTTCACTTAGCATTATCTTCTCTAACTCCAAATGCCATGATTTTATTCTCTTTAGAGAAGATAATGCTAAGTTAGCCAATCCCAAAAAAAAAAAAACAAATGCCAAATGTTTTTTCTGATATAAGGAGGCTGATTCATAGTGGGGTAGGGATAGGGAGCATGGGAGGAATAGAGGAACTCTAGATAAGGCAAGGGGTGAGAGGGGAAGAGAAGGGGCATGTGGTTAGAAATGATGGTGGAATGTGATGGACATTATTATCCAAAGTACGTGTATGAAGACATGAATTGGTGTGAATATACTTTGTACACAACCAGAGATATGAAAAATTGTGCTCTATATGTGTAATAAGAATTATAATGCATTTCACTGCCATATATAAATACAAATAATTAATTAAAAAATAAATAAATAAAATATTACACTGCATCATTTCCCCCCACAAAAAATTCACAATGAATAATTTGATTTTATGGACTAAATATGGCCAACACAGTTCTAAGAGGAAAGGAAGAGAGAGTAACTAGTATTTTCTGAGCATATATTATGTACCAGATACTTTTATACCATCTGTTTATTTTTATAAATTTTTATTGAAATCATATTATCTTCATTTTATGGGTGACTAATGTGAAGCTCAGGGAGTTTTAGTAATGATTAGTAATGATTTATTTAGTAATGATTCTACTAAATATTTAGATATGCTTGATATAATTAATATTAATCTTTTTTAATACTAATAATGGAGATTGCCTATCATTTCACATCCTATGTGCCAGTTGACATGATCAAGCAGATGCTATTTTTTATAAACCCCCAAAAAGAAAAAAGAACGATTGCCTGGGCCTGGTGGCACACACCTATAATCCCAGAAACTCAAGGTTACAGTTAGACTCAAGTTCAAGGTTAGCCTGGGCAATTTAGTAAGACCCTGTCTCAAAATAAAAAATAAAAGGTCTGGGGATGTAGGTCAGTGGTAAAGTGCCTCTGGGTTTAATACCCAATACAAAAAATAGAAAAGAAAAGAAAAAGTTAGATAAAAGAATGATCAGACAATTTTTTTTGCTGATTTATATATCAGCAAAAAAGGTATATCACCTTATACCTTGTGATAAGCAAAATATGTTGACTTCAATTGAATATTTTTCTCCAGCATAAATTAAATATATTCTCACATGTTGTAAATAAAACTGAAATGAGAATAATAGTTTTTGGTTTGGATAAATTATAACATATTTTTAAAAGAGTACACATTTGTTCCAAATGTTTTCTGAGAACTGCTGTACCATAAACTGATGCACATGATGACAGGAGCCCCATTTGGAGGAAATGATTTATTAGCACACTATAGTCATGTGTGTATATGAACATTCCACCCATCAGACTCCAACATGCTGTCAGCAGCATGAGATCTCTGAGCTATTTCTCCAGAGATGCTCTTTTTTTATAAACCCAAAATAAAGTGGTGGCTTTGAATCAACTAAATTTTTAATTTAGTTTTTATACTGATCAATAGAAAATATTTAGATATGTTTGATAGAATTAATACTAATCTTTTTTAATACTAATGATTCATTATGGAGATTGCCTATCATTTCATATCGTAAATAATGTCACAATAATTATGATGATTATAATCGTACTTAGCAAAGATCCTACAGCTGTTAAAAGGTAGAAAGAGTTCTAACTAAGGTCTGTGGTACCAGAACTAAGCTACTTATTAGCAGTATACTACTAGCAATTTATACTTTTAAAATTGAATATGCAATGAAATTTAAATGTAAATACAAATTTGTCAGGTGCACTGGTGCATGCCTGTAATTCCAGCTACTCGAGAGACTGAGGCAGAAGGATCCCAAGTTTGAGGCTAGCCTCAGCAATTTAGTGGAACATTGCCTTAAAATAAACAACAAAAATGGTTAGAAGTATAGTTTAATGGTAGACCACTTACCTAGCATATGTGAGGACCTGGGTTCAATCCCCAGTACTGGGGAAAAAAATGTTTTGTGTGTGATATATGTTATAATATATACGTTGAGGTATGTTCACATATTTTGGATATTATGGTTATTATACATATATAATTAATAATCTCCTCATAAAAATATCCTGTAATCTGTATAGTGCTGCTATTATTGTTGCACCATTTCACAAATTAAAAAAAAAATTAAATTGAGACTCAAGAGAAGTTAAATGTGGGCCCAAGTTTTACAATTAGGAATTGTGAAACTATGTAGGAATCAAAAGTGATCTTTGACTGTTAGCCTTCTCAAGTGACCCGTTATGGGTTTATCATCACGCAAATTATTTCAACTTCACCAAATTTATAAGATTTTAAAGGAATTGAGAGTCCACACATTAAGCTCAAAGCTCTGCCAGTGCCATTATTTATTTATTTATTTATTTACCTTGTTTTCTATTATTATTATCATCATCATCATCATCATCACCACCTGCATTACAATTCTTAATACTACTTACTTACTTTGCTGTACTGGGGATTGAACCCTGAGTAGGCAAGTGCCCTACCCCTGAGCTAAGTTCAGCACTTTTTATTTTATTTTGAGACAGGGTCTTGCTAAATTGCCCAGGTTGACCTTGAACTTGCCATCCTGAGATGGTGGGCATGTGATGCCACCATATGGAACTCCATTATTATGCTCTCTAAGGGAGGTACAGTGGTCTTTACCCAGTTAAGAGGTACATTAATATTTATTCCCAGGAACATGGAGAGGTTTATATTTTTGAAACACAAACAAACAAAAAGAAAAGGATCTTGTATAAAGAGAGTATTTTAAAAATCTTCTTTTAATCCCTCAGGATCACTGAAATTGGTCACTAATTAATATTAGTATTAATTATTTTCCAAATTTAGTGACTGGTCCTGGCTGCTGTGATTTGAAAATCAGGAAAAGAATTTGTGGAGGCCTGTTGAGAGAAATTTGAAATTTGTGGTCAATTCACTTATTTAACTTAAGAATCAAAACTATTTTTTTTGTTTGTAAATATGAAAGAAACTGTATTTACATACTCTCTTCTGCACAGAGACTTTGTAGGAAAATGAGATGACATATGTACCAAGTGCTTTTAACTACTCAGAATGTCATAAGAATAAATGGATTTTTCAATTCTTTCCATCTTTTCTAGAAAGAAATCAATAATATTTTCAAGGACCATTCAGTGTAAATACAGCAGTATTTCTTATTTGCTCTGGGAGACACACACTGCAGACTTTATTATTTCACCAGCTTTTTTATCCATGTGGATTATCATTTCCCATCCACTAGAGCTCACCCTTTTATTTTCCAAAACTAAGCTCTGTCAAACAATTTCTAAAGACCTGACATCATGTTTGTAGCATAGCATATTTTGAAAGCTAAATCTAACTAAATTCTTTTCATTTGGCCAAAAAAAAAAAAAGAGAGAGAGAGAGAGAGACATGCCTACGTCAGAAGAGCAGAAGAGACAGAGCCCAGGCAGACACTCTGACACCTACATAAACTTATACAAGGACTTGCATAAATGACACAAACAGTTATACTTGATTTGACACCTAAAAAAAAAAGTTATTCTGACATACAGAAAAAAGAAACATTATTTTTAGATAGCAAAGTGGTTGTGAAAAATGGATAGTCTGAAGACTGAGGCAGGGGGACTGCAAGGTCTAGGTCACCCTAGGGCAACTAGTGAGACACTGCCCCAAAAGAAAAAAAATAAATAAATAAAAAGGGTTAGGAGCACAACTCAGGGGAGGAGTGATTGCCTAGCATGCACATAACCCTAGGTTCAATTCCTAGTGCTGCCAGTGAGAGAGAGAGAGAGAGAGAGAGAGAGAGAGAGAGAGAAACATACACACAGACACACATACACACACACATACACACACACACAAAGTGGGGGGGGAAGGAAAGAAGAAAGGAAGGAAGGAAGGAGAGAAGGAGGGAAGAAGGGAAGGAGGAAAGGAGAGAGAGACCTAAAATTTCAATATATGTATTGTTAAATTATTTTCCTATCTATGGCATTGCTCAAAATATGGTAGATAGAATTTTAGGCAGGATAAATCTGAGAAATAAATTTGAATGACTTCCACATGCTATAGAAGATAAAGATATTCAATTTTGTGTATAAAAATTTGACACATAGGTACTCTTTTCTGAGTGCCCAGCCTAGGTAGTAGACAAAGCACTTTGCATACATCATCTCCTTTAATCATGACAAGGGTGCTCTGTACAGATAAGGAAACTATGGCCCCGAGTGGTTATAGAGTTACCATGCGGACACAAGACCAGTCCTTACTCATCCTCAGCACATCATCAACACACTCTCACATCATTCCATCCCTTCTCCAGTGGTCATCCTTTAGACATGAGAGGTTACTTCATTTCTTTATTTTATATGCAGCTTAGTTATGAAAAATAGCTTTTTTCCACCAACCCAATAGTTTTTCTTTATATGGCATTATATCTGGAGGCTACAACTAAGTGACTTTCTTGCAATCCATCTTGTCTCACTGAGGAAACTCCATCCAGGCAGGGTTATCCCCTTGGTTCTCCGATATCCCCAAGTATCTAGAACAGTGCTAGACATTGAAAGGGGGCTAAAATGAGTTGCTTTCTGTAATATTTTGCCTTTATTCTCACATTAATATCAAGATCTTCTGAGAACACTGGTTCTACAGAAAAATTAAAGGTTTGATATATTTACCTCAAATAGCATGAGAAACAGCCACCAGCCTATCTTTCTAAATAGTTTTCTTCTATACAGGAATAAAGGAACATTATTAAGTTATTCTAAATTCAATATTTTTCTTTAAAAAATACTAAACACAGTTTATTCTGAGAAAATGCTTATGAAGGAAAATTAGGTCAACATGGCTTCTCTACCTAAAAATTAGGATTTTTTTTTTATACTATGAATAAAACTCACTGGTATTTAACCACACCCTCAGCCCTTCTATCTATCTATCTATCTATCTATCTATCTATCTATCTATCTATCTATTTATTTTCTTGTTTGTTTGTTTGTTTGTTTATTTGTTTATTTATTTACTTATGGTGGCAGAATCTCACTAAGTTGCTCAGGGCTTTGAAAAATTGCTGAGACTAGCTTTGAATTTGTAACACTCCTCAGCCTCCTGAGCCACTGGGATTACAGGAGTGCACCACCACATCCTGCAAAATTAGGAAATTTTGAGTAGAATGCAAGTTGTATATGAATTGAAATTGTAACCCAGTTTGCACTTATACTTAATCCTCTTTTTATGGCTTTCTCATATGTTTAAAAGTAGTCCATTAGCACATATGATAAAGATGAGTGTTTATCATTTTATTAGATCAAAACCTCTAGAAGAAATTTTCTGTGAAATTTTTTGAGTGAAAACAAAGTGACTCTGCATGTGACATCATGCCATTGAAGAAATGCATTTCTATGACAGTATTAAAAAGTCCCTTTTCAATTTGACTTCTTCATCAAATATTTATTAGGTCTCTGTTACTAAATCAGTCTGGAATTTACTGGTTTTGATCCAGTCTGGAAATACTTTTTTAAAAAATTATTCTCAATGTTGTTAAAATAGTATCATTACTCTTTCAGGACCAGACTTGAATACAAGCAAAGCAATCTAATGTAAAATGTAAACTACAACATACTGTTGTCGATGGTGTTTCCATAAACCATCTCTTTTGCAAATTAGTAAAAGTGCTATTTCTAAAAAATGTTTATTTGTTTAGAGTTAGTAGGATTACATGATCACGCTTTTAAACAGAGCCTTGGTATTCAGACAAGATCCTCTTCAGTTTCAAATTTTCCTAATTCCATAAATTCAGATTTACCTACTTCCTTGAATTCACGTTTTCCTTATCCCTTGAATTCAGTCTGTTTACTTCAGTCATTTCTCCATTTGACCATAGAGTTAGTCTAAATCTTGTCAATAAGCCTTTGTTTTATTTTACTTATTTCCTGGAAAATTATCCAAATTTATTTTTTTAAGCACTGAATACTGAACACAGGAGTGCTCTACTATTAAGCTACATTCCCCGCCCTTTTTTATTTTAAGAAAAGAACTCATTAAATTACATAGACTGGCCTCAAATTTAGGACCCTCCTGCTTCAGCCTTCCAAGTAGTTGGGATTACAGGCAGCACTACTGCACCTAGCTTCTATATTTTAAATTTACAGAAAAATTAAGCAGAAAACACAGAATTATATATATCCACCCCACTATCCCTCACCACAGGCATGATGTACCAATATAGAGTCATTATTATTAATTAAAATCTATGATTTTTTTTTTCATTTAGTGCTATCCTATCCTTATGAAATTTATTAACTGTATTCAGTATGCAAAATCCATTGTTTGCAGCCTTTCTTATTGGGCACCAGCCATTGCCATGGACATTTAGAATAAAATGGTGATTAAAAACAGTCCTGTATCTTAGAGTGTAGCTGAAGAGATATGTCTCAGTCAGCTCTTTCACTTCTGTGACTAAAAGACTTGACCAGCACAACTGTAGAGAAGAAAAGGTTTATTACAGGGCTCATGGTTTCAGAAGTCTTAGTCCATAGAAGGCTGGCTCCATTTGTCAAGGTAAGGCTGAACATCATAGAGGAGAGTGTGGCAGAGGGAAGCAGCTCACATGACGATCAGGAATCAGAAAGAGAAACTACACAAAGCCACACCCCAATTCATACCTCCTCCAGCCACACATACCCCACCTGCTTCTAGTTACCACCCAGTTAATCCCTACCAGGGGATTAATTCAATGAGTGGGTTAAAATTCCTACAACCTGGCCAGGCTCAGTGGTGCCACCTGTAATCCCAGCAGCTCAGGAGGCTGAGACAGGAGTTCAAATCCAGCCTCAGCAACCGCCAGGTGCTAAGCAACTCAGTGAGACCCTGTCTCTAAGTAAAATACAAAATTGGGCTGGGGATGTGGCACAGTGGTCAAATGCCCCTGAATTCAATCTCTGATATCCCCCCAAAAAAGTCAATATTTAGAAAACAACTAATCCTAAATAGGCATGCACAACCCAAGATGCAGTGAGAGGTTTATAAAGCCAAATATGGTAGAGATTTTTCAATTTCCAACAGTCATATTCATATATATGTAGCAGAAGATGCTTAAAACCATACCTGCTGATTATAGTCATTTTCCCCTAGAAATTCTACTACAGTGCCTAACCCACAAAGAATGTTTCTTCCCTGGATTTGATATCCCTAGTACCAAGGGTGGACGGTGGGGGGGAAGAAAACTTAAAAAAAAAAAACTTTCTTTACTAAAATAACTATCCAAAGTTAAGAACAATGGAGATTTTATATATTATATGCAGATAGAATTGAATTTTCTCCACATTGTAAGGTTTCATGCTATCTTGTTGAATTTTTCCCCCAAGGAAAGTGATAAAAGCCCCTTTACTTAAGCCATTAAAATATTGACTAGACAACACAATCTAATTCATATCAGAAGAAGTGAACAAGATGTTTTAGAAGTTCATGTCTCTACTTTCTCCAAACTTCAAAGTTAACAAATCTTGGGAGAAAACAATGGAACAATCTTCTCAGACAAAGTCTACAATAAGGGTGTGGTATATTCCTAAATACATCAGCCCACACAACTACTTTCTTGCATTGCTTAAGTTAATTGGCATATTTAATTCCTCACTTCAATGTCAGTTCAAAAAGCAAATCTATACATATTAAAAGCGATTGTCTCAAGGTTGCACTACATGGTTTTAATAAAATACTGCATTACTAGATCCTAGTGGAAACCTTTTTGAGTTTTTCCAAAACTTCACCCAGCGTCATGCATACCTCCTACTACTCCCAGACCCTTCTCAAATAACTCAGAGGTCCTGTGTCCACTAAGCAGTCCTTCTCAAGAAGATTACACATTATTTTAAATTGGTTCTTGTTAGTTACATATGATGGCAGAATACATTTTGGTGTTGTCAATGAAATCAAAGTACTTGGGAACTTCCCTGGGCTCTGCCTTCTTAAAATCCAGAATACCATGTGATAATCATTTTAAGGTATCATATGTTAAGTATACACACACACATATATACATATATATAAACTTTAGTGAATATATACACACATATATACATATATGTATATGTATATATGTATGTGTGTGTGTGTGTATGAAGAGAGAGAGACTTTAGTTAACATTTAAATAGAAAAGTCTTTTGTTAAGGAATATTTAGTTGTTGTTTTTGCATCTATGAACAACTTAGAAGCCAAGAAATAAAGTTTACAGGATTTGGTAGTGGGGGCAGATTATTTGGAATAATTATACAAACATGTGTATATCGTATTCTAATTAGGACCCCATTCTTGTAGATGTACATAATGGTGGGTTCACTGTGGTATATTCATATATAGGAAAGTTATGTCAGATTCGTTTCACTATCTTTCTTTTTCCTACCCACCCATTGCTTCCCTTAGTCCCCCTTTTTCTAATCCATTGAATTTTTATTCTTCCCTTCTGACCGCCCCCCCTTTATTGGGTCACACCTTTAAAAGCTACCATTTAAAACAATTTTTCTTCCTCATTCTTTGTTATGGAGCAATTTTAGGAATAATCACTAACTTTGAATAAATGGATATTCATGGATCATTTAGTAGGTGCCAGATACCAGACAGATCATTTTTCTTTAACCACATAGAGAAAAAAGGTAACATCTTACATTACGGAAAAAGGAAGCTGATGTTTAGAAAAGCAAACTGGCTAATGAGTGATAGGAAAAGGATTTCAACTCAGATATCCTTTTATCCCTTCTCTATACTCTTTCTGCCTTCCTTCAAATGCCTCAATCAAATCAGTATTCAATTTCTGAGGTATGGGGTATAGCTCAGAGGTAAAAGCACTTGTCTGGCATGAAGGCCTGTGTTTGACCCCCAGACCAAAAAAAAAAAATTAAAAAGGATTTCTGTGGAAATCAGGAGATTCCACAGGAAACTTCCACAGACCCAGGATCACTCCTTAGTTGGAGGCCAGCCACATCTAGTGTTACCTTTTTCCCTTCCTTGACTCTCACTATCACCGGGACTGCCCTGCAAATTCCTCTGCCTCCGATCCTGGCTGTAGAGGGGAATGATACTGGTGATCAGCTATCAGGTCTGGGTAGGGATGGTTGCCCTTTACATTTATTTTTTTCTTGCTTGCTTTTTAAATTTGTTCTAATTAGTTATACATGACAGTAGAATGTACTTTGACACATCATACATAAGTAGACTATAACTATAACTTCTGATTCTTCTGGTTGTATATGATGTAGAATCACACCAGTTGTGTAATCATATACATATGTAGGATAATAATATCAGATCCATTCTTCTATCCTTCCTACCTCCATACCCCCCTCCCCAACCTTCAAAACCCTCTGCCTAAACCAAAGTACCTCTATTGGTCCCTTGCCACCCACCTTATTGTAAATTAGCATAAGCAAATCAGAAAAAAACATTTGGCCATTGGTTTTTTGGGATTTGCTTATTTCACTTAGCATGATAGTCACCAACTCCATCCATTTACCTGCAAATGCCACGGTTTCATTCTTCTTTAAGGCTGAGTAATACTCCATTGTGTATGTATACCACATTTTCTTTATCCATTCATCTGTTGAAGGGCATCTAGGTTGATTCCGTAGTTTAGCTATTGTGAATTGAGCTGCTATAAATATCTATGTGGCTGTGTCATTGTAGTATACTGATTTTAAGTCCTTTAGATATAAACCAATGAGTGGGATAGCTGGGTCAAATGGTGGTTCCATTCCCAGTTTTCCGAGGAATTTTCATACTGCTTTTCAGACTGGCTGCACCAATTTGCAGTGCCACCAGCAATGTATAAGTGTACCTTTCCCCCCCACATCCTCGCCAACATTTATTGTTGCTTATATTCTTGATGATTGCCATTCTGATTGAAGTGAGATGAAATCTTAGAGTAGTTTTGATTTTCATTTCTCTCATTACTAGTGAAGTTGAACATTTTTTCATATATTTATTGATTGTATTTCTTCTTCTGTGAAGTGTCTGTTCAGTATCTTGCCCTTTATATTTTAAAAAAATATTGTTCATTGCTGGCAAAAATAGAGCATCATTGAATAATTCCAAAGTTTACAGACTTCTAAAAAAGTGGCTTTTATAGACTTTCATGAGATGAAAACTGGTTGTATTTCTAACAGGGTAGAGCTCAGTTATCACTATGATGCCATCAAGAATGCCCTGCAGATGTTTGCCCAGTGAAATGAAAAAACAAACCATAATTGAGAACATCATCTAGGCAAATCAGTAGGCAACTGATTCTAGTTCGAGGTAGACAATTAATCTGTTGAAGAATTTTCAACTATTGTGATAAAATAAATAAAAAATAAAACAGACTCATATTCTCTTATAAAGGCTGAAAAAAAATCTTCTGTTGAATTATATTTGGAAGCTCTCTTCCCTGCCCAGCAATAATTCTCTGTGGTCACATCCTCACAATTCAATAAAAAAGGAAAAAATTCAACAACAAACGAGAGAATAAATGCACTTCTAACAGACAACAAACATTGCTTGATCCAAAGTAGCAAATGCTTTCTTTAACTATTTAAAAGGCTTTCTAATTCTCCCTTGGAAAGCTAACTCTCCCTGAGCTCTCATTTAACTAGCAGTTCTATTTCAGAAAAAAATACAAGGAACACTCCAAAATAAAACATTTAAAACGGTTTTTTTTTGCCCAAAACAATAAAGTCAAGTTTAGTCGGTTTATGTTTACAAATTATGACTATTTTAACTAGCAAAGAATTCAAGACCACATTGTTTTATCTGTCATTATCTTTATAAAAGGTCAACCACAGATTATATCCTAACTTTTACTGGTAGTGATTTCTGACCACTCCATGGTAAGATACACAATGAATCTATGAGAACAAACTCTGTGGAGCAATAAATCACTACAGTTCCTTTTTATGGCTCAACCCTCAGAGGGCTCCCACATTGTTCATTTAATTATGCTGTTGCCCATCATCTTTATCAGGTTTCAAAGTCCTCTGGAATATAATAAAAGGGAATACTAAGGAGAGTGAAAAAAAAGTGCAGTACAACATGTGGCAAAGCAAAAATGTGAAATATATGCCTTAAAAGTTAAAGTAAATAGTACTTGACAGTAGGTTGAGTCATTTTCAAGGTAAAAAATAACTCTAAATTTTGTGGGGGGGCGGTGGGGAGCATGTACCAGGGATTAAACTCAGGGCACATGGCCACTGAGCCACACCCTCAGCCCTGTTTTGTATTTTATTTAGAGACAGGGTCTCAATGAGATGCTTAAGGCCTTGCTTTTGCTGAAGCTGGATTTGGATTTGCAGTCCTCCTGCCTCAGCTTCCCAAGCTGCTGGGATTACGGGCATGCACCACTGCATCTGGCTTGAAATAGTTCTAAATTTTGACAACTATAAGAACAGAGAGCCTCAGGGGAGTTATTTCTCTTCTCTAGGATTTTCTTTCCTCACCTGAAAATGGGTTAAATGAGCATTTCAAGAGTAAGAATCAGGGGGCTAGGATTGCAGCTCAGTGGTAGAGCGCTTGCCTAGCATGTGTGAGGCACTGGGTTCAATGTTCAGCACCACATAACAAAGTAGCAAATATTTACAACTAAGAAGAATATGTGTGTGTGTATGTGTGTGTATTCTTCTTTATATATATGTGTGTGTGTGTACACACACACACACACACACACACATATAAAGGAGAGGAGTAAGCATCAGCGGCCAATCCCCCCTCCTAATCTTTCTTGCCCTGTCCACAGTATTTCACCCAGTGAGTAATTTCCTCCTGGCAAACACTGTTTTTTATTTTGTTTTATTTTTTCACCTGGTTTCCACCACCCACACTCATTCTTCACTTCTTGGTCTCCTTCACTGGTTGCTCTTCTCTCCAACCTCTACTCTTTTGGTGGTCTCATCCAGTGTTACAACTTTAATATCCACCAGTAATTTCCTGCTCTCAGGGCCTCTGGGCTGGTTAATAGATCCCTTCAATGAAACACATGAAACACAGCAACTGTCTAGTCTCTACCTCTCACCCCAAACCCTAGATTGTTTTAAAAATAAAAACAAAATGAAACAAACAAACAAAAAGACCAGAGAATTGGAATATGTGATCATGTTCTGGTCATTCTTTTGATATAATGCTGATTTGATCACATCAATTCTTTGATTTAAAGCTGGATATATGGAAAAAAATTGCTGCTTTACCAAATCAGATTTCATTTTCGTTCAAATACAGTGTGGAAGCAGTCATAATATTTTCACTCAAATTTTGGATTTAGAAAGCAAAAAAATTATTCAGTAACTTGAGTTGAGCTGTCCAGTTTGGTTCTTTACTGTTGTATTGTTCTCCTTTAAGCTAGGTAATCAGTCAGTAGGACAGAGTTTTATCAATTAACATTGTTAAATTATCTGTTAGAGAGGGGGACATACAATCAATCAACAAGTACATGAAAAAATGCTCACCATCTCTAGCAGTCAGAGAAATGCAAATCAAAACCACCCTAAGATACCATCTCACTCCAGTAAGATTGGCAGCCATTATGAAGTCAAACAACAAGTGCTGGCGAGGATGTGGGGAAAAGGGTACACTTGTACATTGCTGGTGGGACTGCAAATTGGTGCAGCCAATTTGGAAAGCAGTATGGAGATTTCTTGGAAAGCTGGGAATGGAACCACCATTTGACCCAGCTATCCCCCTTCTCGGTCTATTCCCTAAAGACCTAAAAAGAGCATGCTACAGGGACACTGCTACATCGATGTTCATAGCAGCACAATTCACAATAGCAAGACTGTGGAACCAACCTAGATGCCCTTCAATAGATGAATGGATAAAAAAAAATGTGGCATTTATACACAATGGAGTATTACTCTGCATTAAGAAATGACAAAATCATAGAATTTGCAGGGAAATGGATGGCATTAGAGCAGATTATGCTAAGTGAAGCTAGCCAATCCCTAAAAAACAAATGCCAAATGTCTTCTTTGATATAAGGAGTGTAACTAAGAACAGAGTAGGGACGAAGAGCATGAGAACAAGATTAACATTAAACTGGGATGAGAGGTGGGAGGGAAAGGGAGAGAGAAGGGAAATTGCATGGAAATGGAAGGAGACCCTCAGGGTAATACAAAATTTCATACAAGAGGAAGTGAGGGGAAAGGGGAAAATAATACAAGGGGGAGAAATGAATGACAGTAGAGGGGGTAGAGAGAGAAGAGGGGAGGGGAGGGGGGATAGTAGAGGATAGGAAAGGCAGCAGAATACAACAGACACTAGTATGGCAATATGTAAATCAATGGATGTGTAACTGATGTGATTCTGCAATTTGTATACGGGGTAAAAATGGGAGTTTATAACCCACTTGAATCAAAGTGTGAAATACGATATATCAAGAACTATGTAATGTTTTGAACAACCAACAATAAAAAATTTTTTAAAAATTATCTGTTAGATTATCGTTACGTTATTAGTTCCTTTCCAATATGTATATGATTTCCATATTTTTAAGTCCTGCTTCAGATTAAGGCTAGTAATAGTTGCTGTCACTGTTAATACAACATAATGTGGGTGATAGTGACTAAAATAAAATTACTGTCACTACTAATCATCACACAAAAAAACAAACTTAAGTTTAACCGTCCAGCAACCCAGGAGGCTGAGCCAGGAGGATCACAAGTATCTGCCATTTCGTAAGAACCTGCCTCATAATAAATAATAATAACAATAATAAAAGGGCTGGGAGTGTAGTTCAAGGACAAGGTGCTGCTGGGTTCAATCTCTAGTATGGAGAAAGAATAAATTAACCTGGTCAATATGTTGCATATAAATTGTTCAGCACTGGATAGATCCCCAAAATAGCAGGTGGCAACATATCAATTAAGTCACTTTCCATAAAGACCTACAGAACAGGTTACCAATGTGCCCAAATCAATGCTTGCATCAATGCTGAGGCTCTGATTAATTCTTGTGACTCAGAGCTTTCCAGATCTCTTTAGGAAAATGTCCTCTGTTCTTCACAGTTAGCTGTGGCAGTGCTTTCCTTCCTGGAAAGCATGTAGCTTAGAGGCTCTTACAGTCAAATTAGAATCCACTACTGCAGGGGATGAGGGTACACAGCTGGGGTCCCAGCTATTCCTTGTCCTTTCAGACTTACTGGTAAGGTCTGTTTCCTCTTCAAGTCATTGATGCTTCTCTCTTATGACTTCTGTTATTTTGCTAGGAATGAAAGTTTACATTAAAGAGCAGTTCGGATGAACAGTATGCCCAGCAAACTTCTCATTCTTGTGTTTTTCACTGTCAAACATTAAACTATAAGGAGTTAACTCGTGATATAAAATAATACATGTGAGTGTAACAATGTTCATTGTACTCAATTTGCAAACTATTAAAGGGTGAGTAACTACATTTCTTATCTGGTCCAACATCTCATCTGTGTTTCTATGACCCAAAGCCTCTGTCTGGACTTGAACAAATAGAAGTTACTCTCTACTCATTGCAATAAAGCAGCCAGAGTTGCTATAGCCACATCTTTTCTCTCTTTAGCAATTGTTTTGAATTCCAAAACTCTTTTGCCCCAAGAAGTCAAAAGACACCAGGTGCAGTGGCACACTTTTATTATTCCAGTTACTCTGGAAGCTGAGGCAGGAGGATGGCAAGTTCAAGGTCAGCCTGAGCAATTGTGCAAGATCCTGTCTCAACATAAAATTTTTGAAAAAGGGCTTGGGGTAGCTCAGTGGTAAAGCAGTAGCCTGGCATGCAAGGTTCTGGGTTCAATCTCCAATACCACAAAAATATGGAAAATAAAGTCAAAGGTTGAATGTTTAAGAATCTCTCTATAAATCTCCTTTGCCTTTTTTATTTTTTTCAACATGCTAATGACTATGTGGCATCACAGAAACACTGATTTTCTTGCTTAAATGGTGGTTTTTGTTTTCTAGTGTGGCAATGTGCCTTGGGCTTGGGCCAGCTTTATTGTCTACTGGTTCTATGAGGCTACTTCAAGATCAAGTCACTGAAGAAAAGCTGCTTTAGAATCAGAGGCTCTACCTGAAAGTAGGTCAAAAGCTCTCCATTTTTGCAAACTGCAACATTTAAAAGTAATTATCTGAGTGTTTGCAGTGTTTTTATCTATAAAATGTAAATGTCTTATAGTTTAGTTTTTTTAAAAAATGCAACATTCCTTTAAAAAAAACAAAGACTAATTTAAAAATGGAGCATTCATACAATGGGTTATTTAACAGCAACTGAACTGGCATTTATAAAGAATCTTCAGTGATATGGGAAGTGTTTATCATCATGTTAAGCAAAAAAATAAAAATTATGTATGATCATAACTGATTAAAGAAAAAGATTTATACAAAAATAGTAAGATACAAATGATCAATTGTTATCAGCTTAGTATGAGGGATAATTTGTTTTTCTGCTTCTTTAGACATCTAGATATGCATGTGCTGTGTGTGTTTGTGTTTTTAAAAGCATTCTTCTATGATGAGTGTGTATTACTTTGAAAATGAGAAAAAAAACTTTATAAAACTTATACATAAAAATGAGACTTCTTCACCACCATCATAACATCTACCAAGTATTAAATAGTTATTAGGTATCATTCGACTTGCCTCTATCATCAGGAATCTTTCTATTTATATTCATTTATTTGTTTACAGTGCTGGGGGTGGAACCCAGGGCCTCACACATGCTAGGCAGTTGTTCTACCGCTAAGCTATTGCACCAACCCCACCATGCACCTTAAAACAAACATTGCCAGGGAAGCATCCTCTCCACTTTATAGAAAGTAAACTGAGATCCAGAGAGATTAAATAAATTTTCAAAAGAACACAGGAAAAAAAAGTGGTAAAAGTGAGATTCAAATACAAATTTCCTTCTCCAAAGATTGTTCTCTTTCTATCAGGCTTCTGAGTGCAGGCTGAGTTTTAGAATATCCACATAGTTTCCACTCCCATGACACATTTTAAAGAAAACTGAAGAAGGAAAATAATAATTAGTCATATGAAGGATGAAAAAAAAATAGCATGGAACACATCTAGAGGTTCTTGGGACTGACATGTGATGAGAAACTTGACTGGAGAAAACGAAGTCCTATAGGATTTAACTCAGGCAAACCATCGGCTCTATTATTAAATTACTTGGTGTTTCACTGCAAAGGAATGAAGATGAAGCTTATTTTTAAAAATTCATTTTCCTACATGAACCAGTTTAGCCTATTACTACAGATGGATGTGGTAATTTCCAAAGAAGTTTCCTCTGACAGCTCCAGAATCAGATCATTTCTGGAAAAGTTCAAGTGTATCCCTCCAATTGAGGAAAAATACTTTGTAGGGGACTGAGTGGAGAAACTTATTTGTCATTGATTTGTGAAGTACTGAGTAAATTTCAGCTTCAAGTTATTATTCTTTGTAAGGTAGTCTGGTCTACATCAGTGGTTTGAAACTTCCCAGATACAAGGCAGAGTAGTTTTGCAACTGTGCTTTCTTATTCTGTATTATTTTAATATAACTAAGGCACTGTATCTATAACAATAATTTTTAAAAGATGTAGACTTATATTTCTTTGTATATTAATTTGGGTCTTTCAAGGTTTAAATTCAATGCAGCCAAAGTAATTGGAAGACAATAGTCAAGCCAGTTGCAAACCATCTCTATTATTAAATATTATTACTAAAGGTAGGAAGATTTGACAGTGGTTATTGAAAAAGCATCTGGTAGTATAGCTCTAATATCATCAGTAGTATACGATTTTTAGTCTTCAGAACAAAAGATGTATTCATTCAAAATACTAAGTCACTCAGTGAATAGATTCTTATTGAGTGGTTATTACACACCAGCAGCACCAGAGTCATAGGCGTGTACCCTGTTGTCTTGAAATTCTTAGTTATTTTTGAGGAATGGTACCATATTTTAATTTTGTTGGGAATATGGCTCTGAACAATAGCATCATAGTTCCCTCAGATGATTTACAGAGAGAAAAAAGAAAAAATATATATGATTAATCAATAAAATGTTATAAACAGTATGATAAGGAAAGTATGGAGTAACTATTGATAGCATTCAGAAGATTTTTCATGCTGTTCAGAAACGAAGTGAAATAAAATCTACCACTAAAATAATAATGGACATATATTATTTTCCCCCCATTCCTTCAAAGTCATGATGAGAGTTGAAATCCAGCAGTTTTGTGGTTCCTCTCTTCAATTTTGCTGACCTTTATCTTGCAATAGTTAATATGCTTAAGGGAAATCTAGGACATCACAAGCCAGAATCATATCTGTGGCTTTTTCTGCCCTTGCCTCTGCAGTTCTTATTCATAGTGCTTGAACTTGTGGTAAAATAAGGTTGTAATCTGGGGTTAAAATGTTGGTAATGTTCAAAAGATGAGTCAAGAAAGAGAACTATCATTAGCCCTTGTCATGTGAAGTCAAAAAATACCTTATCCTGCCATAGCTCAGGGGAAATTCTGAGCATATCTACATTCAGCACTTTAAGCAGTCAGATTTGTGATAGCAATGTTCAGTCTTTTCAAGTTGTTAAGAAAAAAGAGAGAGTCTCAACTTGACATAGGCTATGAATGTTTGCTGTAGGAATAAACAAGGAAGGGAGCACTGGAAATCTCAAAACCCTTTGTCTCCTGGGGTCCTGGAGCAGCTCCGGTACCCCATGTACAGGATGATGTTCTCATGATTCAACTTCTCTTTGCCTCCCTTTTTAGAAGAACTTAACTGATTATGATTGTGATGGCACCTCAAAATAAAAAATAAAAAGGAGCCCGGTGCATTGGTGCATGCCTGTAATCCCAGGGGCTCCAGAGCCTGAGTCAGGAGGATGGTAAGTTCAAAGTCAGCCTCAGCAATTTAGCAAGGTCCTAAGCTACTTAATGAAACCTGTCTCAAAGTAAAATATAAGAAGGGCTGGGGATATGGCTCAGTGGTTAAGCACCCCTGGGTTTTATCCCTGGTACCAAGAACAGGGCAGGGGACTGGGGTTATAAATCAGTGGCACAGTGCCCATGTTCAATCCCCCATACCACCAAAAAAGCAAACATTGCAAGCCATTGAGTATGTAGATACAAAATGCAGGATTTAAACTAAAGGCTTAAATTTCACAGTGACATAATTACTTAGCCCAAGTTTTCTTTTCTTCATCTATAAAATGTTTTAAACTAGGTTTAAAAGTTCCTTTCACCTCAATGAGTCTTTATCTTATTATATACAGAACATAGCAGCCTTAATTCTAGTACAAGATTTGCTTCCAAACAGAATCCATTGACAAAGTGTCTAGCAGTCAACTTCAGTCCCCTAATTATCTTTGTGAACTTTTGTCATTTCCAGGTGGGATCTCCAAATGCATTCCCAGAAGTAGAATCAGTAAATGCCTCATATTCTAGACAAGAAGATGTCAGAAGGGTAAGGAAAACAAATACTGGAAATTGGGCACCTGAACTCCACAAGGCTATCTGCAGACCTAACCACAGATTTGCATGTCCTCTCACACCACACTGACATCACTTCCTCATCTGGTTACCACACTGGGAAGCATGATTAGTGTGGGATTAAGCCAACTCTGTGTTTGATAAGTAACTACTCCATTGTCTCCAGAGGTAGAATTTTCACCAGAGAAAAGACCCCAAAAGGTGAAGTCTTTTGTCCTAATAGCCTTCATAAAATATGAAGTATGTAAGTAAATGAAGCACATGTTATTTCAGTAGAAATAAAATGAAATATCATTTATATACTTCTGAAAAAAAACTAAAGATATGTTGAGGGTTTTTTCTTTTTAATTATTTTTTTTTGTGGGGGGAAGCTGATTTTCCCTCCTCCCAACTTTTGTATCAGGTATTGAACTCAGGGGCACTTAACCACTGAGCCACAACCACAGCCTCAGCCCTTTTTATTTTTCATTTTGAGACAGAATTTTGCTAAGTTGCTCAGTGCCTAGCTGAGTTGTTGAGGCTGGCTTTGAACTTGCCATCCTCCTGCCTCAGCCTCCAGAGCTGCTGGGATTACAGGTGTGTGCTACCACCCCTGGCTTCTCTCTCATTTTTAAAGGCAATATTATATAAGTAGATCTATACATAATAAGATGGTTGAGGCAATATGAGTCACTGGATTTGCCTAATATCGTTTTTTTTTTCCCTCAAAGCACATTGTTTCACAAAAAAAAAAAAAAAAAAAAAAGGAGATTTTGTTGTTTTGGGAGTGTCCGGAGCCTGCGTTCCTTCCCCACCTCACTTGGTGTGTGAATCTTCACTCTCCTCTCAGGGCCTGTTTTATTTCTTCCAAACAAGATCATCATCAAAGTTTAGAAGACAAACTTTCTGGGAAACAGCCTGTAGTTTCAACCACATAGACGGCATTTCCACCCTGACCACAACTTTATCAGTTAAATTAAAATATGGTGACACTTCTATTTAAATAAAAGTTCCAGGGTTTTGTCTCAAATGTCAACAAATCCAGCATCAAGTTAGAATGATATCCTGTCATCAGATTTTGTCTCTCTTAGATAAACTATGACTCTTTAGCTTGTCCCCGGAACATCAGATTTAAACAGAGTTGACACACAAAAAAATGCAGAGTAAGTGGAAGAACATACTTTTCATTCAGCCAGATCCTCCAGCTTTAATGAAAACGGTGCACCACCCATTCCTTTTCTCTGCTGCCTGTTTCTCTCCCACTACCAGATTCACTCCATGATATTATCTCCTCAGTTTCCCTCCAAATCCTGCATGTAGCCCTGGTATGTGGAGGTAGGACACGTAGTATTGTGTAAATGTGGAACTTTGGTCTCCTACGTAAGTGGAGGGTCATGATAGGAGCAGGTAAAATGTCTGATTCCTGCTACACATATCCAGAAGCCTTCTGTGGGTCCTCAAGTAACAGTGTCCTGGGTAGAAATGAATGCACTTGGGAACCATCATGAGCTCCTAATGATGGAGCCTGCTGATTGAGAATCACATGTTATCCCCTTGAGATGGGTACAATCTTGGCAAGACCCAAAATCTGGAAATGATTTGAAATATAAAGGGGTGTTTTCTACCTTTACAGTTACACAAATTCCATCGTTTTGAATTATTAACTCCTAAAGGAAAATCAGGTGAGACACTCTAAAGTCAAACATACAGGATGAGAAGTTCTCTTCAAGAGCCTTAGGAAATGTCAAAGTCAAGATTTATGTATTAACGGTTCTATCTCATACTATAAAATTAAGTTTTAAGATCTGCATTTTAGAAGATAATTTGTGTCTTAAGTTTTAAGTACACACTAATGATTTAATTTATAGCTAATAAAGGTGACTTTATTTCTAATGTTTTGCATGCTTATTTTTCAAAAGTTAAAACATTCCCATGATTCAAAATTCAACATAGAAGATCAAAGTGAGATCTTCCCCACAACTTACACCCATCCACCAAATTCTCAACATCAACCAGTGCTGTCACAGTCCTACCTACTGTTGCCTGGTCTTTAATGCAAATATCCATATTTGCATATATTGTTTCATATATTGTTTCCTTCCTCCTGTTGGAACAAAGGTACACCTTATCAAAACTGTTCTGTCTCTGGCTTTTACCCTTAAGAAAACTGAAAGAAGCTGAGTGCAAGGATGCACACTTGTAATTGCAGCTACTCCAGAGGCTAAGGTAAAATAATTGCAAATTCAAGCCAGCCGAGACAACTTAGTGAGACCCTGTCTCAAAATAAAATTTTAAAAAGAGCTTGAAATATAGCTCAGAAAAATAACCACTTCTGGGTTCAATACCCAATACCAAACAAACAAACAAACAAAAAACACGATGGATCCTAGAGTTAATAATGGACAAAATAAAGCATTCCATATTTACTCATAATGCTTACTGAACTTATTTCCAAAACATTTCCATGTAAGTTATTAGACATGTTAACAAAATAAATCACTGTAATGGAAACAGCCTATAAATTATAATCTACTAAATTTAACTATCTTTTGTGTTTTATTTGGTCTTTGATGATATATTCTCTAGACCTCTATCGTATTATATATCTGTAAGAACATAACGAAAAATGTGCTTGAAAATGTTTGATAAGAATTCTAACCAGGCCCGATGATGGACATTTCTAATCCCAACAAGTCTGAAGACTGAGGCAGGAGAATTCAAAGTTTGAGCCCCCCACAGAAACTCAATGAGAACCTATTTTTTTCTCTATTTGTTGTTATGTTCCAGGAATTGAATAGAGGAGCTCTTAAACACTGAGCCACTTCCCCAAACATTTAAAAAAAAAATTTTTTTTTTTTGAGAAAGGGTCTCCCTAAATTGCTGAAGCTGGCTTTGAACTTGCAATCCTCCTGCCTCAGCTTCCCAAGCCACTGGGATTACAGGCATACACTTGCTCGCCCAGCCCCTTGAGACCCTATCTTAAAGTAAAATTGCAAAAATAGAGCTGAAAGCCTGTGTTCACTGATAGAGTACTTGCCTGGCATGCTCAAGGCAATGGATATGATCCTCAATTCCCCAGATGGGGTGGGGGTGTGGGGAGGGCTTTGGACTGAAAATAGGCCAAATAATCTGCCAAAACATGCTTCTATTAACTCCAACAGGGGGAACAGGGGGTCAAATTGGACTAATAGGGAAAAATAAATATAAAATAGAAACTTCAAAAAGTACAAAAATAAAATTTAAATAATTATGAGGACTGAGGACAAAAGGGGGGAAAGCTTAGAAAAACCTTCAAGGGCATGTATTTGGCAATGCTTTAATTGTAAAATATGATTAATGAATATGACAGAATTTGGAGAACTTAAAAGTACAAATTGTTTACAGTCTTAGTCCAGGCATAACTGCTGGCTAAATCTGTAACTGTTGAAAATTTCTCCACTGTTTTCTTACTTAATCTTCAGCCAAGTATCCATTTCCTTTTGCTCTTAAAGCCAGATTGATGACATTTTAATTTTTACGTTATCTCTTTTTTCTCTTACCTACAGTTTTAGGAACAGATGCATTTAGCCAATAAATTTAAATTGAAAGCATTCCAGGGGCAAAAAGCAATAGACCAAGAAGAAAGAGTCTCCATGTTACTTCTATCTGTACAGTTTAAGTATTTGAAATATTGTGGCTCGTCTATACATCTACTTATTTATTCTGCTTCTCTAATACTACAGTGCATGCTCCATGAGAATAGAGTTCTTGTTTATTTTGCCCATCATCTTAGCCCCCTATACCTTTCAGAGCACTGAACATACAGTAAGTATTCCTTACATATCGGTTTGAGGTGGTGCACACCTGTAATTCCAGATACTCAGGAGTCTGAGGCAGGAAGATAGCAAATTCAAGGTCAGCCTTATCAATTTAGTAGGGTTGGGGATGTAGCTCAGTGGTAGAGTGCCCCTAGGTTCAATCCTCAGTACTGAGGGAAAAAAATTGTGTGTATGAATACACATATAAATATGAACATGTATATATAAATATGAATATGTATATATTCAATGAACAAATCCAGAAATGAAAGATCATCTCATTGAAGCACCTAAATTCTAACTTAAAATTCTTCTCTGCTGTGGTTTACAATTATTTTCTCTTATCTAACTTCCATTTGAGGAAAAAACATAAGTTATCATAAAAAAAATATCAATAATTTCGTAAAATTTTGATAACTGACTGACAATCTACTTTGAAGAATGGGCCGGGCAAGTAGCACACGCTGAGGCAGGAAGGTTGCAATTTATCAAGACTGTACAAATATTTAAAATAAAAAATAAAAGGGGGCCAGACGCAGTGGTTCATACCTGTAATCCCTGTGGCTCTGGAGGCTGAGACAGGAGGTTCCTGAGTTCAAAGCCAACCTCAGCAACCACAAGGTGCTAAGCAACTCAGTGAGACCTTGTCTCTAAATAAAATACAAAATAGAAATGGGTAGGTGAATGTTTAGTTTTAGTTTAGTGCTAGTAACTCAACATAGAAATCTTTCATGACCATATCTTTTGGGAAGACAATATAGGTTTCTATGGGTGGGAGTCCTTTGTTTTATATAGATAAACAGACACACACACACAAATACACACACACACACACACACACATTTGTGGCAGCACTTAAGATCAAACCCAGAATCTTGCATTTTTTTTTAAAAATAATGTTATTTTATTTTTTATACCTGTATTTTATTTGTTTATATTTATGTGGTGCTGGGGATCAAGCCTAGTGCCTCATATATGCTAGGCAAGCACTCTACCACTCAGCTACAGTCCCAACCCAGGACCTTGCATTTCTTGACAAGCACTCTACCACTTAGCTACACCCCCATCCCTTTTCTTTAATTTATTTCCATCCCCATATGTTTAAAAAGGATTTAAGTCAGTATTCACTGGTACATTTGTTTTAATTATAGCTATTAAATTCTCACATTACCTAACTGTTTTCTGGGCACTTAACAAATATTTAATACATCAGTGACATCAAAGTGCTTATTTGCTTATTTGAAAAAAAATGTGTAACTTATTTAATGAGGCATGGAAAAAATAATGAAATCAGCTTCTAGGTTTTAGCTTTTTTCCTCTAGTGCTCATAGTAGCTTTATATTTTTCAAACTTTCACATACATGAGTCACTCATCAATCACCATCAGCTTTTCATGGGGTTCTCTTCTGCCCACTTAGTCCTTCCATCAGGTACTATAAAAGGTAAGATTGTCCTTCCAAAATGTTGCATTATTTCTAAAGTTCTGAAAGAGAGAATGCATTTTGTGAAGCACAGAATGTCCAACTAGGGAGTGACTTGGTCATTTTGGACTAACAAAATATCTCATATCTATGATTTGAGGTTACATTGTTTGTAGAAACAAAACTTCAAGGACATTTCATGAACCTTCTATTGTCAATATTGCATTTTCCTGAGCCTTTATTATGCTTAGAAGTTTATGAATATTATATTTATAATTAAGGTAGATGGAAATCAATGCGATCTTTAGATACATAAATCAGTCTTTAGATGAAAGTCTAAGAAAATGATGTTATGGAACATTAGAGAGGAATAATTTTTAAAACAGAACACTCATATGGCAGTCATAAAAGAGAACCAGGGAATTTTTCTGTTCAGAACCTGTATTTTAAAGATGTAGACATCCAGGGTATCAAAACAAACCATTTGTGTATGTCTCCTGTGTCTATTCAAAATGGGAAGTTCAAGGAAATTTGCCAGGTATTTTAAATAAACACTGCTGGTTAATGTCCTCATACCAGAACAAGCAAACGCTCAGGAGACTCTATTCCTGGTAGGTAAAAAAAAAAAAAAAAAAAAAAAAAAAAAAAAAAAAAAAAAAA
>NW_025999842.1:39311836-39316194 GCF_001458135.2 Marmota marmota marmota | reverse complement strand
AAAAAAAAAAAAAAAAAAAAAAAAAAAGAAAAGAAAGAAAAGAAATGTTTTTTATATCCAAAAAGTTAAACTCTCTTACATAAATTATCAATTTTCTCATTAAAATAGCTGAGTTAACAAAAGAACAAGCACTCAAAATGTACAATAACAAAGAAATTATTTCTTTGTGCTAATGCACCATAAAGTTACATAATATTTTAAAAGTAAAATAAGACATAGAAAGTATCAAACAATGGTGCAGCCTGCTCCTACAATTCTGCTGTAGAATGTGAACAGGAAGACACAGTATCTGATCCTCAATGAATGTCAAGCACCCATGTGTTACTGACAACATTATTGTTGTTATTCTTGTCATTATTATTTTCTATACTAAGGATTGAATCAGGGCTGCTTTACCACTGAGCTGTATTCCTAAGTCTTTTTATTTTTTTTTATATTGAGGATTATTATATTATTATATTAGGATCTAAGTTGCTGAGACTGGCCTTGAACTTCTGATCCTCAACCTCCTGAGTCTCTGGGATTACAGACCTGTGCCACTTCAGCTAGCCATGAATATTATTTTATTATACATGATAGCAGCTACACGAAAACCATTCCCACTTTACAAATCAAGAAACTGAGACTGAGGCACTCAATCACAAAGCCAGTAAGATGTGATATATAAGATTTGAGCCTACTGTCTAACACCACTATGTTCTTATCTTCTAGTGGGTACGAGGTTAATTACTAGGCTACCAATAGACCTTAAATACAATTTGATTATTGTACCTTTTAGAGCTAGTGTTCATAAGTAGTCCCTTTAAATCTCATCTAAAATTTGAGTAGTCTTATTTATTTACTTTTTTTTTAAGTGGATGTCTAACCAAACTGTTCAGGCTGGAACAATTAGAACTTGGGATCCTTCTTTCTCAGCCTCCAGAGTGGCTGGGATTAGAGTAGTGTGCCACTGCCCAACAGGGTATTACTTATCTTCATAGCCCCGATGCAATTTACAGACTTCATCCTTTTGAAGCAGTACTCTGTGATAACTGAAAGAATCTATTGACCTAAGGTCCTAAAAGGATTGCTAAATTTAAAAGTGAACCCAAACCGGGTGTGGTGGTGCACACCAGCAATCCCAACTACTCAACAGGAGTATCACAAATTCAAGGCTGGCCTCAGCTATTTAACAAAATCCTGTCTCAAAATAAAAAGTAAGAAAAAGGACTGAGGATGTAGCTCATAGCATACTGGGCTCAATCCCCACTACAGCAAAATTAAATAATTTATTATTATTATTATTATTATTATTATTATTATTATTTTAAAGTAGCCAGGAACAGTGGTACATGCCTGTACCATTGTACATGTATAGGTACATGCCTGTTCTGTGCAGACTGAGGCAGGAGGATTGCAAGTTCAGGCCAGCCTTTGCAACTTAGTGAGATCCTGTCTCAAAATAAAAAAGAAAAAGGGCCAGGGATTTAGCCCAGTGGTAAAATACCCCTGGGTCAAATCCCCAGTATAAATAAATAAATAAATGTGAACTCAGATAATGTTTTTGCTAAATAATTTCATGTAGCTTCCAGAGTTTAGATTTTAACATTGAGCAAAATGATTAGCTTTTCAAAAACAACAAAATAATGAAGAAAGGACAAATGAAGAATGTATACACATACACACCCTCACACACACCCTGAAAGGAATCTTTTCCTTTGGACAATAATGGAATGTTCTTTGTTGGTTGCTAATTTCGTAGCATTGTTTTCCTTAAAAGGTACAATTTAAGACTATTTGGGACATAATATAGTATTTTGATAGATATGTAGTTATTTAGCCAAGAGTATAAAGTTGTACATCAGTGTCTAACAAGATGTTGCTTTCAAACATAAATACCCTGAGGGAAAATGGCTATTAATTAGAGATCAGTTTTGCCACTTTTGATTGTATAAGTCAGAAAGAAGCCCCTTCACAAGAAGCAATTCTCCAGCCAGAGAACTGTGTCCCCAAATTTAAACAAGGACTCTCTTAGTGTAGTCCTTCAATTAGTTGATTTGCTTGTTAGATAGACAGCTTGGTTTCTCCACAGCCCTGTGAATTAGGGGATTGAGCTCAAATATCTGACAAGTTCCTTCAGTCATTCTGATATGCAAGATAATTCGAAAAGTATTGTAGTCCAGGCTGACCAACTCCCCTTTTCCTACTAGCTCCTATATTTTCTGGGGTCTGCCTCTCCAACTTGCTGCAGACTGACTCAATGTTAACAACCTAAAAGTGTAGTTTCAAATTACAATCTAAATGAAGGCTTTCAAATTACTGTAGGCTGCTGTTATTGCCATTGGAATGTTTGAATCCAGGAAACAAGTTAATCCCAACCCCAGACAACTGAGTGAAACGCCTATGATCACCATCCACCAACACTGTTTCTGGGACCTGAAATGAATCCTACCCTGTTGGGCTCCTGAGACTACCAAGATTCTCAGTCCTGTCTGCCCCAAACTGAAGTTGCTGGGCTCCAACACTCTGCTTCTGTCTGTGACTGTGAATCATCAAATCCTGACCTCATGATACCACTTCCTGCCCATTAACCTCACTGCATTGCCCATTCCACTGATCCCTCACTGACAGATTCTTCCGGCCACCTTCCCACCTTCCCTGACATGTTTCTCCCTTAGTAACCTATTTCACCACAGACAAGCTGGAGCGGAGGCAACTCATCCTATTACACCACATTCTGCAGTCTACAGATCATATCAACCTTCCCTTTCTCAATCCTTGGAGTGCTATGGCTTGTTAATATTTTCCTCCTCAAATACGTCTTGACAAGTGAATGCCTTCTTTGGAGGGGTGGATGGGGTCACGGGTTAGGTACTGAGAATTGAATCCACAGGCAATCTACCACTGAGCTACAATCCCAGCCTTTTCATTTTGTATTTTGGGACAGGGTCTCCCTAAATTGCCAGGCTGGCCTTGAACTTCCATTCTCCTGCCTTAGCCTCTTAAATTTCTGGGATGACAAGCATGTGCCACCATACTCAGCTGAATGTCTTCTTTCACATGAATTATGCATTTATTTATTCATTCAATAAAATTTGAATAATTAATATGTGCTACATGAAGGGAATAACAGATAAATGATATACTAGGAAGGGAGACAAATTGTAAGCAAATGACCATGTTGTACTACAAATATTAGTATAAACTGAGCGTGGTGATGCACCCTTGTAATTCCAGCAACTGAGAGGCTGAGGTAGGAGGATGGCAAGTTCAAAGCCAGCCTCAGCAACTTAGTGAAGCTCTAAGCAACTTGTCTCAAAATAAAATATAAAAAGGGCTGGGAAAATGTGGTGCAGTGGTTAAGTGCCCCTGGTTCAACCCCTGGTACCAAAAAAAAAAAAAAAAAAAAAACCCACACAATCTAAAACCAAAGGTTAATGTTTCCCCCATACTGCTTCTCCCATCCTCCATATCCCTCATCATCATCAGCCATGAGGTCCCCAGAAAATTATAGAACAAGAATAGAAAACTCAAATTTTTATAGATGTCCAAGGACAGAATCACAACAATTTACTTAATGATCATTTTTTGTTGTTGTTTTTAATTTTTTGGTACTAGGGAATGAACTCCTGTCCTTGAACATGTTAGGCAAACACTCTTTATTTTGTTTTGAAGTTGGGCTGGGGGGATCCCACTAATTTGCCTGGACTGGCCTTAAACATACAATCTCAGTTTTCTGAGTAGCTGAGTCTGTCTACAGGTGTGGTGTGTACGCCAGCTGCACCTCAGTTTAATAATTTTAATGTGGTTTATTTTTTATTCTAGAATCAGGAAATAGTTTATTCCATAAGATAGAATAAATGTTCTGGTGAATGAAAGAGATTGATTTTCTTGACAAGAAGGACTAAAGAAGCTGGGCTAAAGAAGTGGTGTATACCTGTAATCTGAGCTAGTAGACCTGAGGTGATATACTTGAAGCAGGAACATCTCAAGTTCAAGACCAGCTTGAATAATTTAGGGAGACCCAGTCTTAAAATAAAAATAAATAAAGTAAAAAGACCTGGAACTGAAAAGGTCATCATTACGCCAGGTACATGTATGATTGCACAAATGTTGTGACTATATATTATATACAACCAGAGAAATGAAAAGTTGTGCTCCATTTGTGTACAATGAATGGAAGTGCATTCTACTGTCATGTATAACTAACTATAACAAAAAGAAAAGAAAAAAGAACTGGGACTGTAGTTCAGTGATAAAGAATTTCAGGTTCAATCCTCAGTACCCCCACCAAAAAAATAAGAGGGGATACTGAAGAAAACCAAAATACATTTTTTAAAAGCAGATCAGACATTTCAGTTACTTTCTTTTTTTGCGGC
>NW_025999842.1:39260071-39311816 GCF_001458135.2 Marmota marmota marmota | reverse complement strand
GGGGGGGGGGGGGGGGAGGATACCGGGGATTGAACTCAGAGACACTTGACCACTGAGCCACATCCCCAGCCCCATTTTGCATTTTATTTAGAGATAGGGTCTCACTGAGTTGCTCAGTGCCTCAACATTGCTGAGGCTGGCTTTGAACTCACCATCCTCCCGACTCAGCATCCAGAGCCACTGGGATTATAAGCCTGCTCCACCACACCTAGCAAAGTTTACTTTCTTTGTAAAATGAGGACAAGGAGACAGAACAATAAGAAAATAGTTGATTATTAACTTCAGGCTACCTTTTTTGTTTAAGGATTACAGCTGAGGGAACCTCATTATGCCAATTGAATACTGAGCTGTTTGGAAAATTTAGCTGTTATCTCTTTAATCCTGATTTCTTGGAAGGTCAGATAAACAGCTTATTCAGTTTAATGACAGGGAACTTTAGTACAAGTAACTCCATTTTTATTTTTAGCTCATTCTGTTGGAGACTAGTGCATAAACTTAGTTCAAAACAATGTCCTTGCTGAACATGGTGGCTTACACCTGTAATCCCAGTAACTCCAAAGGCTGAGGATCCCAAGTTCAAGAACAGCCTCAGCAGCTTAGTGAGTCCCTAAGCAACTTAGTGAGACCTTGTCTCAAAAATAAATAAATAAATAAATAAAAAGAGCTGGAAGAGCAGCTGAGGGGTAGAACATTTACTAGCACAGGTGAGGCCCTTGTTTGATCATAAACACTGAAAAAGCAAAAGAAAACAATGACCTCCTTGAATTTTTATTTAACAAAAGGGAGAAACAGAATCAAGTAAGAAACAAGTAAGTGAAGAAACAAGTAAGTGAATCAGGGCAGCAATCAACCACAGGAAAACAGAGCCAAACTGAAAATCATAGCCTCCCCACAACTGTTTTGAGGGGACTGTCTCTGATCAATTCCTAGCAGTTATTGTAACCCCGGAAAGCAGGTGCAATGTTATCTCATTTTCCAATTTTGTTAACAAGAACCTGAGTATACTAATATTTGTGAGCAATTTCTTAACGTTTAAAACATTGGGTGGCCAGTCAAGGATGACTGATATATATTAAATACATCACTGAGCCACAGGTCATTAGGGAGCAATACAGACATAACAGAGTATCATTGCACAGATTACACATGAAACACAAAAGGAAAAGGCACTGAAATGGAGAAGTCTGGTGTATACCACCTTCTCGCTTAATTCCTGGGTCTATCTTCATGCTGAAACTTCTCTGTTTCTTGCTGTCTGCTTCTAGCCTTCTAATCACTGCTTCCCAACCCCAGTTACACCATGATCATATCTGACTTGCTCTATAATCATAACACCAGCTGCATGCCCCATCCTCCACTCCCTGTGTCCTACCTCTTTCTACCCATCCATGCTTTGTGGCCACATCTTTTTCTAAAATACAGTCTACCTGATGACCTCTTCATGTAAATCAAATGACCTCCACAGCCTGTCTCTGGACAGCAGGCCTCCTCTCTTCCCCTCTGCTTTCTACAATATTCTCTATGCATGGCTCAAAACTGCTTGCTGTTCCCCAGACACACCATATAATTATATTCCCCTGCACAAGTTGTCCCTTCTGCACACGATGACTTTCTTTCCCTTATTAATCTAGCAAAATATTAGTCAGCATTCAAAGCCACAGGAAAAAATCCACTTCCATGGGTATGTAACAGGGTTCACTTGATGCTTTGAAACTTACATGGTTTTTTTCTTTTTCCCAAACTTCTCCTCCCTGATCTTCTTTTCTCTAAACTTCTTTCTGATCTTCTTTTCCCTGATATTCTCCTTCCTGATCTTTCCATCCTAATCTCATTTTCTCTGAGTCACCTCTTTAAAAACCCTCTGTTCCTAATGATGGGCAGAATCACAGCCCTTGGGACAGGAGTCCCCTGTGTTTCTCCCTTGCTAGCAAAGCAATAAACCTTCTTTCTCCTTTTTTCTCAAAACCATATCCTCCTTATTGGATTGGCATGGGGACAACTACTGAGCTTTCAGCAACAGGTATTACCTGTCTCTCTGAAGAGAATGTGCTCACACCTATGTGTTTATGGTGCTATGGTTTCTGTTTTGGTTTTGTTTTATTTTATTTTGTTTTGTTTTTTGTTTTTTTGTTTTGTTTTGGTTTGGTTTGGTTTTTTCCCTTGCTCCCTTCAAATTTTGTATTCTTTGAAAGCAGTGCTTGGGAAGCTAAAAGTAAAGATTCCATGAGTCGACTTTTATTTTTCATTGCTTCATTCCACCTGTTCCTACTTCAATACTTTATTTGAAACAGTTTAACTATTAAAAAAAAAAAGTTCAAAGAAATGGGTAGGCTGTGACAGGTAACTAAGCACTAGAAGAAAAATAATAGAAAACAAATTGACATAGTGTTGTAAAGAAAAACTCACTTCAAAATAAAATTAGAGGAGGAGAAAATCAACCGCAGAGCCAAGGCCTTCAAAGCAGGGCAGAGCATTTTGCTTCTGGGAGGTGTTAAGAGCTTAGCTTCCCCTTCAAATGCCTGTACTCTCAAGATCCCTTTCTGTTTCTTGGGAAATTCTAAACACATTACCATGGCCTTTTCAATGCAAGGATCTGTTTCCTGTAACTCTGAGCCTCCTTTCAATTAAGATCAAACGGAATTCAACATGAAGCGGAGCCACTGACTCTTTCTCCAGTTCATGTTAATTATAACTCTGGTGCATGCCTTGCAGCTTGTTCTCAGCCTATCTGATTTTGTGAACAGACAGAGCAAAGCTTCAAGGAGGCTGAGCATTCTGCCTCTATTATTATAGTGTTTGCCTGGAATAATACATAGGCATTTTTTCTTCCCAGAAAATCTTCTCATATACATTTATTACATTAAAAACATTAATCTTCACTAGAAGCTAACCATAAAATTATCTCTATTCAATTCCTGCTATATTCTTTAGGGAATTAAAGGAAACTCAGATATTTTGTTCTTACATACTAATGTGGAATTTGCTGCCTCTAAATATAACATTCAAATAATCTACTGCTTTGTGAAAAGAGAGCAACCATTTTTGGACTAAAATCTTTACACAATATGTGGTACCCTATGTGAAGCCTTGGAGGTGGGAACAGTCCACAACAGTCAACATACCAACTATTTCCGTAGATTTTGCAAAGAGGTGGTCAATTTGCAGTTAGCTTTACCAAATAAAATACAGGAAAACAATTTTGTCTTATATTTTTATTTTCTAGGCCTGCTTACAGACTGATTTAATTTAGAACACATACAGCTAAAGAAGAATCCATCTATCAAATTTTTGAAAAATAAAAAAGTCTGACAACATCAAGCTCACATTCTTGCATTCCATCAGCTGGAGCTTAGTGTGTACGGCCCTTCTTTATTTTTTATTTATTTTAGGACAAACACTTTTTATTTCAATTTGAGTATTTATAGCAATATATAAAACAAGAAAGTAAGACTTAAGAGAAAAACAGGTCATCATTATGAGGGTAACACCCATGTTCTGATTTAAAAAAAAAGATGCTGTGGCACTCAGTGGTGCACACCTGTAATCCCAGCAGTTTAGGAGGCTGAGGCAGGAGGATTGAAAGTTCAAAGCCAGCATCAGCAATTTATCAAGGCCCTGAGCAACTCAGTGAAACCCTGTCTCTAAATAAAATACAAAAAAAGGGCAGGGGATGTGGGATGTGGCTCAGTGGTCAAGTATCCCTAGGTTCAATCCCGGGGGGGGGGGGGGGGGAGCCCTTTTTAAATGCCACTGTGTAGATTGTACTATTTCTGTCTTGTATCCAGACCTCACCTATGATACAACAAATTGTAACCCTGTGTAAAAAACCTGAATTTAAGACCTAAATCTTAATTCCAATTCCCAACCAACATGTTTCTTATCACATGAAATGAACTTTTTTTCTTTACACAGTTTAAGACAGCATTTTTACACACGAAAAGGAACAACTACTAAATATTATTGCATATTCTTAAAAAGTTAATTCAGGAAAACTGAAAATGATTTTACAAAAGACTCTGAGGTTGGAAAGCAGCAGCCATTTTCATTTCAGATCAAACACTGGAATGTCCACAGAACTACTGTGTGGGAGCTACTGTCCTGTAGCAAGGCCATTTTGTCTTGTCTCACTGCCCCTTTTTAAAATCACCATTTGTTCTTCAGTTTATCTACTACCTGTCTTCTTGATTCCTGGGTCCTATAGGCCTGAGTATTCCTCCCTGGCCTTATCCAAACTCTATTTACACACTGCGTGATCACATACACCCACCAACTGTGGCAGTCTCACCTTAACCATGCCCACATTCCAGTTGAAAAGTAGGTAATTTCATTAGAATAATACATCTGTACTGACTATACGTTATCAGATCCCATTATATATGCCTTAAAAATACAACTTACTTCTCAAACATCCTATGATTCTTGGGGACTTTTTATTTTGCTTTGTTTTCAATGGCATAGTATTTGCACAGCTTCCCACATACTTTATTTAATTGATTAATTAATTAATGTTTCGGTGCTAGGGATCCAACCCAGGGCCACGCTCACTAGGTAAGCACTCTACCACTGAGTTACTCTTCCAGCCCACTATCTGATTTAGCTTCAGCCCTCAGCCTATCAGGTTAGAGAACATGCCATAGTGGAAAAAGCATAGTGGATTTTAACTGACACGGATGAATATTTTAGTCCCTGCTCTATAACTAAGATAACTGCATGACTTTGGAAAGCCATTTAATCTCTCAGCATCTCAGTTTTCCTATATGAAAAATACAGAGTTTGGACAAAACAGCTTGACTCTCAGTCTATATTGCTGTTAACAATGGATGATACTATGAAGTTAGCTCATAATCAAGATCTTCTCAAACTTTAGAATCAGAACATCAACTCCTGAGGCAAACAGTTAAGTAACTTTCCTGAATTACTGTAAAGTTTTATGACATTGGAAAACATTTATCTATTGTCAGACTTGCATAGCATCACTGCAGATTGCTAGGAGACAGTAAATGTTTTTACAAGCAAAAAGCCTTCACTTTTTCCTACTGCTATCTACTGAAAAAAAAAAAAAAAGAAGAAAAAGGTTTACACAACTACTGGTCTAAAACATCCCTTTTGTTTACTCAGAGCAATTGATAGACTTTTTATTCTAATTTTATTTTGGTACTAGGATTAAACCCAGGGTGCTTTACCACTGGGTTACATCCCCAGCTCTTTTTATTTTTTATTTTGAGACAGGGTATTGATAAGTATCTTAGAACCTTGCTAAATTGCTGAGTCTGGCCTCCAACTGGCAATTCTCCTGCCTCAACCTCCCAAGTCCCTGGGATTACAGGTGTGTGCTGCCGCTGCATCGTGTATTTTTATTTTTTTGGTACTGGACATTGAACCCATAGGCACTTTACCATTGAGCTACATTCCTCAGTTCTTTTTATTTTTAAATTTTGAGCCAGGCTTGATAAATTGCTGGGGCTAGCCTCAAATTTAAGATCCTCCTGCCTCAGCCTCTTATGTCCCTGAAATTACAGGCAAACCTATCCCATAAAGATGTAAACTAAAGAAAAAGAAAGGCTGCTTTGGGGCTGGAGTCATGGCTCAGTGTTAAAGCGCTTGCCTAGCATATGTGAGGCACTGGGTTCGGCCCTCAGCACCACATAAAAATAAATAAATAAAGGTATGTGTCCACCTACAACTAAAAAGATATTTAAAAAAGAAAAGAAAGGCTGGCTTTTATCCTCTAAACTTCAGCAGCTCTAGGAAGGAAACAGAAGTACTGTGTAGACAAATCTCAAAGTGAAAGAATGTCATTGAAGAACTATTACCAGCAGTGGTCTAGTTGATTCAAATTATCAAAGGGTGGGTTTTAAAAAGCAGGGAAGTGAGCCTGGCGAGGTGGTACATGCCTGTAATCCCAGTGGCTGGGGAGGCTGAGGCAGGAGGATCCTGAGTTAAAAGCCAGTCTCAGCAAAAGCAAGGCCCTAAGCAACTCATTGAGACCGTGTCTGTAAATAAAATACAAAATGGGGCTGGAGATGTGGTTCAGTGGTTGAGTGCCCGTGGTTTCAATCCCCAGTACCAAAAAAAAGAAAAAAATCAAGGAGGTGAAATTTCCAGATTGTGGAGACAAGACCACACTTGAATACACCCACTCTCTATCACAAGATTAAGCGCCTACCTCATAAAAACTTCCCTTTATGCAAACTACTGAGATTGCCTTAATGTTAATTAACATAATTAACACTTTCTCTATATACACACTTATCTCCCCCAACTGCTTTTTTTTGGGGGGCGGGGGGGTCCTGTAATCACAGATCATTGATTCTCAGAAAGACCAACATCAATCCTATCTTCATTCCCACAATTAACTTCCAAACCGAAATTATTTCAGTTTGGAAACTGAAGAATGAGCCAGACAAAATTATCCTAGACAGAGAACTTGTTAGTCATAGAAGCAGGGAAGTAATTCTGAAGTTTGTTAAATTGCTATCATTAAAAAAGTTATTAGTCCATTGTTGTATTTGGTAATCATGTAAAATTAAAATGAAACAAAGCAATCGAAGTGAGAAAGCAGAAGATAAAAATTTACCAAAATTCAAGAATTTGCAATAACTCTTCTTATTCTGTTATTTGTTTTTCTAAAAAGTAATAAAAAATATAAGCTATCCCAATTATTAGTTTCTTAGAGTGGATCCCATATGCAACCATATATATTATCCATATCTTTAGAAAGTTGGGTAGATAAGTAAAATTTTTGTTACAATATTATTTTAAAACTAATAGAGAAAATGCATGAATTATCATATACTACTACTAGCAATATAAAATTATTAAAAAAATAAAGGAACGTTTTAAATTTAACTTCCCTCTATCCCACCTCCCTCGATAAGTGTTAAGCACTCCAAGAAGAATTACAGCAAGGAAAATATTTAATTTGTCAATAGATAAAGATGCTGTCAATATACTCATTTCATGACCAACATATAAATCCATTAATAAACGGTAAAATTTTATATATTTTATACACACACATCATATATTATGTGTGTGTGTATATATACATATATATATAAAATATAGAGGGTGCATTCTGAAGTGGCATGTTCGGGCTTCATTCTTACCCTATAATTCTTGTTGAATGGTGCAATGGGGTGAAATCATCCTGGAAATTTGCATTGGTGGAGTTAGAAGAATCGGCATCTTTCCCAGATGAGTAACAAATACCATGTGTGTCAATATAGTTACTAATTGGTAATATAGAAATATGCAGGGTTTTTTTTTTTTTTTGCCTTATATTCCACAAAATAATCTTACATCCCCCAAACCATATATCTGTACAGTGTAAAACATTGAAAATGCAANTATATATATATATATATCCATCCCAGATACTAAATAATAAAGGCTAGAAAATAATGTTGGAGCAGGTTAGGGCAACTCAATTAAAAGGACAATTTATCAAGAATGCTGGAAGTTCTACATACCAGCCTGGCACTTGCAGTTCCATCTATGCAGGAGGCTGAAGTAGAGGATAACTTGAGTCCAGGTGTTAGAGCCCACTCAGGGCAACATGTAATGCCGTGTGACCCCATCTCCAAAAAGTAAAACATAAATGGAAAAGGAAGTGTGGGGGGGAGAAGAAGGAGAAAAAGAAAAAGTTTTACTTACCGTATGTTCCATATACAAAGTATAGTCTAGCAGGCCGTGCTGAAGAAAATGACTTTGTATAATGCTCAGCAAAGGAATTTTCTAACTTTTTGTTTCTCTAGGAGTGAGAAACAGAATAAGAATTGTGGTTGTATTAAGGTTAAATATATAGTTACATATATTATATAATATATATTTAAGTATTTAAGTGATAGGTATATAGGTATAGACACACACACACACACACACACACACTGTGTACAGCACCTGGCACATAAGAAAAAAATCAAGAAAATATTTCCAGTAGCTATTACAATTTTGGTTTGTGGGAGAACAAGGCAGGAGGAAAGAGGCAAAATAGACAAGATTTTTCCTAAGTATCTCTCACAAAATCACACACAAAAAATCTACATTACATGCTGGAGAATATAGCAAATGGGATGAGGATGAATATACATCCATTCATTCATGAGGATGAATATACAAACACAGTGAAACAGACAAATATGACAAAATTTTCAGTCTTTCAGGGAGTTTATATTTCTTATCTCCATAGTACTACCCCACTACAACTCATACTTTTTTTTCTTTTTTGGTGTTGGGGATTGAACCCAGGGCCTTGTGCATGCTAGTCTGTCACTCCCCGCTGAGCCATATCCCCAGACCCACTATTTTTAATTATTAAATGCAAGAGGGCTGAGGATGGAGCTCAGCAGTAGAACATGTGAGAGGCCCTGGGTTATATCACCAATGCAAAAAAAAAAAAAATGCAAGAAAATTTACTAAATGTAAGAGCAGAACATTTTTAAAAAATTTCAAAAACTGTGACTGGCAGATCATAAAAATGTGGCTGATTTCTATGTTTTTGTTTTTTGTTTTTTTGTATTTTGAGAGAGAATCTCACTAAATTTCCCAGGCTGGCCTTGAACTCGAAGGTCTCCTACATCAGTCTAAGTAGGTGGGATTACACACACCATCACCCAAGGCAAAGGTTAAAATGTTTAAGAAGAAAATTTAAATCTCAGTTTTATAACTGAAACATCAATGCTGGGCAGGGGTTGTGGCTCAGAGGTAGAGCACTTGCCTAGCATGCATAAGACACTGGGCTTGATCCCCAGCACCACATAAAGAAAGCTAAATAAACAAAATAAAGCTATGGTATGCATCCACAACTAAAAATATTTTCTAAAAAAATTCAATGCTGAGCTGTGCACAGTGGTGAATAGCTCAGGAGGATTGCAAGTTTAAGGTAGGCCTCAGCAATGTAGTGAGACTCTGTCTCAAAATAAAAAATAAAAAGGCTATGGACTTAGCTCAGGGGTAAACACCCCTGGATTCAATTCCCATTACCAATAAATACATAAATCAATATAAAATAATTTTTAAAATCATTGATGAGAAACACAAGCTCAAATGTTGAGAAGAGTCAAGAGATTAGAATCAGACCAGAGGGTGCATTCTGAAGTGGCATGTTCGGGCTTCATTCTTACCCTATAATTCTTGTTGAATGATGGAATGGGGTGAGATCATCCTGGAAATTCGCAATGGTGGGGTGAGAAGAATTGGCATCATTCCCAGATGAGTAACAAATGCCAAGTGTGTAAATTTAGTTACCAATTGGTAATATAGAAAGAAAATGTTAAGATTTAAAATTAATAGAAGTTACACATGAAAGGTGATGTTCTTATAAAACTGGCAAAGGAAAAATAAGGTAATTTTAATTGCAAATATTTATTTCTAGAGTTTCCAGCAAAATACTGACCAAAAGTTAATCAATTATGAAAATGTAAGGATTTCTCAAGTAAAAATATTCTCTCTTTTCACACTGTTGAGTCTGAAGTTATAGGTAAATTTGAAATTCAGAATCTGGATTCTGACTTAGCCAACTCAAAAGAAACTGAGCTATAATTGCAGGACCAATCTATTTGTGTATTTGCTTATATTTTGTAATTAACAAGTGTCCATGGCATATCTATATTGTTTTCATGTAGACTGGTCTCCACGGAAAGTCGACTTGTGATTAAATTGTTGTATATAAAAGGGGATCAATTATGCAATTAAAACACTTAGGGGCATCAAATCCAGAGCATCTGAGCCTTACTTGTACCAAATGGAGATCATTTCCTGAAACATTCACAGGTACAACATCAATATCTGACCCAGTGCAATTTTGTTTTTGTTTTCTACCTAAATATCTCTTTCAGTTTGATCTTGTCCTTATATTTTACAATTGACTAGGTTTTAGTTTACCAAACTAATGCTTTGTTAGAGTTTTGGGTGTTTCCAAGGCCTTTGGTTAGAAATTTAACTCTTTTGGTTACTTTCAGAGATAACAAATCTTGTTCAACACTGTAGATTTTACAAGTTTTACTCTCAGAAACTTACTTCCCTAATTTCCAAAGACTTGAAAAAGCTCAGTCTTTCCAGGTACCACAAATAAACTATTTTTTGTCACACAGAAATCTCTCATGTGGAATTTTTTTTTTTTTTCCAGTTTGGGGATTGAAAAACCGGTGCTCTACCACTGAGCTACATCCCCAGCACTTTACATTCTTTTTCTATATTGAGAAAGGGACTTACTAAATTGCCCACACTGGCCTTGAACTTGAGATCCTCCTGCCTCAACCTCCTAAGTTGCTAACATTACAGGCGCATGCCACTGTGCCTGGCTCAAGTGGAATTTGATTGAAAAAAAGGTTATAAATTTTACCTCCTTTAATTAATAGAAATATGCAGGGTTTTTTTTTTTTTTTTTGCCTTATATTCCACAAAATAATCTTACATCCCCCAAACCATATATCTGTACAGTGTAAAACATTGAAAATGCAAATACTAAAAGCTAACATGTACCCACCCATTTCATAGATAGTGGTATCTTTCATACTCTACAGAACCCCAGCTGAGAAGCAGATTTGGAGGAAACATGATTTAACTTTATCTTAAAGAAGATGTGTTTTGCATTCCTGTGACATATCCGAGTATTTTCCAAGAGACTGTTCTGGGTCCGAAGTAATCCATCCTTGATAGCAGCATACACTCTGCAAGGGAACTGGCAAGGCAAAAAGTTAAGTCCTTTGAATCTGACAATGAATTCACTGCAGGCGACCACAGTGAGAGTATTTTCTCATGAACAGTCAGCAAAAGCAAGATTTCAGGGCATGTTTCAACAGAGTGTACATAAGATTCTTTCTAGAAGTTTGGCTATAAACAAGAAGAGATAGACAGGTTGCTGCTTGACAAAAAAACAGGTGAGAGAAATTACTGTTATTTTTGTTTTTGTTTTTTTGGGTTTTGGTACTGGGCATTGAACTGGGGTGCTTAATCCCAACCTCCTGAGCCGAAATTACTTTTATTTTATTTTTATGGAAGAGATTTGGGCATGTTTAAAGAGCTTTTAGAAGTTGCACTTCTGGAGCCTATAACTGCAGACATGTTGAAAGATTAACATTGCAAAGCCAATTGATATCTTTTAATGCATAACTTAAATCTAAAAAAGAAAAAGATCATGTGATATTTTCTGAGAGAAATCATTAAAAAACAAGAGAAAGGGGTTGGGTTGTGGCACAGTGGTAGAGCGCTTGCCTAGCATGCAGGAGGCACTGGGTTCAATCCTCAGCACCACATAAAAATAAATAAAATTAAGGTCCATTAACAACTAAAAATAAATAAATAAAAAATGAGAGAAAAAACAGCTGTAAGCCAGATAAACTCAGGAAGGTGACAAGCAGGCTGGAGGTGTAATCACTGGAGTGATTTTATGATGCCAGGAGGTTTTATGAGATTAGAGCAGATACTGTTTCCTCTGCAGGTGTGGTGCCCTAATTCTTCAGGACATACAGGGCTTTTGAAGTGCCCAGGAAAAGCAAGGAACCCAGCTGTGAATGGCAAAAGGCATCTTCTTCTCACTTGTGTGTATGCCCAGGTTTCCACCCACCTTGAGTAATTATCCAAACAAGCCTTTGCCTTCATACCTTCAGGGATTTGTTTTGTTGCAATACTGGGATTTGAACCCAAGGTCTCACACATGCTAAGCAAGTGCTTGATACTGAGCTATTAAGAGATAGAGCCTCCCTAAATCGCCCAGGCTGACCATGAACTTGCCATCCTCCTGCCTCAGCCTCCTGAGTAACTAGAGCAATAAGTACAGACAACTGCATCCAGCATATCTTCAATTTTCCAAAACAAATACCTTCCCATATTTAAAGTTCTAAATCTAGACATCTAAAGATGCTTACAGAGAACAGAATTTTAGAACAACAAACTTCATGTGAGATCATTACTTCAGAAAAAGAAGTCATGCAAACATTTAAAAAGAAAGAAAAGAGGTTTTTTTTTGTTGTTGTTTTTTTTTTTTGGTACCAGGGATTGAACACCAGTGAGCCACATCCCCAGCCCTGTTTTGTATTTTATTTAGACACAGGGTCTCACTGAGTTGCTTAGTGCCTTGTAGTTGCTGAGGCTGGCTTTGAACTTGCAATTCTGTCTCAGCCTCTAAAGCCACTGGGATTACTGGCCTGCATCACCGTGCCCTGCAAGAAAGAATTAATTTTTTAAAGAGAGTGAACAATACTAGGAAAGCCAAGAGACTTTGCTCAGCTTGTAACATTTTTACATTTGAAAGCTCTCAAGAAGCTAAGGACAGTTCATCATAAGTGATGCTGATGACTACCAGTGAGAGCTGAAGAATTCTGTCTGGTCTCAAAATCAAGTGTTTATTCAACTTGCCACAGATAATAAAATTCATCATGATGATGAAATCTTGGGAAGAACAATTAAAGTTGGACAGAAGGACATATGTATTGCAAAATGAAACACCTACAGAACAATAGCATTGAGGAATGTTAAAATATCAGATTGTTTCATGTTCATGACGGATAGGCTCAAGAAACTAACTAGACCTCACCACCCAAAGAAATTGTGAAAGTAGGACAAAATTGGTAAACTTTTTACATTCAGTTATTGAATTTATTTTTCTTTAGCCTATGGATTTCAGCCAATTTAATGCATTTTGATCAGTGTTTTTCCAGGGAAACCCCAAAACACACACAAAAAAGCACAAGCTAAACTTATGTGTTCAGGACCTACTTAGGATCAAAATAATTCATACCAATATAGCAGAGAATCCTTTTACCTCCTGATAAAGGCAAATTAGACTAAACATTGTTTATACTGGATAACATATGGAAAATTATTCTTATTTCTTTGTATTATGGAGGCAGAAACTTGCTTTGCAGAATTACCCCAAATTATAAAAGCCACAGTATTCTATAAAATTGCTGATTTTCTAAAAGCAGGAAGAACTCATCTAGGTAAGTTCTAATTCCTAGAGATAAGTTATGTTGTTTTCAGAGTTGATGACCATACGTGAATGTGATTACTGGTTTCAATTCAACTTTTTAGAGTAGGAGCTCAAGGATTTATCAACTTTGTCTTTTTTTTTAAATTTCCTGAAGTAAAAACCAAAAACTTATGAACCAAATCTATGTATATTGTTTTATGCTACACAGAATAAAAATTATAATCTCTATGTAAAACAAGAACAAATAAACCTGAGAAATTTCATAGTATGCTGCTGATTTCACCATTCTTTTAACTCAATGGATCAATTTAAGAGAAAGAAGGCATAGCTAATAAATGTTGAATGAATAGCTTAGAATTTTTTGTAAATTCTCAGATTTTTTTAGGGTACTAGTTGCTTTTTTACTGTGATTGATTTGACAAGTCACAAATGATGCATGCTTCTTACATAAGATTGGTTATATGTCTTCTTTCTTTCGTTCGTTTTTTTGGTTGTTTTTTTTGGCAGCGGGGGAGGGGGGATCAGGGATGCTTTACCACTGAGCTATATCACCAGTCCTTTTTATTTTCTATATTGAGATAGGGTCTCACGAAGTTGCTGAGGGCCTCTCTAAGTTGCTGAGTTTATCTTGGAACTTGCAATCCTCCTGCCTCAGCCTCCAAGTCACTCAGCTGGCATCACAGGTGTGCACCATCACACTGGGCAAGATTACAATATTTCTTAAATAATATTGTCCAAGAAAAACAATGTTTAAAGAATATTCAGTCTATCAGGGGCATTCACAAAATATAATGTAAATAATTAAAGTGCAAAGTAGAATCATGTCTGAGTAAAAATCAATGTCATTGTTGTGGGTGTGGGGGAGTCTGGAGATTGAATCCAAGGCAGCTTTACCACTGAGTTACATACCCAGCCCCATCTATTTTTTCATTTTTGAGACAGTGTCCCATTAAATTGACCGGGCCTGTCTCAAGCTTGCCATCCTCCTCTCTCAGTCCCTGGAGTTGCTGGGATTACAGGTGTGCCTTATCACACCTGCTAAAAATCATTGTCATTGCTAGAGAATACAATAGGTGAAATGAGAAGGAAGAAAGTATGTGATAGAAAAGAGATGACACCTAACCACCATCACTACCTCCCACCTAGATGTCAAGATGTACCATTCTCCAGGTGTTTGGTGCTGGACAAATAGGTGGACTGGGAAGACGGTGAGCAATCAGTCATGACATGCAGAAGATATTTGCATTATCATATTTGTGACCTGAGAAGTGCCAATACTTGGTAAACTAAAGTATGAGAAACACAGGCCTTGTGAGCTACAAACTAAAATGACAGGTTCCAGATTTCCTGTTGATTCTATTGAGCAAGTTATTATTCTTGGCTGAAAAAAACTCTAGAAATTATCTGGTGATCTGATAGCCTATATTCACCTTGTTAATTTATTTGAACTAACAAAATGCAGGAGGTTTTCTACTAAGAATAGGGTTAGTTGTGCTTCTGACAGTCATATTTTGGGGTCCCACATTTTAATATCTGCAGAAAATCTAGCTAATTTATCTTTAATTTACTTTTCACCTTGATACACATTGTCCTGTGGCCCTGTGTTGAGAAACCAGCCAGTTACCCCTAAGCATCCCCAGATGTCAAAATCTCTCATCATAAACAAGTTAAGCAAGTTGCAAAAGCTAGACTTCTCATCCTCACAATAGGTACAGATATCAGTGTATCATGGATTTAGTATATCAAGATAGAGGATAAAACTAAAATAATTGCTCATCTGAAGTTCCTTGCAATGGGGCTGAATCTCAAGGCAATTGTTTTTTAGGGCATGAATGAAAATGCATACACTTAATTTCTCACCTTTCCTTCCTGGTCTGCTCCTTCTTGATCAAAATTACTAAATCTGTAAAATGTTTTTGAACCCTTACCTTCATTTCATAAGCATTTATATCTCTAGGTTAGGATCTTCTCACTTTTGCCTGGACTCAATTCAGAAAACCGTACAGAAAAATTTTCTCATGTAATTTTCAAACCAGAGACTCCCAATTCTTCTCCACAACTCTTCTTTCCTTTTGCATTATGTCCAGATGCCTCACTATAAAATTGTTTCTTTAAATTATTTTTTTTAAATACATTAAGATATTGAGTAGACCAGAGTTTTAGATGTTTTCAGAAACTTTGGGTGGGGTGAGGGGGCAGTAGCAAGGATTGAACCTTGGGCACTTAACTACTGAGCCACATTTTTTGTTTTTTATTTTGAGACAGGCTCTGGTTAAGTTCCTTAGTGCCTCACTAAGTTGCTGAGGCTGGCCCGGAATTTGTGATCTTCCTGGCTCAAACTCTGGAGTTCCTGGGATTATAAGCATGGGCCACCATACCCAGCTGTTTTCAGAAACTTTTGGTGTGAAGAGGGCTTAAAACAATACATTAATCTAGAAATCACCAGTTTATGCTGGGCATGGTGGCACATAGCTATAATCCCACTGGCTCTGAGGCTGAGATAGGAGAACGGCAAGTTCAAAGCTAGCATCAGCAATTTAGCAAGATCTTAAGGAACTTAGTGAGACCCTGTCTCAAAATAAAAAATAAAAATGGACTGGGGATGTAGCTCAGATTAAGTATCCCTGGTTTAATGCTTGGTAAAAGGGAAAAAAAAAAGAAATCATTAGTTTATTTAAGTTTTTTAAGTTTATAAACATTTTTATTCTTATAAAATTGAAAGGAACTAATGCAACATCTGCAAGAATAAATAAGAACATTTAATAAAAACAGATTTTCAAGTAATAGATCTAGTTCTAAAATGCTCTTCTAGACAATAAAATCTATTTTGAAATTAAAATAACTTTAACAAGTCCATTATGACATTATATTAGACACAGTTCGGTAAAAGAGAGTCAGTTGACAACAACTGACTCCACATAAGTAAATTATAATATAGGAACCATCAAAAATCAATGAGAAACAGATAATTTGAAAAATTGTGTTATCCCATAAAATCAATGTCATAGAAAGGATGAGAAGAGATTGTTAAAGCAAAGAGACCCAACCAAACTCAACGTATGACTTCACTTCATCTCAGATACAAATTAATTTTAAATAGATACTCCTGAGCTATCAGGAAAATCTGAATATGGAAAATTAGTTGATATTAAGAAAGTATTGTGCAGAGTATGGCGGCACAGGCCTATAATCCCAGCTACTCAGGAGGCTGAGGTAGGATGATTGTAAATTCAAGTCCAGTTTGGGCAATGTAGCCAGACCTCTGCTCAAAAAATTAATTATATTTTTTTAAAGAAGTGTCTTTAAACTGTCCCACATTTAAGTACAGGCAATGACTTCTCAATGGATTCTTAAAGCTCGAGAATTAATAAATTGGGATGATAGGAAATTAAAAACAAAGGAAAAAACTAAAATCTTTGAGAACCCACAATATATGAGAAAATCTTTGAAATATACTCTTATGACAGATGATTAATGTCTAGAACATTTAAAGAACTCAAAAACTTACCACCCAAAAAACCCCAAAACAATAAATGGGAAAATGAATTACACAGACACTTCTCAAAAGAAGAAATACAATTAACCAACTAATACATGGAAAAATATTCGACATCTTTAGCAATCAGGAAAGTGCAAATCAAAACTACAGAGATTTCATCACATTCCAGTTATAATGGCAGCCATCAAAAATGCAAATAATAGATGCCAGGCATGGTGGCACATGCCTGTGACCCCAGCTACTTGGGAAGCTAAGGCAGGAGGACCACAAATTCAAAGCCAGCCTCAATAATTTAGCAAGGCCCTAAGCAATTTAGTGAGACTATGTCTCAAAATAAAAAAAAGGGGGGGGGGCTAGGGATGTGGCTTAGTGGTTAAGCGCCCCTGGATTTAAATAAATAAATAAATAAAGCACTGGGATCATTTTTTTTTAATTTTTTATTGTTGGTTGTTCAAAACATTACATAGTTCTTGATATATCATATTTCACACTTTGATTCAAGTGGGTTATGAACTCCCATTTTTACCCCGTATACAAATTGCAGAATCACATCAGTTACACATCCATTGATTTACATATTGCCATACTAGTGTCTGTTGTATTCTGCTGCCTTTCCTGTCCTCTACTATCCCCCCTCCCCTCCCCTCCCCTCTTCTCTCTCTACCCCCTCTACTGTCATTCGAAAGAAAGAAAGAAAGAAAGAAAGAAAGAAAGAAAGAAAGAAAGAAAGAAAGAAAGAAAGAAAGAAAGAAAGCACGCACTGGGATCATTTCTTAAAAAAAAAAAAAAAAACCCTCAGGGGGGCTGGGGTTGAACGGCTCAGTGGTAGAGAGCTCGCCTACCATGCATAAGACACTGAGTTCCATCCTATGGAGCATCACATAAATCTAAAGTAAATATATTGTGTCCACCTAAAATTACAAAAACAAATATTAAAAAAAAAAAACCCAGTCTGGGATATAGCTCAATTGGTAGAGTGCTTGCTTCACATGCACAAAGCCCTGATTCAATCCCCAGCACCAAAAAAAACAAAAAAACAAAACCCCTCACATTGAAAAAAAGAGAGTCAAAAGAAGGGAAGAAGGAAGGAAAGACCGCAGGAAGAGATTTTATCTGGTAGAAGATAGAGGAAAGGGCAATAATCTCCTAGTTCTTTATCCTTTCCAAAGGAAGTGCATGGAATACCTACATGGCAGGTAGTTTGAAAACTGTTGCATCTGATTCAATGGCCTACCAGACAGTTCCTGCTCTCTCTCTTAGAGCACCATGGCTACAGAGGAGATTGTTCCCATTCACAACCCACTCACCCGCTGCACAGTCCCCTCCCAAGCTCCCCAGTTAGGCATCTCTCTCCTACCCAACACACTGACTTCACCTTTTATTTGCTCTTCTTGTCTGACAACTTGGTAAATCTGTTACTCATCATGCCATCAGCTGGCCTTGTTTGCAGAATATTTCATAAGATCAACAAGGGTAGTTTTCATCTTAATAAAAGAACCGTTGTTGATGAGAAAATAATATACTGAAGCAATTGGTCAACTGCTGAGGAAAAAATAAATAAAACAAAACAATGTATGAATTAACTATACTGTACTCCAGAGATGCAAGGGTAACAGAGTCAAATAAAAACAAAAGCACATAATGAACAGCTAGAACAAAATTGTAGTTGAATACCAAAACTCTTGGGGGGAAAGATAGAGCCTTCTAATCTTGATGTAATGATCAAAATGTGGCTAAAAAAAAATCTAAGAAATTCCATTCAGGCTCAGAGGCACACACCTATAGTCCCAGCAACTTGGGAGGCTGAAGTAGAAGGATCACATGTTCAAGAACATCCTGGGCAACTTGGCAAGCCTCTGCCTCAAAATAAAATCTACAAATAAAAAGAGATGGGGATATAGCTCAGTGATAGAGTACCCCCCGGGGGGGGGGTTAATCTCCAGTATCTACCACCATCCCTCACTCGGCCAAAAAAATAAATCTAAGAAATCCATAGCAAAAACATAAATGTTTCAAAATTTTAACTCACAGTGCTGTGGAGGTAGCTCAGTGGCACAGTGCTTGCCTGGAATACTTAAGACTGTAGGTTTGATACACAATACCAGAAAAAAAAGAAGAAAAAAAAAAGAATGTAGATTTTCATATAAAAGCTTTCAGTACTATATATATATTTCCAGACCGGAGATTGAACACAGGCTACATCCCCAGCCCTTTTTTATTTTTTATTTTGAGACAGGATTTCTATAAATTGCCTGAGTTGCCTGGAGTTTACAATCCTCCTGGCAAAGCCTCCCAAGTGGCTGGAATTACAGGTGAGTGTCACTTTGTGTACTATGTTCCACTTTTTTGTTTTCTATTTTTTTTACTTTTACTTTTTGTACAAGGGATTGAACCCAAGGGGCCTTAACCACTGAAACACATCCCCAGTTCTTTTTATTTATTTATTTATTTTTATTTTGAGACAGGGTCTTAGTAAGTTACTTAGGGCCTTATTAAATTGCCAAGGCTGTCTTTGAACTTGTGGCCCTCTGACCTCGGCCTCCTGAGGTGCTGGGATTACGGGTGTGCACTATATTTTTAATATTAAGGCAAAAATTTATATATTTAAAAATATTGAGAAAAAACCTCTATATTTTGTCATTCTTTTTTTTTTTAACTTGGGGATTGAACAAAATTTTTCGTCTTATTTTTTGTTCATCTTAAAGTTTCTTTCAAATTTTTCATAATAAATATTCATTTATTTTATAATGTTAAAAAAATTATTTAGGGCTGGAGGTTTAGCTCAGTGATAGAGCATTTGTCTAGTATATGTGAGGCCTTAGGTTTGATCACTAGCACTACAAAATAAATGAATAAATAATGTTTAGAAAACAAGCATGCTCTATGATGTGGACTAGTAACGTTTATTAGCAAAGAACAGCATCAAAGTTAGGCAATCTGATCTACTTCTTGATCATGCTGATACAGTTTGACATCTTGAAATTTATCTTGTCTTTTAATTACAGCTCTGTTTTAAACAGCTAGCTAGGCAGAAAATGAAAAGGAATTGCTGAGCGCAGGTGAATTAGAAGTTTCTGATAATGCTCTTGATCTTCCCTCAGCAAAATTCTTGGAGATTATGAAAGATAAGACTTCAAATTACTCTGAACCAAGAACTTCCATCATGATCAAGACTTTTCTATCATGAGCCAAACACTGTCAGTCACATGAAGTAAACTCATGCTGATTATAGAGCATGTAAATGAAGCATAAGTGATATGTCAAAGAAGGGAAAGGAGCATTCAAAGAGCTAAAGTTTCATCTTTAATTTAGTTTTATTCAATCTGGCAGTACTGGGGATCAAGCCCAGGTACACTCTATCACTAAGCTATATTCCCTCACTTTTTATTTTATATTTTGAGATAGAGTCTTATTAAATTGCTAAGGTCTTGAACTTGTGATACTGCCACAGCCTCCTAACTAGCTGGAATTACAGGTGGGTGCCACTATACCTAGTTCTCTTAATTTAATTTTAACTAGTATCTATATACAAATAACTTGGCTATCTACAGGGCCAGGGTTGAAAGGATCCTTTGCTTTTTTTTTTTTTTTTTTTACGTATTTCTACCTTTGTTTGCATTTATATAGCAACAGGGTGTTGCTTTTATATCTAAAAGAAAAAAAAGTGAAAGAGAGGAGAAATGAGGAAAAAGAAAGGAGAAGGAAAAGAGGAGGAATAAAAATGGAGAAAGAGAGAAGAAAGTAAATAGAAAATAAAGAATGAAGCAGAGGAAGGTAAGTGTTAAGGGCAAGAAGGAAAAAAGGAGGGGGAGCATTTGCAGCCATTGCCACTGTATGACTGAGGAGTATTCCCTAGAGTTCACCTTGACAATCCAGAAAAGGTGTCACAACACAGTATTATCCTAGTAAAATCAGTGCAAGCCAAGGTATAGTTCTAAATTTTGGCAGGGCAAATGTCAATTTACCAAGAAAAGATTGCTTTTCTAAAAGGCAGACCTAATGTTGCTTTCAAATATAAGGCAGATATATAAAAACCAAGAAAAGCAATGTGTACATTTATAATGAGAAATAGATTGGGCCATTCTGTTTTCTCATTGCTGTGCATTAAGACTGCACATTCCTGAATGGGAGCTCAGTTGCTGTTGGATTACTTTTTGTGACAATGGAGGGCTGCAAATCTGTAGTTCTGACCTGAATTCATCCTAACTCTTTTGTCTGTTTGCTGCTTGTTTTAAAGACAGAGTCTCCCTGTGCTGCCCAGGTTGGTCTCCAACTCTTGGCTTCAAACAATCCTGCCTCAGTCTCCCAAGCAGCTGGGAGTATAGACTATAGACTATAGAACTATAGAACTATAGGTTCTATAGACTATAGAACCAGGCCACTGGGCCTGGTTCATAGGTTGATTTTAATCTATGAATTCTTAGAGTTCTGAAGGCGACTTCCTGTCTGTGTCTATCCATTATAGGAACTAAATTTATTTAAAGTGCTCCTATCCTTATTTCCTTTTCATGTTCTTCTTTCCCAATCCTTATGTATTGTTTAATGTACTGTCAGATGATTAGGTTTGTTTTCCAATGACCTTCTCACTATGCAAACTGGCATTTCTTTGATTTCCTTCCTAAAATTTTTGTAGAAGTAGAAAACACAGAGGTAATGTTTTGACATTCAGAACTTGACTGTTGACTGGATTTTTTTTTTCCTGGCAGGATAACTTTCCCTTTGTTCATTTCCCTTGAGAGCAATTGTAACCATTACCTAAAGCCTCCCATTTATCAAGGGCTTACTTCATGTCCCTGAGCTCTTCACTCATACCTCATTTAATCACCATACCATCTTGCAGGAATGGATTTTTATTTTTGTTTACAGTGGGGGACAGGCTCAAAGTTTATACATCTTGCTCAAGATCACATGGTGAATAAATAACACTCATTTCCTAACATAGTTAAGTTCAGCTTTACCTGTGCTGCTGCCAGCTTCAAAACTTCCTAGGACCATAAGTTAAAAAAAAAAAAAAAAAAAAAAGGAAAGAAGAAAGGCAGGAAAGGAGGGAGAAAATTAAAAAAAGAAAATCCAAGATAGAGTCTCAGCAAATTCATGTTTGACATTAAGTGTATTGAAAAGCATGATAGGAAAAGTATCCTGCTTTTCAAATTTTTATCCCACAAGCAACTAAAAATACACAAAATCTGATCATTGATGAAAAATACATGTTACTTGCTATAAATGGCACTGAATGGTAAAAATAAAAGTTAGAACACCATGTCCAAACTATCCCCAGAGCTTTGCCCTGACATATGGTTGTATTTATGGGTGGGTGGGGGGATACCAAAAATAACAAGAAAGGACACAAGATTTGTTTTATGCAGCATCTTTTAGACGTGTAGTGTGTACGAATGAGCACAAAACCAAGTGTTATTTAGCGCAGCAACAATTTTTTCAGGCACCCTTTTATTGCAAATTTCTCATCTACTTATAATATGTTTGCTTGAAATTTCCTTTTATTACAGAGCACATTGTCATTGATTATCTGAGTTCTACGTACACTTTTCAAGAAGCAACAGTTCATGTACAAGTGTTGGAAATTCCCCAGAAGTCCTGGGATTGGGGGGAAAATCTGAAGACATTCATGTTTTTAATTTATGACGACATTTGCAGCCTTAATGCAATAAAACACTGCCTGCTTTTTAATCAAGAAAGTTGTTAAAAATATTTTTGAAATGTAAAACGAGAAGCCAACTAAATACCTGCACGGATCATCAGGTTGTCTTGGTCACCCACACCTTTGTGCTTAGCCCTGTTGGAATGTCAGGAAATCACAAGAGAAAATTTTTTTCTTTTACTAATTTATTTCCAAAACAGACATGCTCTGGTAAAAAAACCAAAAGCTATGAATGCTTTCATTTGATAACCAAGAAATTACATTTTTCTCTTTTCTGCCAGAACTATTTCTTTTCCTTCTTACAAATTTGGAGTCCTTTTATATGAGTAGATTTCTACACTGAGATTTTTCTCTAATTCAGTTACTTGTCATATAGTAGTATAGCTTCTTAGCTGTTTCTCTCACACATTGTCATCGTCAGTTGTCCTGTAGAAACATCAAGTTAAAGGCAGAGTTTCACTTTAAAGCTGACTAAAAATCACTGGTTCAATGCCAAGTGGCACCCTCATTCCCACATTTGCTATGTTTGGAGTTTTAGATAACTATCACCTGCAGTTCTCATACTCTTTAATTATAAAGAACTGCAAGTCCTCCAGACAAGTAAGGGCCCGAGTAAAGATAAAAATTAAACAATTTTTTTTAATGGTTTCCAACAGCACTCTTTAATTAGGAGGTTATATTGTGTGGTATATGACTCCAGAGTTATATTGAAATATTTCACTTGGTACTTATTTATGAAAAGATAAATATTTAGAAGAGTAAAATGTAAATGTATATGTGTGGCAAAGAGAAGTCTTTAATGCCATGAATGCGAAAACAGAATCTAACCAAAAAAAAAAAAAGTTGTTCTAAATGTAAGAAAAGGAAGGGAAGAAATTTGATAGAAGCTTATCTCATTTAATCCATTTTAGCTTCAATTGTATTATTTAGAGTAGGAAAGGAATCATAGAGGTAAACTTCAGTTATGAACAAAATGTGAAAGCAAAAGCTTATGTTTTTAAGCTGTCATAATCAGAAAAATTTTAGCAAGAGAAACTAGGGAAGGATTGAAATCTCTAAACTGAAACAGATAACTTCAATCATGTTATAACTTATTGTATCTGCTTTTTTCATTTTTAAATTTCAATTTATAAAATTATAAATTATAAGATATTTCAAATATACAGAATATAATGCAACAGGTAAAAAGCTCTATTAGAGTTGTTTTTTTTTTTTTTTTTTTAAATCAGTAATGTGGATTGAATCCAGGGCCTGTCACATGCTATACAAGCACTTTGCCACTGAGCTATAGCCCCAGTTCTTTTTGTTTTATTTTGAGTCAGGGTCTCACTAAATTGCCCAGGCTGTCCTCGTGTTTGCAATCCTCCTGATTTTGCTTCTGAGTAGCCAGGATTATTGGGTGTGTAACCCCACATCCTGCTCTGTTACAGTTTTAATGTACATGGAATTATAGATGATAAGATGCTGAATGTAGTTGTATTTAATTCTCAAATTACTTCACTCTCACTGAAATATGAAATGCATAAGGGAAAGGTGGTTCCTGCAAAAGGCAATCATTGACAAACACAGCTAATACATGAAAAATTGTCCCAGAACAAGTATTATCTTTCATTAATTCTCTAATAGTGTCTATCTCTAAATAAGTTTTGATATAGTAAGTAGCTTAGATGATTAGAAATTAACATCCTAGGGAATTTTAAGGGCAACTTAATTTTAGTTGCTCTGAGTTCAGGAAAACTTGAATTTGAGCCACAACTACATCAAAATTGTCAAAAGCAATGGCCATTCAGTCTCTGTGACTCCACTGGAGTTGAGGCCATAAATCCTGTTTTGACACATCTTGATATTTTTACCCTCACCCTCTATAGTTCTTTGAGTTAACCTCAATTGTAACCATTCCCTGATGATTTGGGCTTAAGGTTACTTTAGATTTTTGTGGGGAAGTTTTGTAGTTTACATTTTAGTTAACTAGGTTCAGGATTAATAAATATCCCTGCATATCTGAAACACACACCCTAATCCCAGTGGGTTGTAGGCTGAGGCAGGAGGATTGAAAAATCAAAGCCACCCTCAGCAGTTTAACAAAACCTTGTCTCAAAATTTAAAAATTAAAAAATCGCTGGGGATGTGGCTCAGTATTTAAGAGCCTTAGTTCAATCCCCAGTATCAAATAAATAAATCTGACTTCAATTTTTCAAATCAGACATCAGTCTAACAAAACTCACTATTTAGTTTTAAAATAAGATAATCCTATGGTTTCTGCTAACAAACCTACTAAAAACTATTTTACTGTCCCTACTGATTCTGATGAACAGTATATAAAGAGTGACATGTGACAAGGACTGGCACAAAAAACACAACAGGCTCCATATTGTTTCATAGTGCATGGGGGCAGGTGTCTCAGTGCATTAAATAAGACGTGAGTCTAGGGTTTGCCTTCTCAAGTGGGTGCCTCCCAAGACTGTTTTTGTATTCAACAGGAAAGTGTGGGCATTGAAATTACGCTACGCGTCATAGTCCAAATAAGCATTTGGTCATTTCAAAGTAACATCTGGAGGACAGAAAAATAATCTTAACTTAAAATTTCAACACTTTTGAAGAAGACAATACAAATGTAAAATTTTTCCTTCAAATTAGCCTTCTTTCCTACACAATACTGTTCTGTTTCTGGTCTTCTTGAAAAACTGTTTCTGTGGTGTTTGTTCCATGTCTCCTCTTGAGTCTGAAAATTGCCAGCTGCAAATTCTAACATGTCAAGGGCTCAGCTATATTTGCCCAACTAAGAAAAGGTAAAAGAATCGTGGAGCCTGTAAAATTATAAACATGCTTGTACACGGTTGTTGTGTTGTTTATAGAGAGAACTCTAAGACTTTAATAAGCCCCCAAACTTCATTATTTTGCCCTCCCTCTAAGTACAAAGCATAGATGTTTTGGCATGTTGGAATTTGAAGTTTGTAATTTTGGGAAGAGGCAGCGTATGGTCCAGAAACTCGCAACCTGGTCAGGTGGGAATATTCAGCAAGTTTCACAAAATAAGGTAAAGGAACAGCCCTTGACCCCATAAGCTTGATCAAAACTTCCAGAGGCTATGTTGAGAATGCAGTAAAAAACAACAAACAAAGGCACTGGACTTCTTTCTAGGATCTAAAGACATTAATTCAACAATTCTGCCATTTTTTGAAAATAGGCAGAAAACTTTGTGTAAAATTCTGAGTAAAAAATATGGTAATATACCATAGTTGATTGTCTAATGAAAAACAAGGAAATTTCATATAAAGGCATAAGTTTTGTTTAAAATAAGAATTTCCTGGGCTGAGATGCTATGCTGCTCAGTGGCAAAGCATCACATTTGCAAAGCCCTGGGTTTGACCCCCAGTTCAAAAAAAAAAAAAAAAGAATTTCCTAAGAAACACTGTTAGATTATATGTCTAATCTGGTGATACATGCCAGAAATCCCAGCTCCTTGGGAGGCTAAGACAGGAGGATAGAAAATTCCAGGTCAGCCTTGAGCCTCAGAGATTTAGCAAGACCCTGACTTAAAAAAAATACACACACACACATATATACGGCTATGCATGTGGCTCAGTGGTACAGCACCCTTTGTTCACTCCCCAATACCAGCCATTAAAAAATTAAATAAAAAAATTGTAAGATTGAAAAGAATTTTGAAGTTTCCAGGTTTTCTTTTTCTTTTTTCCAACATGAACATCCCAGGTTAGTAAAATATTCCACTAGACTCTAAAACTATGCTGTCCAATTCAGTACCCACTAGCCAAATGTGGGCATTTAAATTAAAGTGAAAGAAAAAGCAATTTATTTCTTCAGATTTCATAGCCACCTGTGGTTAGTGGCTTCTATATTGAATAGCATAAAACACTCGTCACCACAGGAAGTCCTACTATTCCAGTTTCCAGAAGATTCAAAATATCCAACTTTTAAAACAAGAAATTTATGCAAAAAGTGTTTAATAAATACTTTTAGACTAAAACTATTTAACTTTCCCGTAATTTTATGACAGTTCAATTTAATATTTAGTTGGTAACAGCAGCCAGCCAATTAAGATAAACAAAATGAAGAATTGAACATAATTTTTATAGCTTTTGGAAAGATTCACATTGTGTGCTTCTTGCAGGAACTGTGGTTGAACATGTATAAAAATTCTGAACATGTTAAACACATGTTTATGTACTATTATGCACATAATTTATATATATTATATATATTAAGTAATACATATATACATTTAATATTATGTATATTGTGTGTGTGTGTGTGCAGTGCTGGGGATTAAGCCAGGACATTTTAAGTTCTATTAAACTGTATTTACACACATTTTTGTTTGATTTTTAGTACCAGGAATTGGGTTAACCAGTGAACCACATCCAACCCTTTTTATTTTTGAGACAGGGCCTTGCTGAGGCTGGCTTTGAAATTGCAATCCTCCTCCCTCAGCCTCCTGAGCTGCTGGGATTACAGGCATGTGTATACGTTTTTAATAGGTATTTTAATACACATATTTGCATATACATACATGTGTACCCTTAATATGCACACATATACATATATATGTACTTTTTTAAATACTGAAAAGCCTACAGTTGGGATATCTTGAGGATGACCTATTTCTGAAAGATGAACTTGCTCCCTCCTCATCACGGATGCATTTTATACCTCCATTCTACCACTGTAAAGCTCAGCAGACTATCATTGTTCAACCACACCTTCTGCAGCTTGAGTACAGGAAACACACATACATTCAATCTACCATTCCCCATGGTAAATGCAAACACACACACACAGAGCACTCATTGGTCAAATGAGAGTAAAAAAAATGTTCATGTTACCTTTATCAAATAATAAACTGGGATACTGGTCATGAGTTAGTTAATTCTCTGAATTTAGAAAAGTCACATAAACTTTGATCATCTAAACATAGTAAAGAAACAACTGAATTGAGCCGGGTTATTTTGAAATTATGAAATTTAGCCAGGTGAGGTGGCACAAGCTTGTAACCTCAGTGACCTGGGAAGCTGAGGCAGAAGGATCAGAAGTTTGAGGCCAGCCTCAGCAACTTGGGAAAACCCTATTTCAAAATGAAAAATAAAAAGGGATTGGTAGTAGAGTGTCCCTGGGTTCCATCCCCCATACTGCAAAGAAAGAAAACACAAAATTCTTAAAATGTATATGCTCCATTCAATTGTTAAATCACAAATTTATTTTATGGCAGGTAATGAATGTTAACAACTCAGTAAAACTACATCATCAATTGCCCAGAATTACTCTGTTAGTGGATGATTTTTCCTTCAATGCTTTTTAAATCTTATTTTCTATATTTTCACAAAATCTTGTAATAAAATTTCCATGATCTATTTCATTATTTTGCAGCTGGCTATTAACTACACTCAGACTGAACCTCTTTTTGAAAACTTTAAAATGTCAGCATCCTTAAGTTTTTGTGCTTTAATTGTATATTATCTACTAAATTAGTCAACATTACCCTATTTTAAACATTATTACACATCCATTAAAGTCGTGTCCACCTGGTAGTGTAACTCAGTGGTAGAGACCATGCTTAGAATGTATGAGGCTCTGGGTTCCATCCCCAGAATTGCCTTTACCCTGCAACAAAAAAGTTGCATTCCAACTTCAATTCTTATATATTTATCTTCTCAGCCAAATATTGAAAAATGTTTATAATTAATATTGTACTGATCATAGCTAATGGAGGAATATTGTTCTTTTAAAGATCCTGGAGAATGTCAATGTGAATTTTATTTGCCCAAGTCCTTTTTGGGTTGTACTGGGGATTCAACTCAGGGCCTGGTAAAAGCAAGGCAAGTATTCTACCTTAGGCCACATCCCCAGCCCCTTTGCCCAAATTCTTATAACCAAGAGAAATCTTTAATAGTAATGAATAGATAAAACCAGCATTAAAAAAAAAAAAATCACACAGGATATACAGGGTGTCTTTATACTAAATTAAAACTTTATTGAATAAAGAACACTCTCCAGAACACAAGATCTGATGGACCAGGTCTACATTAAATGCAATGAAGCTGAACATGACAGTAGTTTAACATGGAATGTCAAACACATTAGTATTTTCATTGTACAAAACTGTTTGTGTAGCTGATGTGCAAGAAGAATAGTATGATGATATTCAGCATTTTCACCAATCATCTGTGATGAGTTTAAAAAGGCATTTGAAGAAACTGGTAGATGTCTTCAGCATATAGTTCAAATAAATTAGTTTCATGTGCACTACTGAACCTCTTTCAACCTCTCTTGCATTCCAAATAAAATCTTAGTGCAAACATCAAAGTTGCTGGTCACTCCAAAAGACTGTCAACCTCATAAGAGAATACAAGTTCTGAATTAATGTGTATTAAGTAGGACAAAAATCAAGAATACCAGTTACTGCAAAATTCATTTAGGCATACTTAATAGTCCACTCTAAGCATTTCTTCTAATTCTCTCACATTAATGACTAAAGCCTGTTTACAGTACTAAAATTCTATCATTCAAGCATCAATGATTATATTTCAGAAAAAGAAAATCATTCATTTCAGTAATAGCATTACTGCTACATTCTAAAAAAAAAAAAAAAAAGAAAGAAAAAAATCATAATTAACAAAACCAGTATCCATAATAGAATACATGGGGAAAAACATTTTAGGAAAAAAAAATGTGCTTTATTTGCACAGCAGGAATTATATAATGTAAACACCATATTGGCCCACACCACAAAATCCATGAGAAAGGTTCAAATTTGAACACTGTGTGTGCATTATTTTCAAATCTGTGTTTGTGAGTTTATACTGAATCTGCTTGTACCAATACATGAGAAATTAAATACACTCTTCCACACACATACACATACAAGTGATTGTTAAATATTGAGCATGGCTTGCTTCCCTGACACTAAATCAAAGAAAATGCTAAGTGACATCCCAACTGTTTTAAAAATGTTTACAGAAACCATTAAATGAATGTGAATAGTAGTTGAGGAATGAAGAAAAGTGATGGCAATGATATGATGAAAGTGGATGCAAAAAAAAATACTCCTGTATGGATGGCAAATGCATGGAACACCTTTTTCTGTGGGCCTTGTCTGAACTTTCAGTTGTTACCAAGAATTAAAAAAAAAAAAAGTAGTAGCACAAGTCCTTTGACACCTGGAGGATTGAAAGTTTACCTTCAAAGTGCAAATTTTAACAATGGAATGTTTTAGCAGGGACATAAGAACAATCTTCTGTCTTTTTCTTGTTGCAAAGAAATAAAATGTTCAGGAAGTATTTATTCCTGGCCAAAGCTATTTCAGTTTCTTGGTACAACAAAAATTTTAAAAATATTTAGCCACAATGATCACCCACTCTTTCACATACACAGAACCATTCTTAGGTGTATACGTTGGGGAGAAAAAGCCCTTACCTATGTATCACCTAATGCAACTCTGCTTTAGAAATTAAGTTCTTTGAATTCACTACGTTAAATCTCCACATGTACCTCCCTTATCCCCTCCCTCTCCACCCACCTATCCCAGACACCCCCTGATGAACCTACATATTCTAAAGTCTTTGTTGTTTTCTAAGCCTCATGACTAAGGCTGTTGAGTACCACCTCCAACTGGAACAAAATTAACACCTAGGGTGCCCTTTCTACAGCACCTTTTTTCTTCTCCACAGTTAGTGGAATTTTGATGCTCAAGCCTGATCTAGATCTCCAGGTCATCAGGTCGAGGTCGGCTGCTGGCACGGCTGCTGGCTCTGCTTGAAGGTCGCTGGTCCACGATGGCTAGTGGCTGTAGTTCATGTCCAGCAGCGATTTTTTTAGAATTCTGGTTGTCATCCGGGAAATCGAAAGGCTGGGCGTGGGAGTTAGAGATGGTGCTTCCTGCCTGCCCCATTCGGTTTTGTTCTGCGCTGTAATTAGCCCAGTTTTGCTCACTTGCTTGCTTGTTATAATTACGGCATGAAGAATTGTTTCTGTCGCCAGTAACCAGCTTGTACCCAGGAGGAGACATAGGTGACAGGGGAGCGGTTGGTGAAGAGCAGCCATTGAAATAAGCATATTTTGGAGATCCACAGTCTTTTGAGGGGCTCAGTGGGCCAGTGGTAGCGTGGTAAGGATCACTCCTTCCCTTCACACGATCCTTAACGCCCTTGAAGAAGACATAGAAGAGTTCAATGATATTCAAGGCAAGAGACACCAAGGACACCACCAGCATGAAGATGATGAAGATGGTTTTCTCTGTGGGGTGAGAGAGGAAGCAGTCTACTTGATGTGGGCAGGGATCTCTTTTGCAAGTGTAGACAGCACTCAAGCTGAATCCATAGATGTACCACTGGATCAGCAAGAAGGCCACCTCGAAGACAGACTTGAAGAGGATACTGATGATGTAGGTTCTCAGCAGCCCTCCTCGCATCTTCACTTTACCATGCTCCTCAATGCCATACTTGAACTTCTTTATTTCAATCTGCTTCAAGTGCATCTCCACGTTTACCCCATCAGTTTGGGCAACTTTGAGCTCCTCCTCCTTCTTGTTCAGTTTCTCTTCTTTTCTCATCACATAGAACACATGAGCCAGGTACAAGAGTGTGGGTACAGACACAAATATGATCTGCAGGACCCAGAAGCGCACATGAGAGATTGGGAAAGACTTGTCGTAGCAGACGTTTTCACAACCAGGTTGTTGGGTATTGCAACGAAAGGCAGACTGCTCATCACCCCAAGCTGATTCAACTGCTGTCCCCAGTAGCAGGATTCGAAAAATGAAGAGAACAGACAGCCACACCTTCCCTCCAGCAGTGGAGTAGGCTTGGACCTTGTCAAGGAGTTTGCCTAAGGCACTCCAGTCACCCATGATGCCTGGATACCTCCTGAAAAAAAAACCAAGAGACAACTCAATGATTACAGATTGTAAATTATTAGCTTAATAGATGGTATCTTTTTTTTTTAGCTGGCAGCGGAAATATTGCAAATTGTTTCCTTTTAGCCTCCATCAAAAACAAAACAAAAACAAAGTTCTTCCTAGCACATTTCCACTCCCAGAGTCTCACTCTTTTTTTTTTTTTAAGATAAAATTTGATCTGAGAAGCAACAGAGCCTATATACAGAGGCTGAACTGCAATCTTAACTTGCAGAAGATGTATTACTTGCTCAACTACCAAATTGCCATGTGACCTTAGAAGCTGTCTGTGCTAAGTGCCTCTGCTTATTTTATTTGTTTGATAAATGACGACAGTTCTTGTCTCGTAGGCTTGTGTCTGGATGCATGCCTAAGCAAAATGCTGATGTGTTATTCAAAATATAGGTATCTAAGAACTCAGGCAAGAACACCCAGGAACACACACGCATGCACAACCTCGATCCCCAAACTTTGATGCTAGGATGAATCACTTTATTCCTAATTTTATTCTGCAATGTGTCTTCATGGTACATTAAGAGTAATTAGTGCATAGTCTGTATCATGGTTATTTATTCTTTTCTCTCTCCTTATGCAGTAACATATATTTCAAGTCTGTCTTCTACCAGGAAAAAAAAAATGTTATGCTGAAATGCACCATTTGGACAGTATCTCATTATAAACAGGAACCTACTTTCAAAAACAAAAACTAAATGTGCATAACATTTCTAGGTAAAAGTTCAATTTGGCCAGGCATGGTGGTATCATGGTACATGCCTATAATTCCAGTGACTTGGGAGGCTGAGGCAGGAGGATCTCAAGCTTGAAGCCAGCCTCAGTAACTAAGCAAAGTTCTAAAAGAAGTTAAGATGTGAGATAGTGATAAAGTACCTTTGGGTTCAACCCTGAATACCAGGAAAAAAAAAAAAAATCAATCTGTCAGTTTGTCTCCATACTACTTATAGACTGTGAAGTGAAAAAAGAGGAAGCTGAAAGGCTGTAAGATATATTCAGCCACTTGGACAGCCAAAAGACTTATAGTCCTTAAGTCAAAGCCCTTTAATACATTGCAATGGCATTTAAATTACACACCTGAAATATCAGCTACTCAGGAGGCTGAGGTCAAAGGACCTCAAATTTGAAACCAGCCTGGTCAGCATAGTAAGAACCCATTTCAAAAGACAAACAAAAAAGTTACAAGCACAGTAGACAGTAAGACTGCACTAAAGCCAGAAAAGTTTCCATGTTTTGATATGGCCAATCTAACAAGAGCTAAAACATGAGAAAATATGACACGTGTCAGAAAACTACAGAGAAGATTGGTTAATTTTCAGGAGAGTAGTGATTGCAGGGTTTAGAAAGCAATAAAGTAAACAAAGATTATTTAATAATTAAAGACAAGCAAAACAAAGACTTTCCAAGCATTCAGTAATAATGAATTGACAAGTGCAACTAAAGTAGAATTATGTAGGCTTCTTACAAATGTGTTCACTATCTGAATATAAAGGGGTTTCTCATCTGGTTTTGAACCAGAGTCATATTCTCCTGTAAGTAAGAAGTAAATGAAATACAGAGGTGTTTTCCCCTCACCATCCAATATTACATTTCTTTCTAATGCTTGTATGTCATAGCTATGGAGATCATGAAAAAATGAAACGGAAATCTGAAAATCTGACCCAGGGTTTCCTGGATGAAACAAAGAAGAGATGGTAGATCCATAAAGCCAAATTATATACCAGCTAGTAGTAGATGGGTATCTGATAATATGACAGCTCAGGGATTGGTACACAAATGAGGAAATACAAGTGTGAAGTGGGCGGGCAGGTTACAGAAATAATGCTTTCCCAATGATCATAAAAGAAGGAGTTTTCCTTCTACTTTAAAGAAGGGCCATTTGGGATTCTGATGTGGCAAACCAGAGAGTGAAATTCATGTACAAAGAGTAGCCAGACAGGTCGACAAAGGGTTAAATAGCCAAGGGAAGGCTTGAAGTGAGAGGAGTAATTTAGTCTTGATGGTCAGTTTTATGTGAGAGAATGCAAAAGAAAAAGCCTACAATTTAGCAGAAAATACTAGACTGGGAGTGAAGAAGTACAGGCCACGAGGGTCAAACAAACACAACAGAATTTTTGGAGCCATATCAGTAGACAGTTTCTATGTGATGATGTGTAAATTGGCTCCAATTCGGTTTGTAAAGAATTACAATATTTTGCCAGTGTCATCTGCTTTTGTTTAGATATTCTAATTGTTGGGGGGGGGAAATAACAAAAACAATTAAGTATAAAATGATAAGCTATTTGCATACATCTCATCATATTCAGACAATAATAGATCTCAAGGCAAACTAAACATGGTTAGAAATACAGCTGGGCACAACAGCAGTTTTCATTTTAGTCAGTGTCTCATCATTATTCAAAGTAAAATGATTGTGTAGATGCCTGTGGAGTTCACCCCTGAGTTCTTCACATTCTATGGAAAATGAAATTTGACTTTCACACAATTCTAAGATTCCACTATGCTATAGAGTGTGAACTAGTTCACTGGGTACTTGTTCTTTTAAACTATCCCATCAATTTAATTGCAATGTTGTCTTTTCTTTACACACCCACACAGTAGTCATTTGCATTAATGAGTTATACTCTTTCATCTGAATAAGATATGAATTATCCAATTGGACACCTTGTATTCTGTAACATGTAGACACCTGTCATTACCACTATCATAGAGACCATCAAATGTTTCATGTGATGGTTCATCTTGCAACTCCCAAGGAGGTAACAAAAATAGCAAGCTTTTTACTGGTAGCTGTTCACTTGGCCAGGAACCAAGTATCCTTTCAACTAGTTATTCCATCCCTTAACTCCGGTTTAATATTTTAATTTTCCAAGTCTTAGTTGAAACATTAATGTTCTTTCATTATAAGGGAAAAGTATGCTTATGTTTACAGAAGCCCTGGCATTGGTTTACAGACTATATATTGCAAGAATATTCACCAGGAGACAGGCACACAGTTCTTCATTTCATTCAGGAGTCTGGGCAGCTGAACATATCCTGTATATTCATGCCTACGCCTCTGCGTTCCTATGATGCAGCTTTATTTGTAGATCATGATCTAAGGGGTTGTGTACAGTTCTCATTAGGTCTTTTTTTGCAAGATGGAAATCTTACTAAAGTTCCCAGGCTACTCTTGAACTTGTGATTCTGCCTCAGCTTCAGGTATAGTTGACTTGGGTTTACAGGTGCAGCCACCACTCTTAGCTAGTAGTAGCAGATTTTGACAGCAGCTGGATAACACCATGCCTTCTGTATGCCCTGTTAGGTTGCATTTTCATTTGCTCTTCATGGCCCCCTAGACCACTGCTCAAAACTACAGTCACCCAGTGTGACCTCCCTAAGGACTTTGTCCCTTCACAGTGGTTCCTGAACTGCATGACAATCACTTGGCACATAACATTCCTGGCCCTCACCAGTTGAATGAAGCTAGACTTCTGGAGGGTGGGGCCTGGGAAATCAGCTTTTAATTTTTTGTTATTTTTTTGAACAAATGTCCCAGGTGATTTTGAAGTAAGATTACAGAGAAGCAAAGAGTGCTTTCCCAGCATTTTATTTTATTTTTTCCTGTTCAAAATATTTAAGACTGAGGCAAATTTCAGAGAAGTAGAACAGACAGAGCATCTAACAAGTCAAAGCACTAGAACAGTGGTTCTCTGGGCACTGGGTCTCTCACTCCCTGCATCTTTATCTGCCACTCGCTGAGAGGATAGTGACCTAATCTCTTTAATCCAAAGGAAATTTCTTAAAAATTAAACTTCAGTTTTTAATTACTTTTGTCTGTCCCTTTTGCTAGAGCCTCAAAAACAAAGGCTGTAGCCCAGTGTTTTCATGTCACTAATATCCTAATAATATATATATTTTTTTATTTTGCTGGGAATGAACACAGGACCTTACACATACTAGGTAAGCACTTTACAACTGTGTTACACCCTCATCATATTATTAGAAAATATTTTACTTTTAATTTTAAAAAAGAGACAACCATAATGGTGAGTGGAGACACAAATAAAATATATAGTATTATTAATAACTAAGGCAGGGTTGCATTTCTTTCCCTTCCTTTCTTCCTTCCATATAGGGGATTGAGCCGGGGGCACTTTACCACTTAGCTTTATCCTCAGCTTTTTAAATTTTTGAGATAGGGTCCTACTAAGTTGCTGAGGCTGGCCTCAGCCTCCTGAGCCTTTGGGATTATAGGTGTGGGCCACTGCAACCAGATCTATGAGTTTCTCATATATTAAAATCAAAAGTTTTATGCCCCACACCCTCCAATGCAAACTTTCCTAATGCTTTTCTTTTAGCTTTGATAGTAAAGACTCCTTGTTCCTAGCAGTAAACGTCTTTTGAGTAAGCTCAGATGTGACTCTCTCCACTAACACCACAGCAGCTATTCCCTTTGATAATATTCAGATGCACACATGATTAATATAATCCATATCCTGCCCATCAGGGAGGATCTACCTTCCAAAAGTAACCGCACTATGACCCATTCTTAACTGTTTTTGCTTGTCTTTGCTTTTAGCCCGATCTCAGCCATTACTACCTCTTTTCAATTTTCACGTCACTACCTTGGTCACTGTGATTGCCCACCTATTCTCAAACAGACAGTCCAAAAGGAAAAACACAAAACAAAAGAACCATCAAAGATGCTGATCTTACAGCTTACTTCTTCCCTCATTTCAGGCCTTACTTCATAGCCAAATTTCCTGACCACCAAATATGAAAACAGAAGCGTCCTTTCCACAGTCCTGTCACTTCCTATTCCCCTTGTCCCACTTTAGAATAGCTCTGACCTCTACTCAAAATAGCATATATTTGCTTATTGTTTATCTCCTTTCATAAAGTCTTACTTAGTGGAATGTGAGCTCTGGAAGGGAGTTTGTTCAGTGCTGCATTTCCAGTGCTTAAAAAAATAAGAGATGCTGCATGAATCTATCCTGAATGAGTTAAACAGGGCTGTTCAACAACAACAACAACAACAAAGAGAACTAATCTCCTGGAGCCTGTAATGTGCAAAGAAAAAGGCCCCCAGGTCTCCTTATTTATTTTTTTTTAATTCTTTGGGAGTCTCTTAAATATGGTAATACATCTCAAACTTCTGAAATTTTGAATTCATTAAGGAGGACTTTAGAAGAAAAGATTATTGTCAGCATCTTTTATTACACTGTTAAATTTTCAAGGAATAATTGCTACAATACAAGAGCTTTGTTTGTTGAAACAACAGGCTTCAAATTGTTGCTGGGCAGGCAATAGGAATGAAGTAAGGAAAGAGCTTCTTAAATTTATGAGATGGAGATTCTAGTTATGGTTAGTATACGTGAAGAACTGCATTAGGTATCGTGGATGTTTATTCAGATTCACTGTTAGGACATAAGAATTAAAACAGAGCAAAAAAATAAAAATGAACAAAACAACAACAACAAAATCACCCTGTACTGTTATCCCCCTAATTCAGGGATATTCTGACTTTGATAATGACACATGATTTTATTGTAGCCAAGAACACTATTGCAAAAAGAAACAGCCTATTTAAAATTGTGTTTACTTCAAGAATGACAAATATGAGGGAAGGTTAGGACTCTGGAAAGGGAAGAACAGAACTGATATTAAACCTAGTTAATGTAACATTAACTGAGTCTAGGCAGAGAGTTATTTGAATCAGATATCACAGAAAACATTCCCAGTTCATTTGACAACACCCTACCTTTGCTTCCTTATACCTGGATAGTAAGCCTAGTTCTCTGGCCTATCAAGTGTATTTGATGGAAACATCTATTCAGTTAAAAGTTCTGCCGCATGATTCCCTGATTATTCTCCCATTCCTTTGTGTAAAGATCAGTTATCTTTACATTCCCAGAGGTGTGTGATGGGATTGTGGCACTGAACTTCCAACTTTACTTGTGGTAGTGGTAGTAGGAAGCAGCAACACACTAGAACAAACCAAAAAAGTTTCTTTCCCTAACTTGTACCCCTCCTTTTCACAGTCATTCCATTATCAGCTTCCACGGAATGAGGTGAGATAGTAGTGGAGAGATTCCATCCAACGAGTGGAGAGCTTTATTGAGAGCTTTCCTAGTTCAACAGCTATCACTCAACTCCCCCACCAAAAAAGTTTCTTAAGATCAACTTAGGTGTGCCAAAGAAAAACACTGTCAGAACCCTTAGGCTCAAAGCTATGCACTTCAATTGTGATCCAGTACCTTTAAAAAACAACAACAAAAAACTACAACAGCTTATTTCTATCAGTTCTTGATGTTTCTATTGTCCCTACCCTCACTTTCACCTCCAAATTGATGCCTTTTAATCAACAATCTTACTATTATTTTGTAATCACATAAGCACATCCTTAAGATCATCACAAGTTTATTAACAGTCAGCACTGAATGAGAACGCATGCAAGTGAAGCTCTTAGTAAAACCTCAATAAAGTTTACCTATTGTTCTTTAAAAGATCCTTAGATATTGCTCATTTATTTTCTAACCTTTGTATCTTAACTAAAATGATGAACAAACATACATTTTCTAAAAATTATTTAGAAACCTGTGGAAATTTGGATGTAAAATTCAAGGCATTTTACAAAAAAATTAACCACGGTTTGAATTTTGGCAGAAATTAGTCTATACACATACAGCTAAATGGTGAATTAAGATAATTAAGGGAAGTGGAGAATTAAAGCAGTTTTCCCAAGAACGCAAAAATCAGTTGTTGTTGTTTTTTTTTAAAGCAGCTGTAGGGATTTTTTTTTCTAAATTATCTATATTACATTAATGATAAACTCAAGGTGATTAGTTCTTTTCTTTCTACAGCTGAACTAGATAAGCTTCAACACATCCATTCCAACAAATGAGAATCTTGAAGGGAAGTCAGAACAACAGGAAAGGTGGAGTAGCAGGTATTAATCACTGGTGACTTTCCTATCATTCCCTTCCCTTGGGGTATACAAAGGCTCTCAGCCTCATACTAAGCTATACCTCTGGATATTATAAAAGAAATGACAGAATGCAAGGTATGAGGAACTCTCTGACTTTCTCTTTGCAGGAATTGGAAACATCTAAGTGAGGAAGAAAGCAATCCTTAATATCCGAAAACACACCCGTTTTAAATTATTGCTGCCAAATATCTTTGGAACCCTGGTTCTCATTGGAGGTTCAGTATTGTAGGGATCTCAGCCATAAAGGGCGAGGAACTGAGTGGATGGGACAGCTGTGGTGATACACTTCAAAAAGTATTAGAAAAATATGGAACATTTTAACAGTAAAGAGGAGCAAAACTTTACAACTGTATTTTCCAGGAAAAAGACAGGTGGCCACTGTACCCTGACTTTGGGAAGGATTTCACACATTGGAGAAAAACAGTTCAGTAATTCAGAATTCAACACAGTGCCAGGACACAATGTATTGTGAATGGTACAATTTTCACTCAATTTGGCCTACTCAGAAGAATTAATTATTCTTCCCCCAGAGGTATTTTCTATCTTAATTGGCTTATTTTATTCTTGGGAGTGGGTTAGTTTAATGAGATCTCCTCTGCAGTACTAAAGGCTTTTCTTTTCAGGAATCCTTGCATAAAAGTGAAAATTAGGCATCCTCATCGGGCAAGGTGGACGGAGTTTTTTTTTTTTTTTTTTTTTTTAACTATGCCCTATTTTTTCAGAAAGTGAGATTCAGCATTTTTCTTGACATTACTACCTTGATTTGGGAGCAAAAGGAAATTTTAAGCCCACCTCCAAATAAAGCCACGTCTGCTTTCAGCTGTTACAGTATCTTACAGCTCTCTTCCCATCCCCACTTCGTACCTCTAGAGGGAAACCGAAGCACCTCACTCTGGGTGACGGTGAATACGCTTTTCCGTAAGCTTTATCGGAGATGCTCCTGCCAAGGTCAGCTAGGTCTGAGAAGCCCGTGTGGGCGATCCGCTGCTGGGAATCAAGGTTTGAGTTTCCCAATCACGGACTGATTTGCCTCAGGACGTCATTAGCTCTCGCCCCATTTCATCCAGGGTCTTTCTTGCCCTCCCTCCTCCGTCCCCGCCCCGCCTCATTCTTGGGAAGTTTTAAGAACTTCCAGAAAAGTTACAAGTGCAGTTTACCAGCACGGTAACTCCCAAAGGTGTTCAGGTTTCCTTACCAAGGTTTATATGGAAGGATTCATTCGACTAAGAGAAAAAAAGAAAAACCAAAAGAAAACAGACTGCGGGTGGGACGGGGCTGATAAGGGTGGGAAATTAGATTGACAACTTTAATTAAGTCAATCATTTGCTCTTTTAACCATTTGGCAACTAGCCCATCCCTCCTCCCTTCCCTCTCCCCTCCCAATCCCGGTTCCTTCCAGTGGCGGAACTCAGACCTGCACTCAATTTGACTTGTAAAGATTGAAGGGAAGAAACATCTCAAAAAGCCCCGAGGCTCCGGACAGTGAAGGAGCCAGGCGCAGCCCAGCAGATGCTAAGATGGCAGGACGCGCCCGGCCTCGCGCCGCAGCAAGGCTGGCATTATTATTGGCTTTTCAGCATTCCCTGGTGTAAATACTTCAACGACTGGGTCACACCAAGAATCTAATTACTTTAGTCTGTAGATTTAAAAAGAACAGAAAATTCTCTCCGGGCACCAAAAATGCACGGTTGCCTTTCTGGCTAGCAGGATGTTGTTATCAAGCCAAACATTTAAAAAATAATCAACCTTTTAAGCAACACATTAGCGTATTCTTTGTCTACTGCCTACCATCCTGGCAGTTCCAACTCCAAGACAATTGCGCCAGAGTTCCGAAGTCTGTTACAGGTTCAGACAGGCTGAAGCAAGAGTGAGTGAGGGGGGTGAGCCGGGGAGGTAGCTCCCATTAAAACATTTTAAAATACATTTCTTTTTCCTATTCATTCGCGGAGCTCCCGTTTTAGGAGACGATTTTTGGAAACGCATCCTAGCATACACTCTTTTCTAAACATCTGTTCCCTTCCTGTAATGTAACCACCACCCATTCAAGGTTTCTCATCTCATGAGTTGCCAACGTGGTGAAGTAAAAAAAAAAATGTTGGCTCTCTTTAGGGTCTCAAATCTTTCCACAGTGATGGCTAACACAAAGTAACTATTCACTAATAATTTTAAAGTCCTAATATTAATAGTGGGGTATATATCTTTTTGTTTAGTGAGAAAAATTTTAGGAGGGAACCACGTGGAAGTCAAGTAGCCACAATGTTTTAACAAAGCACTTGGTTACAAAAGAAGTTTGCTTTGCAAGGCTAAAGAACACCTATCAAGATTTCCATATGAAAAAGCACGAAGTACAGAATACTATAAGGAGAACGCTAAGCAAATTTGCACTTTGTTTTTTTGTCAGTGAAACCCCCAATCCAGGCCCCAGCACCCCTCACCCCCAACCCCCAACAAACTACAGAGCACCTAGACTATGATCGATTACCAAAAAGTAAATAAAATTATGCTTTTAAAAGGAAGAATCAAGTATCCAGTAAATTAATTCTTATTCTAATTAGAAAGGCTCAAAACTTTTACCTGTTGCATTATCAATAGAAACTTTTGAAACAACCAAAAGTACAAACTCCCTACATTCAATTTAGCATTGACTATAGATAGGCACTTAGATTTCATTTCAAAACATAAATCATATTTACATTTTAGACACTTAGAAACTCTAGAAGTTTTACTAGGAGAAAAAGAAACTAATAGGTAAAGTGTTTTTTTTCTTTTAACTTACTCTTTCGCTTAAAGAAGTGAAGTAGGCACTCCAAGTGATTGAACTCCGTGGAGGATGAAGTAAAATGAAAAGGCAAGTTCAGGCACTCAGACCTGGCTATTTAAAGTTTAAAAGTCTGCTGCTGTTTGGTACTTTCCTCACGCCTTCCCCCCAATGAAAGAAAAGTGCTGATACCTCGTAAAAGCTTTTTTCTAACTTGGAGCACAGAGCTTTTAAAAAGTTTCAAGCCACTGACTCAACTAGGAGGAGGGGCTAGAAGGAAGGGGAGGGGTAGAAGGAAAGGCGGGAGGAGGTTGGAAAAGAAGCTGGTGAACGTGAGGCAAGAGGAGGCAAAGAGGAGTAGCCAGGTCAGGATCAAGTCCTGGCTTAAATTTGCTGACCAAAAAAAATAAAATAAAATAGCATTAGAGACATGAATGCTACCTCTTGGAGTTACTCCTTACAGATTAAAAACTGCTGATTTTAGTATTTGTTTCATCCAAATCCTAGGACAATGAAAAAGCATATCTTTTATAATAGCACACTTTCTAAAATAAAATTACAGAAAATAAAAGTGGGGGAGAAGTATAGACAGTGCAAACTTGTTTAATGTTGACCAAGGTGTGTGAAGTTTGAGGTGGGTGTGAATATCTTATGTGATGATCTAATTCCTTTCCTCTTAGTAGGGACAATTAACAAAGGGAATAGTGGAGATGAGAGAGAGATTTCAAAAACAAAAGGTAGTATGTCTATCCACAATTCATCCCTCAATTTATTGACTGCTTTGCATTTTTACCTTTTCCATTTAGCAAAAGGAAATGAAATATTATCTATTATGCATAACATATGTAATGTTTTGTATATATGAACTAAATATATATGTATGTGGATATGTGGGGGAGTTGTACTGACTATGAAATCTTGATATATGATCTCTACGTGATCTCCAGGGAACTGAAAATTTGTATCTCACCTCTGTTCATGCCAACTCACTAACATTTCAATCTATAGTGAGATGTTGGAATTTTTTTTTTAAATAAGATACAGGCTATAGTTGCCTCATAAGTTGAGTCATCATTAAGTGGGTCCCAGAAATATTCACCTTCCTAAGATCACCTTCCCTCACAGCCCACTGGAGAGTTTTCAGTCTAATGGCAGCAGAGCTGAACATGTAATGACTCTATGCTTCTGCATCACGTCCAGGGCTCTCTCTCTTCAGGTCCCTGTATTGGAGTTTATAATGGCCTGAGTCAGGTGGCCTCATTCTGAGTGGGCAGCTCCTCTGAGGGCTCCTCAAATGCCATAGAAAAGGGCTGTGGTAGGAGGATTCCCCATAAACAGGCTTCAGTGATGCTCCTGAGGTGGGGCAGAGGAATCTCTTGGCCATTGTTCTCTGGAAACAAAGCAAACTCATTCAGCCTTCATATTACTAAACCTTTCCCACTAATTGAAATACCAGAAAAAAAAGAAGGATAGCATACATTACCTGGTAAATAACTTTTCCTAAACATACTTTCACTGAAATAAAAAATAAGATTTCTTTTGAAATGTTATAGTTTTAAGACTAACTAAGTTGCCCTCTCGTTTTTGTTTTGTTTTTGTTTTTTTGATAATCTTAATTCCAAGGATATGTTTTTCTTTAAGGAGGAAAAAATGAAGTTATAGAAGTAGAAATTGTAACCTGATTTCAAGTCTTCAGGCTCAGCGTCCCATAGGTGCTGTTTTGGTCTTGTATTTATATTGTTCTATCCTTCAAGTTAGTCTGTTGTTTGTCTTAACTAAAAATTATTTCATGCAATTGAAAACACATGTGAAAAAACATGATTTTATATTACAATAAATTTTTTTCTCCTCTTTTTAAATAAAAAATTAATTTGGGGGGCTGAAGTTGTAGCTCAGTGGTAGAGCACTCACCTCACACATGGGAGACCCTGGGTTCGATCCTCAGCACCACATAAAAACAAATAAGTGAAATAAAGGTATTGTATCCAACTACAACTAAAAAATAAATATAAAAAATTAATTTGTTACATTTTATTGACAATGAAAATTTGGAAAATGAATTTGAAAAGCAACATTGTTTATAATACCATTAAAACCATAAATAGTTACAAATGAATTTAACAACAGTAGGCAAAACCAACCTTTTGTTCAGTGCAAAAAAAGAAAATAGGCAAAACTTCTACACTTAAAACTATAAGATAATGTTTATAAAAATTAAAGTTCTAAGAAAAAAGAAAGAACACTTATATGTTGAACAGCTCAATATTATTAAGATGCACATTGATCTATGTATTCATACAGTATCAGTCAAAATCTTGACAAGATCATTTTAACAGAAATATTGAGCTAACTCTTAAAATCTGTATGAAAATGCAAGGACCTACAGTAGTTCAAACAATTTTTTTACTTGTCATATTGTAAAGTACTTTTTTCTTTTTTAGATTTTATTTATATCCATTTTGAATTGATACATAAAACAAAAATGATGCATATTTATAGGGTATCATGTGATGTATGATATGTCATGTTTTAATCAGGCATTATTTATTGCCTCAAGCATTTGAATATTAGTTCATGTAACCCTACTATGCAACAGCACATCAAAACTCCCAAAACTTCTGACTCCCAGCTAGTTATGACTTAGTACCCATTAATCAACTTTTCCCCATAATTCTTCCTCACTTTTTCAGAAAAAAAAACTTTATATGATTTACATAATTTTTACTTTATTTTTATATAATATTTGTCAAGTGTAATTATTACTAATAATACATACATACTTATGACGTTGATCCAGAATTATCTGCATGAGAAACAGTGATTGATTATTTTATAACATGTTTTTTGTTTTTTTTTTTTAATTTTTAATGTTTATTTATTTATTTTTTTTTTAGTTTTCGGCAGACACAACATCATTGTTTGTATGTGGTGCTGAGGATCGAACCCGGGCCGCATGCACGCCAGGCGAGCGCGCTACCGCTTGAGCCACATCCCCAGCCCTATAACATGGTTTTTAAAGCAAAAAAAAAAATTTTCTTTAAATGGGAATTTTATTACTATAATTTTATTTTGTTAGATCTACAGATGGATATTGATGTTTAGATATCCTGCTCCCTTTTATTTTTATAGCCATGACCTATGACCAACTGGAATTAGAACTAAAGAATCTATTTATGCCAAATTATATTATTCCTGGATGTCATCTGAAACATTTTCAGAGCTAAAGGGGTAGTGATAGCATGAGCCTCTAATTAAATAATTTGTATTTTTTAATTAGCATTTGAATATACTATGTCTTTTATTTAATAAACTATTTTCTTATGGTCATTTTCCCAAAATTCTCAATATGATTTTACCTCAACTTCATTTGCTAACATGAGACATTTTATGAGATTTTTAAAAAATGGTATTAATATATGAACCTAGAAATGATAATACTCAAGGGCAGCTGAGTTACTACGAAGAGTGTCCCTGTTGGAACACTGAGGGCACAATTTCCTCTCATGGACACCTACCTAGCATGGTCTCTGAAGACCAGTAGCAACTTCTATGCCTCAAACTCTAGCAGTGTTGGTAAGTTATATTTTGACCAATAATACAATATTTTAAAAAGTATCTGACTTCTTTGGCATTAGAAGTTTATCTCTGTTGGAATGTTTTACATTTGTGGAATAGTTTTAAACAATGTATTTTTCTCATATTTTCACAAATGGAAATTCCATTTCATTACTATAAACACCACTTCACAGAAGTGTGCCTTTTCAGGATTCCAGGCCTTGTCTATGTAGAAGGAATGGATGCAGCCTAATTTGCTAGCCAGGTACTGCTCTTGGAGAAATGAGGGACAATCACAGTTCCTGTCTTGTTCAGGCCTTTCTTAGGCTTCATTAGGCCCCCACCATGGGCCAGGCCTTAAAGGCTGTTTTATGCATGTTGCAATGTGATTTGAGAAGTGCATCAGTGTTAGAAAAGTGCAGGGTAGATTAGTTTTCAGAATTTTTTTTTTTCTTCTTTTCCAGTGTCAGGGATTAAATCCAGCAAGCCAAACATTCTAGACAAGTACTCTACCACTGAGAAAATAAATAAATAAATTTAATTTGAGACAGGATCTTGCTAAATTCCCCAGGTTGGCCTTGAACTTGCAATCATGCTGTTTCAGCCTCCTTTGTAGCTAGGATTATAAAATTGTACTACTGTACATGGCTCAGAATTTTATTTCTTAATATGGGAACCAACTTCATTTTTCACCTTTGTTTCAAAATACCAATCTCTGGAACTTTAAGAGATGACCGAATAATGTTTCAGGATATTAAGTGCCCATTTTACAGAAACTCTGTTGGATTAATCTCACTATAATAAAAGGTATGAACATAAAATGCAATTCATGTCAAGAGGAGTGCCTCATAGAGGGGTGGGGTGGTGATCTGTTACAGTCCCATCTAGGGAGGCAAATGGGGGAGAATCACTTGAGCCAAGGAGTTTGAGGCCAGCCTGGGCAACATAGTGAGATCATCTTAAGAAAAAAAAAAGTTAGATTAGAAACTGGTAAGAAGAGTGTTGTGATGAAAGAGAAGTGAGGTATAAGAACTTAAACTAAGGTGCTAGCAGTAAGAAAGGAAAAGAAGGTAGAATTATTAGAACTTGATGACAGATTTAATGTGAGGATAAGGGAGAGGAGGATGTGGAAACTGACTTTGGAGTTTCGACAGGGGAAAAATTTTGCTAACACAAAAAAAGGAAGTTGTGGGGAGGGACCAATCTGCTGGAAGAGATATAATCATTTCAATTTGGAATATCTTGATATGAAGAACTGAAACATCTAGGTAAAGATATGTGGCTGACATTTGAAACATGGCTGTGGAGTTATAGGATTTATGATTAATCTCAAAGAATTGATATTTGAAGCCACAGGTACAGATAAGATTACTAAAAGATGGGTTGTAGGCAATGTGCCAGAAAGACAAAGCACAAAGCTTTACGGGATTTCCTCATTTAATGCAGGCAAAGACAAAGAGTGAAGTAACAGGGAAGGTCTGTTAAAAGGAAATGTATTTAAGAGGGCTACAGGTGGGCTTATTTGTAAGGAAAATATCTCTTGCCCACCTGGGGAGTCATTAACTTTGAAAGGCGGGTTATTTACTTAAAACAAGAGTGAAATGCAGACCATAAAGAACAAGTAGTGCTGATAAAGTATTGGAAACTAGAGTTTGAAGGTAGTTTCTCAAAATGTGGGGAGTTATCTGACTATGGAATGAAAGTAAGAATTGAAACTTTAGCAATAGCTGGCTGAATTCAAGTGCATCTGTAAAACACAAAAGGATTATCTAAGATTATCGGAGGTCTAAGATGATTTTGTAAGGGGATGAGATGGCATTATCTTATAGATTTCCTTTTGTTAGCATCACAATAATCCTTCCTATACATCACATAGGAAGGATTACTGTTTCTTGGTCTGCTAGGGAGGGGTAAGTAGAAGTGAATTTGGAGCTCAATAGTATGTAAATTTAGAAATGCTTTACCCAAATTCTTCAAACTAGGCAAAAAATGTGTTAGTCTCCAGCCCCTCTTCCTGGAGATTGAACCCAGGGCCACTCTACCATTGAGCTACATCCCAGCTCCCTATCTTTTTTTCTTTCTTTTTAAAAATTATTATTTTGAGACAGGGTCTCACTGAATTGCTGGGGGTAGCTTAAACTTTCCATCCTCATGCCTTAGTCTGCCAAGTAACTGGGATTACAGGCACAAGCCACCACACCTGGCAGAAGATGTACTCTTAATGTGACTGCTAATCAGCCATATTTCCGTCAGAGTAATGAAGATAATAACACAAATTTATATTAGAATTCTTTCTCAACAGATAAATTTCTAAAGTCTGATAAGAGCAGGCACTTACCAAAAAATTTACTTCTCATTTATTAAGCATTCTGACATCTTTGAAAACGATTTAAGGATCAAAAGTTCACTTCACTTGGGTAAAATTTTAACAAATTCTTGTAGCCACATTTATTTCCAAGTTAATCTTATTGCAAGGTACACAAGAAAGTATTTGTAAAGGATAGAATTTGTTTTGTTTTGCTTGCCTTTCTTGAATAGAAAAAGACTCTTGGTTAGTGGATAAATATGTCTTTGGCTCCACCTTCTGTACAGAGTGAAAAATGAAACTTGTAAGAAGTAACTGGTAAATTGTTTAATTGTTTACCATTTTGTGTTTTTGATTTCACCTTTTTTAATAAAGCTTCGTTAATTTTTTTTACTATCACTTGTGAATTTTTCATTTATTTATTCATTCAGTAAATATTATGTATCAGGACCTATGGTAGATGCTAGTGAGGATTTTTTAGTTATGCACTGAAGAACAGTATCAGGTTGAATTTCATTGAGCTTTTATATTGACAGAATTTTGAAGAAGCTAACAAGTCATAGAGGAAAAAGAGAATGTTAGTTCAGTTTTTTAAAAAAGGGAATATGCTTTTTTTCCTCTATGGTTCCACAGGGAGTGCTATTTTTAAGAATCTATGTAAAAATTTGGCCAGGAGCAAAAACTAGAGGCTAGGAATCTGAAAGTTTTGATTTTGCATGTATATTACTTTCGATTACATGAAGAAAGACAACAACTAGTTACCACTAGGTAGAGAACAACTAGATCATGACCTGATTATTGTCCATTGTATATGAGTACTGAAATGTCACACTGTATTCCATAAATGTACAATTACTCTGTCAATTAAAAATAAAAGTATTTTTTAAAAAGAGAGACAAGATATTTGTACTATTGACAGTCTGAATATGGTTTGACTATGTAAGGAATATAAGTTTGCTGTGGACCATTAACAAATGGGAGTTACTTTATTATTTTATTTTAGAACAGATAAAGTAAACATTAATTATTTGATAACCATTCAGCAAAACAGTTATCTCTTCACCATCATAATTCACCATCATCTTGTACTTGGCATCGTTCTCAATGCTTTGGAAACAGAAAATGTAGAGAACATTCTATAAGTAAAAGTGATTTTTTTATATGCAAAATTTTTACAAACATTTTAACAAATGTAACTTTAAAATAAAGTCTTGTTGAAAGGAAAAAGCCCAACAAACAAACAAAAGAAAAGAAAAAGAAAGAAAGGAAAGGAAAGACCCAGCGTTGCTGCTTCCAAAGTCAGCTGAGATAAAAATTCCCAAATGAAATATTTACAATGCTTGGTTATAGTACCACTTACAAAGTCATTAAAATGCCTTTCTGTTGTATGTCTAAGTCCATTTGGTGCACAGGAAGAGGAACCTATGGACAGCTTTATACAGTATTTGTCCTTTATGAACACCACCCAATTTAATAGAACTTTTATTTGGGATATTGTGAAACAACGTAATTATCTCCAAGAAATCATTTATCATAATAACTGTAAATCCTATATGTATTAAAAATATTTCAGTCCTCGTAAATCTGGGAATCACGAAAGTTGAAAATCCTACTAGGCCTTCAACAGCCTTCAGTTTACTTGTTGCTAGCAACTCAAAACAAGTAGTACTTTAGTGTCAGATGGTTGTTGATAATAAAATAAAAAAGTCCAGAATTATTATAGCAGACTGATATACTCAGAGTTTCTTGTGACATTTTTTGGTGGTACCAGGGATAGAACTGAGGCTCCCAGTGACTTGGAAGGAGGAGATAGGAGAATCACAGATTCTCAAGGCCAGCCAGGGCAACTTAGTGAGACCCTGTCTCAAAATAAAAAATAGAAGGGCGGGGGAGTGTAGCTCAGTGACAGTGCACCACGGGTTCAATCTTCAGTACCACAAAATAAGAAAAAAGAAAAAGACTAATTATATAATTTCTGATAGGAATAACAGTTAGACTGAGGGGTTTATGCAATGACCTGGAGCAATTTGCTTATGTCCAATTTATCTTCTTTGTGGCATGTATTAGAGGTCACTGCAAAGGACTGAGTTGTATGAAGGCTATTCCTCCATGACATAACTATCAAATTAAAATAAGTCTTAGACCAAATTGTGATTTAGATACTGTTATTAGTCAGAGATATCCAAGGAAACAGAACCAGTAGTGTGTGTGTGTGTGTGTGTGTGTGTGTGTGTGTAAATGCATGTATTTGACAACAGTGACTCCTACAGAATGAAATGAATAGTGAGAAAATAAAAATTCAGCCAAGTGAAAATAAATAAATGAAACAGATTGAAAATGATAATAGACCCAGGACCAAGCAAATGCTAGGTAATAGCTCTCCCTTTGTGCTACATCCTGGTCCAGTGAAGAGATTGTGAGAACTTTGAACGAAGAGGTCCATGATAGTTTACTGGCGTGAGAGTGGCCTGATGACTGCAGCTACTCTGTGCTGTGGAATGGGACTGGGAAGCCCTGGACAAATCATGGCAACAGAAATAAAAAAGAGAAAAGTCGTAGGCTTTTCTGGCACCTGGATATGTGAACATGGGCTGCAACGGTAATGGCACCTACATTGTGTAGATGGAAAAGAATAGAAGCTCCTTGCTGCCTGCAGACTTTTTCCAAGTCACTGGCACTATGGAGTGAACGGACCCTGCTCTCCTGAAACACATCACACCCAGCATCAAGACTGAAGGGCTCCTGGAAGCACCAGCTCTGACTAGAGTTAAGTCACCAGGAGCCCCAGAAGCCTACTCCTAGAGAAGGCTAAATTTAAGTTTTGGGAATATAAATATCTGAACAACACATATTAATTCATGAGTCAGGGGAGGTTTTTGAAAAGATTTTAAAATTAAAATATCACTAAAAAATTGGGCTGGGGATGTGGCTCAAGCGGTAGCGCGCTCGCCTGGCATGCGTGCGGCCGGGGTTGGATCCTCAGCACCACATACAAACAAAGATGTTGTGTCCGCCAATAACTAAAAAATAAATATTAAAAAATTCTCTCTCTCTCTCTCTCTCCCTCTCTTTCTCCCTCTCTCTCACTTAAAAAAAAAAATCACTAAAAAATTAATGCATTCACCTGAGGGAATCTGCTCATGTAATTACGGAAGCTGAGAAGTCTCACAATCTGCCATCTTCAAGACCTAGGAAAGCCAGTTCAGTCCAAGTCTACAGGCCTCAGACCCAGGACACAGAGAAGATGAGATGAGATGCCTCAACTCAATAGGAAGGCAAGAAACAAAATCTACTCAGGCTCTCAACAGAAGGAATGATATCTACCACATTGGAAAGGGCCACCTCTGAGTTCAAATGCTAATCTCACCTAGAAATACCTAAATACAATTAGGCAGACCCAGAAACAATACTTAACCTGGCACTCTCTGGCCACTCAAACTAACTATCACAGATTACTATTTAAACTTAGTCATCCAGCACTATTTCATGCAACGTGTTTTATATTATTTATAAAATTTTCTTTTTTTTTTCTTGGTGATATATTTTTCTTTTTCTTTTTTTCTTTTTTTATTATTAGTTGTTCAAAACATTACAAAGCTCTTGACATATCATATTTTTTTCTTTTTCTTTATGAAACCTTAACTTTGTTCATTTTAGATGATGAAGCTACCACCTTTCATATAAAGTTCTTTTATGTAGAAGTGACATTGTTCCAGAGACAGCACTTGCACTGCAGTAGATGGCTTTAGCTACCACAGATCCCCCAAACCAATAGCTGGATAGAGGCCCATTTGAGGGTCAAAGTCACTGGTTTCCTAATATTGTTTATGCTAAGGTCTCCAAATTATAGCCAATCTACAGATGTTGAATACCACTGATTTCAACAAGGAGAATTTATTTCTAACATCCTTGTGGTAATTAACAAACCACTAATTTCACTGATGAAAATCCATATCGGATGTTCAGGATACTAATTAATAAGAAAGGGTGCTTCAGAGACATGGATACAGAAGCACTCACAGATTCTCTGAGGTAACCTTTCTGATATGACATTTGCTAACCACCCTCATACCATGAAGTTTTTGTTGGAAATATTAAGCTACCCTATGTGTAGCTTAAACTATCCAACATAGGTTTATAGTACTATGCTTTTGTGGAAATGTTTTAAATTAAGATAAAAAACACAATAAGGGGAAACTGGGCCCTGTTTTACAGTGCTTGTTCCGTACTTTAGAAAATTAATTATTAGCTCCCCAAATTCTCACTCAACTTCTCACCCTCCTTGCTAGCAGCAGAGACAGCTGGTATTTGGTGTTCTTCTGATAATCTCATTTCATAGAATTTCCAAAATAGCAGATTTTATATGTTTGGAAGGTTCAGACAACTTTTTAATCTCTTAGAGTCATGTACTATTGAGATTCATTCCAGTAACTGATTTTTCTTAATTACCTTAAAATGTCCAGTAGTTTTAGTAGTTTTAGCACATGCTAAGCACGCACTCCACCACTGAGTTAATCTGCAGCCTAATTTTAGTAGCTCTTTGATTTTCATCCTTGAAATACTAGTGCATTTTAAATGTTGCAATTTAAAATATTAAAATGCAGGAAGTGAAACAAAGCAAGTTATGATTACTATGGATAATAGAATATTTTAAATATTTCTGAAGTATTAATAGAAGCCATGAAAAGGCTCAGTGGTGTGATTCTTGTTTCATGGGGTTTCTATGTAAAGTCTTTCAATAATTTGCCCTTTTATGAGACAGTTTATCCAGTGGGGAAAAGATTGCAGAGTGTGAATAAAATCCTTTGATTATATTCACCCATGGAAAGGCAGCATATTGTCTGTGTAGAGACTAAATCTAAAATGTAGCCAGCTTTAACAGACATTTTAATGAATTTACCAGTAAACAAGCTAGGACATAAAATCAATCTTCATTTTGAACCTTAATTAGGCAATGAAAATGGCAATTTTGGATTTCAATTCAAGAAACTGTTATGGAAAGCCTATTATTTATTTTAGTATTTCTGTGATGTTGAGTGCATGCAATCCTGATAAACTCAGCCTCTTCGAGTTTAAGTCAGATTCACTTCTATTTTTGGGTGGTGGATGGCTTCGAATATACGTCAAAAAAAAAAAAAAAAAAAA
>NW_025999842.1:39243821-39260046 GCF_001458135.2 Marmota marmota marmota | reverse complement strand
GAAAGCTTTGCAAAAATTTTTATTAAAAAAGACAGACCGAGGCCTGATTATAAAATGCTTAGTCTACTTTAATATTTATATTAAGTGGCTATCAAGTTTAATTAAAATTTTTGCAAAGCTTTCTAATTTTGATATATATATATGACAAATTATATGATTAAAAGTATATAAAATTACATAATAGTTCATTATAAGTCAAAGTGATTATCTTACTCCTAATATTAATTTAAAGTTGTCCTTTTTTGTGTGTGGTCCTGGGGATTGAACCTACAGTCTTGTGTAGAATAAGCAAGTGCTCTACCATGAGCTGCATACACATCAGTGTTTAAAATTTTTGATAAACATATTCCACAAATGTCAGTTTGTCAACTACCTGTATAATCTTATTTTGAAATTATCTCAAAACTTCAAATCTGAGGCCCTTCCCAAACAGAAGACCCAAGCCCAGTGCCCTTCTGTGGTGGACTTTCTGTTCAGCCTCTATACTCTTCAGTGGTATCTAGAAAGGAAAGGAGCTAGGTTAAGTTGACCACTGACTTGCTGCTCACTTTTGCTTTGGAAAATTCCCTCTCTCATTTTTTTTTAATGCCAACTTTCTAAAGTATACAGACAGAGAAACGTATTCAAAATGTGTGTATGTGTGTGTGTGTTGTATATGTTTCATTTTTGCAGTACTGGGGACTGAACCCAGAGAGATTGTACCACTGAGCTACATCCTGAGTCCTTTCAATTATTTATTCATTTATTTTTATTTTGAGACTGGGTCTTGCTAAGTTGCCTAGGCTGGCCTTGAATTTGCCATCCTCCTGTCTCAGCCTCCCATGTTACTAGAATTACAGATGTGGGCCACTATGCCTAGCTTCAGAGTATGTGATTTGAACATTTTCTAATACATCTGTTTAGCACACAAAATGGAACATTATAGTAACATCCTTGTAACCTTCTAATTTCCCCATAAGGGTAATAATTATCCTGGAGTCTCCCCTCCCCCCATCTTCAAATTGAATTTTTTTTTTTCTAGTACCAGGAATTGAACCCAGGGATGCTTAACTACTGAGCCACACCCTCAACCCTTTTTATTGATTGATTGATTGATTTTGAGACAGGGTTTTGCTAAGTTGCTGACGGCATTGCTAACTTGCTGACATTGGCTTTGAACTTGCCATGTTACTGTCTCAGTCTTCCAAGCCACTGGGATTACAGGTGTGAGCCATTATGCCTGGCTTCAGATTAAATTTTATAGTATATACTTCTGAGTGTCTGATTTCTTTCACGTTCATTCGTGTTGCTATAGTCAGGCAAAGATCATTCATTATCAATGTTGTATAATGCATCCTTTCGTGGATATGACAAGATTTATTTATCTTCTCTACTGTTAGTGGGATTGTTTTCTGTGTGTGGTTAGTGGGGTTTGAACCCAGGAGTGCTCTACCACTAGACTATAAACCCAGCCCTTTTATTTTTTATTTTTATTTTTTTGGTACTAGGACTTGAGCCCAAGGGCACTTAACCACTGAGCCACATCCCCAGCACCTTTTTGTATTTTATTTAGAGACAGGGTCTTATGGAGTTGCTTAGGGCCTGGCTAAATTGCTGAGACTGGCTTTGAACTGAGATCCTCCTGCCTCAGCTTCGAAGACATGCACCACCCATGCCCAGCTAACCCAACCCTTTTATTTCTTATTGTGAGACAAAGTCTCACTAAGTTGTCTAAGCTGACATGGAACTTGTGATTGTCCTATCTCCACCTCCTGAGTAACTGTGACTATAGGAGTACACCACCATGCCCAGAACAAAATTGATATTATGCACACACTCACATATATACGCATAGAAATTGGGTAAGATTCATTTTTGTAGATAGAGAAGCTTGGTTGGTCCAACATTTTACAAAGCCCTTTCTTTTCCCATTGTATTGTTATATTTTCTTGGGCACAGATTATGTGACTGTATATGTGTATGTAGGTCTATTTATGAACTCTATTCTGTTCCATTAGTCACATCATCTACCTTACCCCAATAACTTACTTCCTTTCTTTAAAAATTTTGTTGTTTTTAATGATACTGACAGTAGAATGTATTTTGACATCATACATAACATGGAGTATAACTTCCCATTTTTGTGGTTGTACATGATGTGGAGTTACACTGGTCATGTATTTATACATAAACATAGGATCGTTATGTATGATTCATTCTACTATCTTTCTCATTGTTATCCCCCCTCCCTTTCCCCACTTCCCCCCATCCAATCTGGTGAACCTCCACTCCCCCACGTATTGAGTGTTAGCATTCACACATCAGAGAGAACATTCATCCTTTGTTTTGGGAGGGGATTGGCTTATTTCACTTAGCATGATAGTCTCAGTTCCATCCATTTACAGGCAAATGCCATAATTTCATTCTTCTTTATGGCTGAGTAATATTCTGTTGTGGATATGTACCATATTTTCTTTATCCATCCATTCATCTGTTGAAGGGGACTTAAGTTTATTTCATAGCTGAGCTATTGTGAATTGCTATAAACATTGATGTGGCCACGTCACTATAGTATGCTATAACTTGCTTTCTTAATTACTATGTCTTTATAATATACTATGACACATGGTACCATAAGTCTTTCAGTTTTATAATTCTTCAAGCTTGTATTGACTATACTTGACTTGAAATAGATATCCATGTTTTAAAAAGTAACTTTTAGCTGAGCATGGTGGCTCATGACTATAATCCCAATTACTTGTGAGCTGAGGCAGGAGGATTGCAAGTTCAAAGATAGCTTGTGCAATTTAGTGAGATTCTTAGCAAAGTACTTGCTTAGCATGTGCAAGGCCCTGGGTTCAAGCTCCAGTACTACAAGCAAAATAAAACAAAATTAACCTCGTGCTTTTCATACACACACACACACACACACACAATTTTAAAAAAAACAAAACAGAAATTAGAACCTGAGATTTTCGTTAGGATGCTGTAGAATTATGGATTTGGGAAGCATCAATATCTTTACTGACTCTTTTAATATTTGGATATGATGTATTTTTTTCAGATTTTCTTTAATATCTTGTAGTTTTCAAACTCCAGATCACCTTATTGGTTCTTGTTTGTTTGCTTAGAGATGGGTGGGGTCTTCCTATGTTGTCCAGGGAACCCCCATACTCCAGATCTCAAGTGATCCTTAGTTTATCTATAAAACATAATTCAAAAAAACTATAAATAAATAGAAGAAAGACCAAAAGGATAGAGGAAGGGAAATGGAGAGAAAGGAGAAATATTGGGACTGAAGTAGAGCAAATTACACTCCACACTTGTATGATTACATCAAAATGAACCCCAATATTATGTGTAACTATAATGCTAAAAAAGAAATAAAATAAATTTTAAAACAAGTTGATTTTTATTATATATTGTTTTTGTATCCTGCGGCCTTGCAAAATCCACTATTAGTAACTATTTTGTAGACTTCACCAGATCTGTCTACATACATTATCACATTGTTGGCAAATAAAGATAATTTTATTTTTTTTCAATCTTATGCCTATTATTATTATTATTATTTAATATTTATTTTTAGTTTTCGGCAGACACAACGTCTTTGTTTGTATGTGGTGCTGAGGATCAAACTTGGGCCACACGCATGCCAGGGGAGCGCGCTACCTCTTGAGCCACTTCCCCAGACCCCTATTATTATTATTATCATTATTATTATTATTATTATTATTATTATTTTGTACTGGTTAGGAAGCCTGGTACAGTGCTAAACAAAAGTGATGAGGCAAGCATCCTTGCTTGAGCCTGATAGGTAAAAGACATTGGACTTTTCATCATTGAGTATAATGTCAGCCATAGATATTTTCCTCGGTATTGTAAAATTCTCTTTTATTCCTAGTGTGCTGAGTTTATATCAAGATAGACTATGCATGTTCTAAAATGATTTTTTAAAATCTACCTAGATACCCAGGTGGTTTTTCTTCTTAAGTCTACTGAATCAGTGAAATACTTTGAATATTTGTCACATGATGAATCAGCTTTCCATTCCCTGGATGAATCCCATTTAATCATGATGTGTTAATCTTTTTTTTTTTTTTCACAATTGGATTTGATTTATTAAAGTTTTGTTAGGAATAGTTGCCTCTATGTTTTATTTTTGTGCCAAGGATTGAGCCCATATCCTTAGCAAGCATGCACTCTACCACTAAGCTATACCCCAGTCACATCTATTTTTTTTTTAAGGGATATTGGTCTAAAGTTTTCTTTGTCTCGTCTTAGTATCATAAAATATAATCCTTTTAAAATGGTTTGGGAAGTGTTTCTTTCACCCATTTTCTGAAAGTAGTTTATGTAGGATCAATATTACCTCTTCTTTAAATTCTTCATAGAATTTACCAGTAAAGCCATCTGGGCCTAAAGTTATCTTTGTGGGAAGGATTTTAATTATGAAATTAGTTTCTGTAGAAAGTATAGGGCTATGAAAGTTTTCCCTTCGTGATCAGTTTTGTTAATTTGTATATTTCAAAGAAATTGTCTAATTTGTCTACCTTTCTCAGTGCTGGGATCCAACACAGAACCTGGCACATGCTAGGCAACTGCTCTCCCACTGAGCACCCCTTTTAAAAATTTTTACTTTGAGCCAGGGTCTTGCTAAATTTCCCAGGTTGGCCTCAATCTTATAAATGTTCCCATCTCAGCCTCCTGAGGAGTTGAGATAACAGGTGTTTACCACCACACCTGGCTGGTTAACATTTCTCATTAAACAATGTTGGATACAATGTTTCCTATCTTCTGGCCTCATAGTTTTTGAGAAGTGAGCTATTAATCACATTATTACTATCTTAAATATAAAGTAAGGCTGCTACTTTCAAGATTTGATCTTTTTTTCTTTAGTGGTACTGGTGATTGAACCAGGAACACTCTACAACTGAGCTACATCTTTGGCCCTTTGTATTTTGAGACTGAGTCCCACTGAGTTGCCCAGGATGGCCTCAAACTTGTGATCTTCTTGACTCAGCCTCCCAAGTTGCTAGGATTATAGGGGAGCACCACCATACCTGCTCAAGATTTGATCAGTATCTTTGGTTTTCAATAGTGAAAATTTTGTCCATTATGTCTTCAATTTAAATATTTTTTTCTACGATGTTCTCTTTTTCACTTCCATCTAAAACCATTATATTTATAGAACCCTTTGCTAATTACTTACAGGTTCCTGAGGCTCTGTTCGTTTTTGTTATCTTTTTCTCTATTAATTGTATTCAGAATTTCTTTTGATCCTTCTTTGAATTAACTTGGTTCATTTTTTGTTTGTTTGTTTTAATTTTTGATGGTGGGAGGTGGGTGTAAAACCCTGGTTTGCTCTACCACTGAGCTATATCTCCAGGTCTTTTTATTTTTATTTTTTAAAACTTGAGACAGGGTTGCTCAGACTGAATTTATTTAATCACATTAACAGGTTGTAATCCTCCTGAGTTGCTGGGATTATAGGTATGTCTCACAATCTATAGTGCTTATCTCCTTTCTACTGTTTTCCGTCTTTCTTTCTTTCCCTCCTCCTCCTCCTCCTCCTCCTCCACCTCCTTTTTCTCCTCCTCCTTCTCCCTCTCTCTCTTACACACACACATGAGCACAGACACATCTTCAGAAATACAGCCCCCCACCCCGTCTTTCGTTCATGAGATTTGTTGGTCATAAGCCAAATATAGTTTGCAACTTAGGAATAACCAGTAAATTTCTGAGAAGCCAATTTTGCCACTTCAAAGAAATCTGCAGTGTCCCTTGAAGGAAAAAAATATATATATGTCACGAATTACTTTTTATAAAGTGCCTTTATGAGTTTTGGGTCCAGAGTTGGAATCATATGTTTTTTTTCAAACACAAAACACTCCCTCAAAAACAAACAAACAAAAATAGACAAGAAATCAGATAGTGTTGCTAACAGCTGAAGCACACTTAGCATTGGATTATGACCCCCAAACATCTGCATTTTTAATTAATTTCCGCATCCTGCACTGTTAGTGAATTTCCATGCACATAACAGGAATGCCGATCACGGCCACCTTCTTTATTTCTGTCTTTTGGTTGCAGGGTACCAGGGGCTAATATGAAAGGAACCAGCTAGGCCCAGGTCCTGACAGACAGAAGCTCATAACTCAAAAAAAAAGGCACTTTTCAATGTGGACAAAATCATTCAACAAGAAATGTGGCATTCCCCTGCCCCCTGAGGGAAGCACACAGTGAAAAATGTGACAGATTTTTACCTGAACCATCCTCCTCNGAGAGAGAGAATTTTTAATATTTATTTTTTAGTTTTCGGCGGACACAACATCTTTGTTTGTATGTGGTGCTGAGGATTGAACCCGGGCCGCACGCATGCCAGGCGAGCGCGCTACCGCTTGAGCCACATCCCCAGCCCGGAAGACAATTTCTTATTGTTTTCTAAAAATATTAAATTGCTGTGATAGTGGATTCTGTTATTTTTCTACAATATGTGTTTGTTTTAGCAGGCAATAATTTATAACATTTGTGTAGGACAGAATTATTTTACAATTGGGACAATGCTGTTTATTTCTTGGGACATTTGGAAATCTGTCACTGTATATTGGTTAAGATAAGGGCAGTGGACAATCTAATGATTTGTACTGTACTGTTTTAAGCACAAAACTGCCCTGAAGCACCTGAGGTTGGTTTGTAAATTGATAAATGACATCTGGCATGACCAGTTAAACTCTCTGGCTTGACTTCTATACACAGAAGGGCATAAAAGTACTCACTGGAAACTTTTGGGCAGTTCTCCTGAAACCAAGATTTATCACACAATTCTTGGCAATTCAGTCCTGAGATGAAGTTCTTATTCCTTGTGTACGTATTCTAGGAGCCGAGCCTGGAAGTTTCGATGTTTGCCTGTATCCTCTTTTTCATGCTTACCATGTTGTTGCTTCTAATAGAAGTTTTAGAAGAATATGCCCTGAGAGTTTTATAAGACGTTTCAATTATCTAAGCTGGTATAATCCTTGCAAAATCGAACTGGGAGCTCTGTGTCTTGGGTGGCTGTTTAGCTTCCTTTCAGATCTGTTAGTATGCCTTGAATTTTTCCCACACGTGTGATTAAGGGGTTGGTAAAAGACATGGGTGAGCAGAATGTGGGAATTGCCTTTTAATCCAAAATTGACCTACCCTTTTTAAGGGCCACAGTTTTCTGATCTGCTAGTCCATTTACTACCCCCATTTGTCCAGGTCCCACAGCCTTCACCTCCAAGTGCGTTCAACCTCAGGCTGAAACTTGCAAAAATTGGGAACTCATTTCATAAAACCCCACTCTTCTAAGCAAGCACCTCCCATCAGTCTGTCTTTCTCCATTTACTCCCCAGTGATTCAGGTGGCTGCTGTTTTTATTAGGTCTAGACTTTATGATTATTTTCTGTGGAGGAGTCCCTCTGATTTAATCTTACTGCATTATTATGAGAAGTGGGAGTACTCTTGTGAGATTTTTAAAAATATTATCTTTTCCCATAAAAGTTGTTTTAAAATGAAAAAATAAAAAGTTAAATTTGCTTAGTGTACAAAAATCTATTACTGACCATGAATAAAAGGAGCATCTTAGAACCACAGCATTTAAAGGTAAAGCTGTTCTACCCATGAAACATGAATCCATTGTTCTCAACATAAGAATTGATCAGAAAAATTATTTTTACACAAAAATGAATTTGATCAGTTATCTGCTAATTGTAGCTCAGTGGCATAATTATGTGCTGGACTCACTGACTACAGTCCTGACCTTACTGGATGATGGCAGGTAGATAATAATGACAACTAGAAAGAAAGATAGCTGCATATAATACATAAACAGTTGGTCCTCTCTTCCTTTCACCATATTAACATCTATGTTCTATAATCTTCATAAAAATCCATTGAAGTAAATATTATGTATCTATTTAACAGATGAGCAAACAGATGTACTGGGAAGGTAAGTTACTATACTAAAAGATAAAACATGGGTTATTCAGTTCTTAAGCCTGGGCTCTTAATTACATGTACTGCATGTTTAATTACTACAAGTTAGTTGACTGTTGACTTCCCACCCCCACCCCCAGTATTGTGGATTGAAACTAACACTGGTCTGCCACTAAGCTATATCCCCAGTCCTTTTCATTTTTCACTTTGATGGTTTTGTTAAATTGTTGAGGCTGACCTCAAATTTGGGTTCTCCTGCCTCTCAACCACTGAGCTATTCCTCCACACCTGTTAGTTGACATTTATAAAAATATATGTGGATATGTTTGTGTATTTAAGTATGATTTCAGTATTTATTAGTAAGTAATATTCCTGGCAAAGGAAAAGTATTATTGAAGAAAAATATACTGCCAAATATCAATTCTATAAAAGTTTTTTTTTTTTTTTTTGGTGTGTGTGTAAATTGTCATTAAATTTATCAGGAAATGAATGTATTTTATATGAGGCATATAAACAAGTTTATTTTAAACCATAATTATTTGAGTTTTTTTAGTTTATTTAAAAGAATTATGTCTTACAGTTAATACCTCTGGAAACCTATAGCATAATTAGTTTTATAGAATTAGACCTGTACAGCGGGGGTTGACAAACCACCATCCCCAAGCCAAATCTTGCCTGCTCTGCATAGTTATATATTTTATTCTTTCAAACTCTATTCTACTAAATATTATTTTATTCTATTCTTGGAATACAACATGATCATTGGTGTATGTATTATTCCTGGCTGCATTGGGTCTATAATGGAAGAATTTATTTGCGACCAATGCACTATGGTCCCCCAGCCTACAATATTCACTCTCTGACCCTTTTTACAAGAAAGTTTACTGACTCTTACCCTTTTGGGATCCTCAGGATTCTCTTTCTTTTCCATTTTCCCCTTTTTCATTTTATTAACAGGGCACTTGAGAGTCAGAGGCTTAGTGAAGCACAATAATCTATTGTATATTCAGGACAAACAGGTCTCTGATCTATTTAGCACTTTGAATTAAGTTTTCTTCTTTTTCTTCCTCCTCTTCCTCCATCTCACATTTATAGAAAAGCATGGGTCTCTGAGTAGATTTTTCTAGTCTCTAAATCGTTTCTCACTATGTGAGAAATGTTAGGTTCATAAGCTGGGAAAAGTATTTCCTTTAGGATCACAAGCACAAAATTAAACCACAATGCAACTGATTTTCAAAGGCTACATTTTCCAAATAACACATGATTCGACAGACTATTATTTAGAAAACTAATGTCAGTGGATATTCTGTTCTCTCTATAAGAGCTTTTCACAAATTACCTAGCTTTTATATTTACTGAAATTTTCAGGAGTGTAATTGACCTGTCTACTGGTGGTTGTGGTTATCATGCTAATTTCTAAAGCGTTGTGATTGATAGTAAAACATTTAAAAAGTTAACAATCATAAATTTAGAAAGAAAAATACTGCCACAGCAGGTATCATTCTAATGGAGTGTTGCATGAATTTACTTTTCATGTTTCACTTCTTATTCTTAACATTGATCTCTAGAAACCAAATTGGTATAAAGACTGAAGACTTGGAGCCTGCAGTTTTACTTGTGTGTGTGTGCTGAACCTTCCATCCATGGATGCAGACCACATTGATGGATAGGAACCACCGCTGCTCTGTGAAAAGCATTGTTACTATTCAAATCTAAACATTAATTACAAAGGCTTTTACTGATAATACATCATCCGAACTCCTCCAACATTTTAGTGGGCAACTTGTGCTGGAATAGTAGTGTCAATCTCACAGAATTAAATATTTAATTGGCAAAGTTATTTTAAATGCAGATGACTGAAATCCACCAGAGATATATTAACTCTAAATCTTACAGTAGGGGCCTGAATTTTTAAAAAAGGTCTGCAGGTGAATAGGAAGCACACTAAAGCTAGTATTGAGGAAAATTTTTACCTGATATCTAGAAAACTGGAGTCTAATCTTGGTTGCCTTGTTAAATTGCAATGTGTCCTTGGATAAGTCACTTAAGGAGTGGAAAAAGGGTGGAGGCAGCGGGTTCCAAGCTGCTATCGAAAGTCCCTGCCTTTCTCTGTAGTTGCTTATTTTTTTTAAAGTTTTATTTTCTGTAAAAAGGGACTAATAATAGTATTCACCTCAAACTTGTTGTAATGATTAAGATAATGGTCCGGGCGCAGTGGCACATGCCTGTAATTCCCTTGGCTCTGGAGGCTGAAGCAAGAGTATTGCAAGTTCAAAGCCAGCCCCAGCAACTGTGAGGTGCTAAGCAAATCAGTGAGACCCTCTCTCTAAATAAATTACAAAATAGGGCTGGGGATGTGGCTCAGTGGTCAAGTACCCCTGAGTTCAATCCCTGGTACCAAAAAATAAAAAAATAAACTAAAAAATAAAGATAATATAAACTGGGCATGGTGGCACAAGCCTATAATTTCAGATGCAGGAGAGACTGAGGCAGGAAAATCACAAGTTCAGATTCAACCTGGACAATTTAGCAAGACTTTGTCTTAAAATTAAAAAGGGCTAGAGATGTAGCTCAATGATTAGAGCCCTTGTCCAGCATGCATGAAGTAATAGGTTTAATTCTCAGAAACATGCAAAAAATTTTTTTAAAATATAATGCAGATAAATGTTTTGATGCAGTGTTGTCATATATGAAAAATTCAAAGTTAATTTACTTGATATTGCATTATTATTAGATATTCGGATTGATGCTAAAAGGTTATAGATCTGTAACTCAATATAAAAGGATACTTTTCTCCAAAAAACTTGAAGAAAGAGCTGGCCTTATTTAATTGCTTATTCATGTATCCCTATGTTAAAATAATCAATCATTGCTGCCTGCCGGGGTCTCCATATTACACTGTAAAGAGGACACAAAATTGAATGCTGTGGAGTCTCTGATCACCAGAGACACATATCCCAGTGGAAGATAAAGGACAAGAAAGCCAACTCAGTGTTCCTATAACTTTCCCTTTGAAGTACAATCACCTCATTACTGAGAAAATAAACTGATAATTCCGCAGAACACTTCTGGGATTTATTCTTACATAATGAGACACAGTGTATTACTCACACTCAGTGAGGAGATAAATAATGGCTCTTTTCAACAATTTGCGGTGTCATATTAATATTATTATGAAATTTATATTCCTTTTGTCAAAAGATAGAGTGTAAAGCCAAATATTTGAGCTGCTGCTTAAAAACAAAAAAAAAAAAAAAAAAGAAAAAAGAAAAAAGGCTACAAGCATTTGCTAAAAGCTATTTCACCTAGTTCCACAAAGATGATAACAACTTCTATTAGAGAGTTTTATTTCCCTTCTTGAGTAGTATGGCATATACATATTAGAGAAGATTGCATTTTTTGAGAACTTTTTGCTGTAGAAATAGCTTAGATAAAATGAGCTAAGAGGGTTCAATTAAGTTCTCCTCAACCTGATGGCACTCACTGTCTTTGACTTTTATAAGAGGTTTTATAATTCTGTTGCTATAATTTTAAAGACTTAATAAAAATGGTGTTAATAGCCTTTTCATCATTTAAACTGTCTTCCCTTGAGAATTCCATTACTGCTTCTGATAAACTCCTTCTAGGAAGTGCAGGAGGAATGGGAAATATTTATATTATCATAGACATAGAAAATAGCCATGTTTATCTTATTAGAAATGGCACCAAGAATATGTTTAGTATTCTATAAACTAAATGTTATAGTTTTCTACTAAGTTAAATAAGAATGTAGATGAAACATACTTGCTTTTCATATCAGAGTTCTCTTTTTCAAGTTTGAATTATAGAAATGTCCCACGGGGAAATATATCTTGTATACCTAAAAATAAAAAAATGTAACATATATGGAAAACTAGTAGAAAACTAATTCAGATTGTGTACAACACTATTACTAGAAATAATACATAAATGGGTGAAATATATTTAACAAAATCAAAATGACTAACAGGTTAAAAAATTACCACCATTACATTTAAGGGCTGGGGATGTAGCTCAGCGGTAGCCTATCATGAATGAAGTCCTGGGTTTTATTCACAGCACAGAAAAAAACAAAACAAAATAACAAAACAACCACATTTAAAATGAAATAGCAGATTTTTAATAAGATTAGTATAGATTAAAAATAGCAATATATGACACTGATAAGGGTGTGATGCTACTGTATACATAAATTATGATTTTTTTTTTTTGTACTGGAGATTGAACTCAGGGGCATGCAACCACTGAGCCACATCCCCAGCACTATTTTGTATTTTATTTAGAGACAGGGTCTCACTGAGTTACTTAGTGCCTCACTTTTACTGAAGCTGACTTTGAACTCATGATCCTCCTTTCTAAGCCTCCCAAGGTGCCGGGATTACATAAATTATGATTTTTTGAAAGCAATTTAGCAATATAGAATTACTTTTTTTTTTAACATACACACACTTTATTTCAGTCTGGTCTCTGAAGGTTACAAATGACAAAAATTCCTATCTCACATCAGCATGCACAAAATTAAAAAAAAAGTTATTGTATTCTAGTTTCAGGATGGATTCTGTTATTAAAATATATTATTAGAAATCTGCCTCTTTCCATTGGTAGCTTCTGCCTTTTCTCTGTGTGGCTTCATAGCAAGGCAAGCTCTTTCCAGAAGTTGCTTGAAAGTTGCGTTTTTATCTTATACTGGGTAGAGATTCCAAGTGAAAGGGAATGATTTGTCCACAGCAGTTCCTGGAGAAACCAGGATGAGCCTTCTCACCTAGTTCTGTCTCATTTGGTACTCAGTTACTGCAACCACGAGGGCAGGGTGCCAGATTGCTCACACATGGGTCCCGAACACACTCTGGAACCAAGAAAGAAGTGGGCTTTACCCAAACCACTTTGGATGCAGGCTGCTTTACCAAAGTGAGGTGTTGTCACCAAAGAAAAGGAAATGAAGGCCGGTCAAGAAAAAGCAACAGACACTCACTTCATAATTTTACCCTTTATTAATGCTCCCATAAATTGATATCTAGAAATAATAAATGCAAATATTTGCATCCAAATGTTTATTATAGCTATAGCTATAATGCTTAAAAAAAAAAAAAACAAGAACAACTTGAATAATAATCTTCTTGTTTTTTTTTTTTTTGTACTCGTGATTGAACCCAGGGACACATAACCACTAAGCAACATCCCCAGTCTTATTTACATTTTATTTTGAGACAAGATCTAGCTAAGTTGCTTAGGGCCTTCCTAACTGCAGAGACTGACTTTGAACTCTCCTGCCTCAGTTTCCCCAGCCGCTGGGATTATGGGTGTGCACCACCATACCCAGTTTGATAATCCTCTAATTCAACAATAGAGAAATTGTAAAGTAAGGAATATATAATGACCTAAAGGAGCCATTAAAACTAGGTTTTCAAGTAGTTTTTAATGCTTATGAGGAAATGATATTTTATAATATGAAGCCATAAAGTCAGAATACAAGGCAATATGTACAATATTTATATGCAGAAATGCACAGGAAACAAATCTAGGAAAATCTATTAAAATGGTAATTAACTCTAAGAACTATTGAATTCACTTATTCATAAAACAAATACTTTTGGAGTGCTTATTTTATGGCAGGAATTTTAACTCTGAAGATTATTCTCTTTACATTTTCCATATTTTTAATGTTATAATAAGCAATGGGGAGGTGTTCTGCATTTAGATTGAAATTCTAATAACTTTACTTAAATCCTTATGATGTTTCAAATGTTATTTCAAGGTGCTTTCATATACACCATCTCACTTAATGTGCCTCTTATAAAATCAGTTATCAGTTTTATTTGTTCTATGTGGGTACTGTTCTTCTATAGGAGCCATAAATAAAATCTGTTGATAAACAGCATGATTTATTTGTTTATTCATCAAACGACCTATGAATTGTTGGTGGAATAAAATAATAATAATAATAACCCCTAATGGAGTTTCCTGAAATTAGGAAGGTAAGAAAGGTTTTAAATTATTATGGGTTAGTGAACAGGTTTTTGCAGTGGTTGGAATATATTAATTATTCTTTGTTTAAGCTAGTGAAGAGCTGAATAAATGTCAGCAATTCTGGCAAAATAATTTTATGTGAAGAGGTTGTTTATGTACAGCAGCATGCAACTGCTGTCTTAAAAATAATTTACAAAAACTGTTGCTCTGCAAAATTTCACGAATGCTCTTATTAATATTTATATATGTTAATGTTAAATATAATATGTATATGTTAAATATAGTCAGAGTTATCTTATTTTCTATGCATCCATTTGTGAATAATTTTCCTCTTCTGGCTCAGGTAGAGTAAATTTGGTCAAAGGATCTTCTATTAAGAATTTGGGGCTGCTATCCCTTGAAACTCAGTATTGTGAAAGGACATTATTTTTGGAAGATGTGTTTCCAAGCCTCAGAGGAGACTGTTGTGGCAACTCTCCACCACACAAACACACACACAAAGAGAAGGGGGGAAAATGTAGGCACAGGTTTCTAGGTCAAGATTCTGCCAGAAGAGAATGCAGAATGGACTTCAAAGTCAACTGGAGGCAGTGACCTTGGCTAACCTTGGCTAACTGGGTGGTGATGGCTAAAGAAACCAGCAGACACTAGAGAGAACTTTCTTCCTTTTATTATGACCTAGGATTCTTATTATATATTATACATTGAGATAATTATTTTGGATTTATTTATTTATTTTGTGGCATATTTCAAGATATGCCTATTTTTTTCTTTTTTTATTGATTTAATATTTTAAAATACTTGACAGGAATGCATTACAATTCTTATTACACAATTTTTCATATCTTTGTATATAAAGTATGTTCACACCAATTCATGTCTTTCTATATGTACTTTGCTCTTTTTTGCATTGCAGTTCTTATTAGACATATATACCACAATTTTTCATATCTCTGTATATAAAGTAGGTTGATACCCAATTTGTGTCTTCATACATGTACTTTGGATAATGATGTCCATCACATTCGACTATCCTTGCTAATCCCCTGCCTCTTCCCTTTCCATCCCTACCCTCTTCCATATCTAGAATTAATCTATTCCTCCCAAGCTCCCCCTCCCTACCCCACTATGAGTCAGCCTCCTTATATCAGAGAAAACATTAGGCATTTGTTTTGGGGGGATTGGCTAATTTCACTTAGCATTTATCTTCTCCAACGCTATCCATTCACCTGCAAATGCCATGATTTTATTCTCTTTTATTGTTGAGTAAAATTCCATTGTGTATATATACCACATTTTTTTATCCATTCATCCACTGAAGGGCATCTAGGTTGGCTCCACAGTTTAGCTATTGTGAATTGTGCTGCTATAAACATTGATATGGCTGTGTCCCTGGAGTATGCTGCTTTTAAGTCCTTTGGGTATAGTCTGAGGAGAGGTATTTTATTTTGGATTTAAATACATTTTTTTTTCTTTTGGTGTTGAGGATTAAACCCAGGTCCTCACACATGCTAAGCACATGATTTCCACTGAGCTATACCTCAGTTATATATTAACTTCTATCACATATTACTCCTGGATATATACAAAAAAGAAGAAATATGAGCAAAATGCATTGGTTACAATAGTATTTAAAGCTTTTTTATACTTGGTGTAACAGAGACTTGAGAAACAGGGTTGTTGATACTTCAGTTTTTTTTGATCAATGCATTTTTTATTAATTGTTTTTATTTATATATGACAGCAGAATGCATTACAATTCATATTACACATATAGAGCACACATTTTTCATATCTCTGGTTGTATACAAAGTATACTCACACCAATTCATGTCTTCAAAATGAACTTTTTAAATTTCTTATATACATGACAATAGTGAATGCATTACATTCATAATTATCCATTCACAGCACAATTTTTCATAACTCTGTATATAAAGTATGTTCACACCAAATTATACCATTATACATGAGCTCTCTCTCTCTCTTTTTTTTTTGCATTACAATTCTTTTTTTTTAAAGAGAGCGTGAGAGACAGAGAGTAAAGACAGAATTTTTTATTTATTTATTTTTTTATTATTTTTTTAAATTTTTTATGTTGGCTGTTCAAAACATTACATAGTTCTTGATATATCATATTTCACACTTTGATTCAAGTGGGTTATGAACTCCCATTTTTACCCCATATACAGATTGCAGAATCACATCAGTTACACATCCATTGATTTACATATTGCCATACTAGTGTCTGTTGTGTTCTGCTGCCTTTCCTATCCTCTACTACCCCCCCTCCCCTCCCCTC
>NW_025999842.1:39220021-39243089 GCF_001458135.2 Marmota marmota marmota | reverse complement strand
TTTTTTTTTTTTTTTTGAGGATATTGTGAATGGGGTAGTTTTCCTCATTTCCTTTTGAGAGGATTTGTCACTGATATACAGAAATGCATTTGATTTATGGGTGTTGATTTTATATCTTGCCACTATGTTGAATTCATTTACTAGTTCTAGAAGCTTCCTGGTGGAGTTTTTTGGCCCTTCTAGGTATAGCATCATATCATCAGCAAATAGTGCTAGTTTAAGGTCTTCTTTTCCTATAGTTATTCCTTTAATTTCTTTCATCTAATTGCTCTGGACATCATTTCTAACCCCATGCCCCTCTCTTTCCTTCCCACCCCTTTGCCCTATCTAGAGTTTATCTATTACTCCCATACTCCCTCTCCCTACCTATGAATCAGCCTCCTTATATCAGAGAAAACATTTGGGTTTTGTCGATTGGCTAACTTCACTTAGCATTAACTTTTCTAAGTCCATCCATTTACCTGCAAATGCCATGATTTTATTCTCTTTTGTTGCTGAGTAATATTCCATTGTGTATATATTCCAAATTTTTTTATCCATTCATCTACTGCAGGGCATCTAGGTTGGTTCCACAGTTTAGTTACTGTGAATTATGCTGCTATAAACATTGATGTAGCTGTGTTCCTGAAGTATGCTGTTTTTAAGTCCTTCAGGTATAGACTGAAGAGAGGGATAGCTGGGTCAAATGGTCGTTCCTTCCCAATTTTTCAAGAAATCTCCATACTGATTTCCATATTGTCTGCACCAATTTGTAGTCCCACCAGCAGTGTGTGTGTTATCCTGTTATCCCTAATTTTTCTAGTGTTTTGAACACGAAGAGGTGCTGTATTTTGTCAAATGCTTTTTCTGCATCTATTGAGATGATCATATGATTCTTATTTTTAAGTCTTACCTTTTTCTTGACACCCTCACCAACACTTATTGTTGTTTGTACTCATAATAGCTGCCATTTTGACTGGAGTGAGATGAAATCTTAGAGTAGTCTTAATTTGCATTTCTCTAATTGATAGCAATGATGAACATTATTTCATATATTTGCTGATTGATTGTATATGATCTTCTGAGAAGGGTCTGTTCAGGACATTGGCTCATTTATTGATTGGATTATTTGGGGTTTTGTTGTTGTTTTTTTTTTGTGTGTGTTTAGCTTTTTGAGTTCTTTATATACCCTAGAGATTCTTGCTATATCTGATGTGTGAGGGGTAAAAATTTGCTCCTAAGATGTAGGCTCTCTATTCACCTCACAGATTGTTTCTTTTGCCGAGAAGAAACTTTTTAGTTTGAATCCATCCCATTTATTGATTCTTTATTTTAATTCTTGCACTATAGGAGTCTTATTAAGGAAGTTGGGGCCTAATCCCACATGATGGAGATTAGGGTCTACTTTTTCTTCTATTAGACATAGGGTCTCTGATTTTACTCCTAAGTCTTGGTCCATTTTGAATTGAGTTTTGTGCATGGTGAGAGATAGGGGTTTAATTTCATTTTGTTGCATATGAATTTCCAGTTTTCCTAGCATCATTTGTTAAAGAGGCTATCTTTTCTCCAATGCATGTTTTTGGCCTCTGTCGAATATAAGATAATTGTTATTTTGTGGGTTAGTCTCTTTGTCTTCTATTCTGAACCATTGGCCTACCAATCTTTTTTGGTGCCAGTACCATGCTGTTTTTGTTACTATTGCTCTGTAGTATAGTTTAAGGTCTTGTATAGTGGTGTCACCTGCTTCTCTCTTTCTGTTAAGGATTGCTTTAGCTATTCTGGGTCTCTTATTTTTCCAGATGACTTTCATCACTGCTTTTTCTATTTCTATGAGTAATGTCATTGGAATTTTGATTGAAATTGCATTAAATCTGTATAGTGCTATTGAGAGTGTGGTCATTTTGATAATATTAATTCTGCCCATCAAAGAGCAAGGTAGATCTTTCCATCTTCTAAAGTCTTCTTTGATTTTTTTCTTTAGGGTTCATTATATAGATCTTTCACCTCTTTTGTTAAGTTGATTCACAAGTTTTTTTTTTGGTTTTTTTTTTTTTGGTTGTTGTTTGTTTTTGAGGCTACTGTAAATGAGTTGTTTTCCTCATTTCCCTTTCTGATGATTTGTCACTGATATACAAAAATGTGTTTGATTTTTGGGTGTTAATTTTATATCCAGCTACATTACTGAATTCATTTACTAATTCTAGAAGTTTTCTCATGGAATTTTTTTGGGTCTTCTAGGTATAGAATCATATCATCAGCAAATAGTGCTAATTTGAGTTCTTCTTTTCCTATCTGTATCCCTTTAGTATCTTTCATCTGTCTAATTGCTCTGGCCAGTGTTTCAAGAACTATGTTAAATAGAAGTGGTGAAAGAGGGCATCCCTGTCTTGTTCCAGTTTTTAGAGAAAATGCTTTCAATTTTTCTCCATTTAGAATAATGTTGGCCTGGGGCTTAACATAGATAGCCTTTATTATGTTGAGATATGTTCCTGTTATTCCTAATTTTTCCTAGTGTTTTGAACATAAAGGGTGCTGTATTTTATCAAATTCTTTTTCTGTGTCTATTGAGATGTTTGTATGATTCTTACCTTTAAGTCTATTGATATGATCAATTACATCTATTGATTTCTGTATGTTGAACCAACCTTGCATCCCTGGGATGAACCCCATTTGATTGTGATGCACTATCTTTTTGATATGGTTTTTTAATTTGATTTGCCAGAATTTTATTGAGAATTTTTGTATCCATATTTATTAGAAATATTGATCTGATATTTTTGATGTATCTTTGCTTGGTTTTGGAATCAGGGTGATATTGGCCTCATAGAATAATTTAGGAAGTGCTTTCTCTTTTTCTATTTCCTGAAATAAATTGAAAAGTATTGATATTAGTTCTTTAAAGGTCTTGTAGAACTTAGCTGTGTATCCATCCAGTCCTGGGCTTTTCTTGGTTAGTAGGCTTCTGATGGTATCTTCTATTTCATTGCTTGAAACTGATCTTTTAAATTGTGTATATCATCCTGATTCAATTTGGCAAATCATATGACTCTAGAAATTTGTTGATGGCTTTGAGGTTTTCTATTTTAATGGAGTACAAGTTTTCAAAAATAATTTCTAATTATCTTCTGTATTTCTGTAGTGTCTGTCATAATATTTCCTTTTTTTCATCCCGTATGTTAGTAATTTGAGTTTTCTCTCTCCTTCTCTTCATTTGCATGGCTAAGGGTTTATCAATTTTATTTATTTTTTCAAAGAACCAACTTTTTGTTCTGTAAACTTTTTCAATTGTTTCTTTTGTTTCAATTTCATTGATTTCAGCTCTGATTTTAATTATATCCTGTCTTCTACTGCTTTTGGTGCAGTATTGTTCTTTTTCTAGGGCTTTGAGATGTAATGTTAAGTCATTTATTTGTTGACTTTTTCTTTTTTAAGGAAAAAACTCCATGCAATGATCTTTCCCCTTAGAATTACTTCCATAGTGTCCCAGAGATTTCCATAAGTTGTATCCATGTTCTCATTCACCTCTAAAATTTTTATAATCTCCTCCTTGATGTCTTTTGCAACCCCTTGATCATTCAGTAGCATATTATTTAGTCTCCAGGTGTTGGTGTAGCTTTTATTTCTTATTTTATCATTGATTTCTAATTTCATTCCATTATGATCTGATAGAATGCAGGGTAGTATCTCTACTTTTTAAAATATTTGCTAAGAGTTGCTTTGTGGCATAGTATATGGTCTATTGTAGGGAAGGATCCATGTGCTGCTGAGAAGAAAGTGTATTTGCTTGTTGAAGGATGAAATATTCTATATGTGTCCGTAAGTCTAAGTTATTGATTGTATTAGTGAGTTCTGTAGTTTCTTTGTTCAGATTTTGTTTGGAAGACTTATCCAGTGGTGAAAAAGGTGTGTTGAAGTCACCCAAAATTATAGTGTTGTGGTCTATTTGACTCTTGAGAAAAGTTTGTTTAATGAACATAGATGCTCCATTGCTTGGGGCATATATATTTATAATTGTTAAGTCTTATTGGTGTATGGTTCCCTTGAGCAGTATGCAGAGTCCTTCTTTATCCCTTTTATTTAACTTGAGCTTGAAGTCTACTTTATTTGATATGAGGATGGAAACCCCTGCTTGCTTCTACAGTCCATGTGAGTAGTATGATTTTTCTGAACCCTTCACCTTCAGTCTGGATGTTTTTTACAATGAGATGTGTCTCTTGGAAGCAGCATATTGTTGGATCTTTTTTTTTTTAAATCCAATCTGCTAGTCTATGTATTTTGATTGGTGAGTTTAGGCCATTAACATTCAGAGTTATTATTGAGACATGATTTGTATTCCCAGCCATTTTTGCTTATTTTTGGTTTTTAATGTGACTTGGTTTCTCCTCTGATTAGATTTTCCTTTAGTGTAATACCTCTCTCTGCTGATTTTCATCATTGATTTTCATTTCCTCTTTGTGGAATATTTTGCTGAGGATGTTCTGTAGTGCAGGCTTTCTAGTTGTAAATTATTTTAACTTTTGTTCATTATGGAATATTTTTATTTAATCTTCAAATCCAAAGCTTAATTTTTCTGGATATAGGATTCTTGATTGCCATCCATTTTCTTTCAGAGCATGGTATATGTTGTTCCATGATCTCCTGGCTTTGAGAGTCTAGGTTGAAAAAATCTGCTGAGATATGAATTGGTCTCCCTCTATATGTGATCTGGGTCCTTTCTCTTGCGGCTTTTAAGATTCTATCCTTATTCTGTATGCTAGGCATTTTCATTATAATGTGCTTGGTGTAGATCTGTTGTAATTTTGTACATTTGGTGTCCTGTAAGCCTCTTGTATTTGGTTTTCCAATTCGTTCTTTATGCTTGGGAAATTTTCTGATACTATCTCATTGAAGAGATTGTGCTTTCCTTTGGTTTAAAACTCTGTGCCTTCCTCTATCTCAATAACTCTTAGATTTGTTTTTTTTGATGCTGTCCCATAATTCTTGGATGTTGTGTTCATGGTTTCTTACTATCTTCATTGTGTGATCAACTTTATTTTCCAGATTGTATACTTTGTCTTCATTATCTGACATTCTTTCTTCCAAGTGATTTAGTTTGTTGATTATGCTTTCTATTGAGTTCTTTATTTGGTTTATTGTATCCTTTAACTTCAAGAATTTTGGACTTTGTTTTTCAGAGTCTCTATCTCTTTCTTGAAGTAATTTTTTGCTACCTGTATTTGTTATCTTATCTCTTTGTTGGAATGATCAATTTTTGCCTGTATTTGCTTATTTAGGTCATTCTTTAATTCACAGGTCATTTTAATTATGAATTCTGAACTCCTTCTCTTTCATCAACTTCGCTATCCATGGGTTCTGTTATTGTAGTATCCTGGTTTGTTTGGGGCACTTTCCTCCCTTGTTTTTTCATATTATCTATGCATCTTCCTTTCTTGCAGCGTGACTCTTAGATATTACAGTTTCTTCCCTATATTCTTGTAGTACCCATGCAGATTTTCTGTACCTCACCTTGATATTGGGCTTCCAGACCCTGCTGGTGTCCTCAATGTATGCTACTGCATTTAAAGGTGGTGGGAACAATAGCTGGGGTAACTTGAGATAATTGTTAAGGTGCCCCAAGAAGAATGCAAAGTCTTACAGAGATGGGGCTGAAAGGGTAGGCCTCACAGCCCCTTTGGGATGCCTGCTCTGAGATGCAGCGGCTTCTAGGCCCTGTCTATTGTTAAAAAGGTAGGGGCTACTGTGTGGGGAAGGCTATGGTGATGACTGCAGTGTCCCAAGATGGAAGTGGGTTAGGGGTGGGCTCTCAGGTGTGTGTGGGAGGGACAAACTCGGACCTACCCTTGACCTGGATTCAGCGTAAGTCAGTGAGGGCAGATCTGGTCCAGGCTTGACCTCCCATGGTAGTCTGCTGGTTGGAAGGAGCAGTCCTGTGCCAGAGGGTAGGCTCAGTCTGGTGTCTGCAGGTGGCGGGATGGACCGGGCCTACTGTGAGCCTGGATCCTGTGTAGGCCAGTGTGGGCAGATACTTCAGTTTTTTTTCATAAAATATCATCATTTGTGCAAGCAAGAGTACTAGTGATCCATAATCTTTTAAATTATGAAACATTCATACAAAAAGGGTATGTAATATATTGGTAAGGTTGAACAAACAATTAAAAAGCCAACTCCTATGTTGTGAGAACTCCCAAAACCCATCATGCACTTCTTCTTTTTCCTTTACAGTAACTACAGTCTGCTTTTATGATAACCATTGCTTTTCTTTATAGCTTTACCAACTAAATTTGCATCCATAAACACAGAGATTTTTCCTTTCCCCATTTTCTGTCTTTCTGCATTACAGTGGACCCCTAATTCGACCACAAATACCTGGGCCTCATTCTCTTGAGTGATAAGAGGCAGTAAAAGGTAGATGGTATTGAGTATGATCATGAAGTCAAGCCACCTAGAGCTGCCAAAGGAGTCATAGCTCCTACAAGGTTGTTGATATATGGTTTCTTCCTAGACTTGAAACCAAGAGGTAGTCAATTCACTGAATCTCCTGATTAGGAGTCAGAACAGAGGGGACATAGGTCACTAATGTGGTCTCTGAATGGATTGAAGAATTTTTCTATATGGGGTCAAAATGTGGGCAGTTTTTGCTGGGAGCTGTGGCTCATGCAATCCCAATTACTCAGGAGCCTGAGACAGGCAGATTTCAAGTTTGGGGACAGCCTCATCAAAGAAAGGAGGCCCTTAAGCAACTTAGTGAGATCCTATTTCAAATTAAAAAGTAAAAAGTCTGGGGATGTGGTAAAACAAACAAATAAACGAAAGCAGGATACTTTTTGAGCAGGCTATAGGAGAGGCACATCTCACTATTTACTTTTCCTATCCCGCAAAACAAAAAAGATGACAGATGCTCTCTGCTTATAGAATCAGAGCTTAGTGTGCCAGGATAACCTGATACACATTATGTCTCCAATTTGCTGAAATCCAAACACTGCTCTTAGTGATTCATGCAAAACCCAGTAGGGTAGGTAGTGAAGATATTATTGTACAAATCAACTTGCTTTAATTTATACTTTGAACTCTGCATGTGGTCCCTAAAATGCTGAAGGAGGTAGGAGAGGGATGGAAGGATGGGTACTGAGTTAGATAGAAGTAAGAAGTATGCTGGTGTGCTACTGAACAGTAGGGTAATTGAGATAGCAATAATGTTCTGTGTATTTCAAAGTGCTAGAAGTAAGGATTTTGAATGTTTTTACCATAAAGAATGATAAATGAGGAGATATATTTATCATGATTTATACTTAACACAGCATATATACATATATGTGTATACTGAAACATCACACGATATCTTAATGTTTAATTTTTATGTTTTTATGTATCAGTTAAAATGAACTTAATTAAAAAATAAAATACTTAAAGGACACATATGAGTTATACCAAATCTTGGTGGGTTTTCATTTCTAACTTCATGAAAAATGCACGGTTTTACATTGTTTCTGGATAAGATTTATTTCAAAGTGACCTCATGTATTATTTTAAAAGTTTCATTCCGTTTCTAGCAGACTTTACATTTGGAGGTTGAGGAGAAGACTTGCTAGCCTGTTGGATACAGTATTCCAATTTCTAGTAGCCCTACCTTGTATGGCAAGAGAGTTGGTCTGATTTTCTTTCTGCTGCAGTTGCGATGCTTACCACTAGAGGGAGGGATCAGACCATGCAGCTGCAAGACTGGGCTAAGGACTTCCTTGGCTACTTCACGTTTTTCATTGACAGTTGGAAGCAGACAAGTGTAACTCAGGAGACCTTGGTTAATAAAAGCAAATGTCCTCTAGTTATATGAAAGAGACAATTTTGCAATACCAGTGAAAAGAAGGAGTCTTGAAGTGAGAAAAACTAAGGGGCTTTTATGGTTGGGATGTGAGGGGTCCTCCAAAACCTCCTGTATCAATACAGGAATGTTTACAGGTAAAGTGATTGGATTGTGAGAGCTGTAACCTTGTTGCTGGATGGTAATTGTAGGGAGGTGGGGTGTGGCTGGAGGAGGAGGGTTACTGGGTATGTGCCCTGGAAGGGTTGTTCTTCCTTGATCTTCCTGTGGCACCCCCTCCCTTTCTCTTCCTCTCTCTCTTCCTCTCTCTTTCTTTCTCTCTCCTTCCTGAACCCACCATAGCAGAGAAGTTTTCCTCCTCTGGGCCTTTCCTGCATGATGTGCGGCTTCACCGTGGGCCCAGAGCAATGGAGTCAGTCATCTATGGTCTGAGATCTCTGAAACTGTGAGTTCCAAATAAACTTTCTTCTAAATTGTTCTTGGGTATTTTTGTCACAGAGATGCAAAGTATCCTAGAGCAAGGTTTCTCAACCTCAGCACTATTAACATTTTATTTATTCATCTTTTAAGGTTTCACTTTCTTTTGGTATTTAGTACCAAACCAACCTAGTAGTGCAGTGTATAGAATCAAAAAGAAAAATCAGATTCTCAAGAAAACACTTCCAACTGTCCAAATGGGTGAAATTTTATGCTTGGTATAGTAAGGTAATAGTAACTTTGATATAGCATAAATAGACCCAACATTTGCTGTTGTATTCTTTATAAACCAAGCTTGGTTCTTCTCCAATGTCTGCTCTTGGGGTTGCACCTAATTTTTGTTATCAGTTTTCACCTAAAACTGTTGAGGGAAGCCTGAAGTTTTTATTTTTGTTTCTTGGCCAAGAGATTGCTTGATTCTGAGAAGACAAGAAGAGTAATAGAGACAAGCATACACCCCATGATCAGGGAAAAGACCACTATTGACTTTTTAAAAACAAATTTCTATTATTTACTTATTTGGTACTGGGGATTGAACTCCGGGGCATTGGAACACTGAGCCGTATCCCCAGCCATATTTTGTATTTTATTTAGAGACTTAGTTGCTTAGCACCTCACTTTTGCTGAGGCTGGCTTTGAACTTTCAATCCTCCTGCCTCAGTCTGAGCTGCTGAGATTACAGGTGTGGGCCACCACACCTGGCTTTCTACTATTAACTTTTAAATCAAACAATTCTTTGTTAGTGGGGCTACCCTGTGTGTTATCAGATACTTAATAACATCTCTGGCTTCTACTTATTAGACATAAGTAACACCTTTCTCCCAGCTATGACAACATGATACCATCATATATCCCAGGGGAGCAAAACTGACTCTGATTGAGAAAAACTGTCATTGAGATCCAAGATCTTCTGAAGACCCGAGGCCTCAGAGAATAAATGAAAGATGCCTTCTTTCTGTTGCCTAGGGAATGCAGAACTCTTCTTGTTCTAGGGATCCAGAGTTCAAGGCTATGCATGGAATGGACTGGAATCATCCTAAGTGAAGTCTAAATGAAGGACAAACAATATCCTAGCATGCAGTATAGAGACAAAAGAAATAAGAAATAGCCTGAAAGCTTGGGAGAAAAGACAAATTGATCTAAAGAGATGAACTAGAGATGATATCTGACAAGAGGGTGTCATCAGGTTCAAAAGGCAAAGCCTTCTCCAATGGGGAGACCTCTTGGGAGACATCTGAATAGTTATGAAGAAGCTGTTAAGTTCTTGGAACTAATTAAAACACTTCTTTCCCGAACCCCCTCTTCCACTATTTTCTGTCTCACTTGTCATAACTGTTACTCTTTTGTCAATCTTCTTGGAATCCTTGTACTCATTCTCTGCAGTGATTCTTTTTAGGAAGAAAGTGATTCCAATATGAATTTTTCCTATCAAATAAAAATACCCTATAGTCCATAGGACTTAGGTTACTTTGAGTGTTGTAAGGAATACTCTTAACATTTATAGCAGGCTGGCAATGTCTTCCTCATTTGCAAGCATGCTGACCACAGTAACCCAAAAGTTTAATCAAGAGGAAAGCATCAAACTTATGTAACAGAAAAAAAAAATCTGAGAACGTATTGTTTGTAAATCTCATTAATTCAAAGCTCAGCATATTCTGAAACACCATTTAGAGGCTTTCAGACTGTTGGATGTTCTGATTCAGACAAAGGTAATATCCATGGGTCTGGAATCTTGACACCAACAGTCCACTGGTTAGTGATATTGTCAGGTCCACCCTCTGCTACAGGGGTTTAGACAAAGTTATCCATTCACCTTTTTCAAGTCCTTTTCAGAAAAAATAAGTGCATGGATTCATCCCACCCAGTGATCAACTCTTTTGAAGTTTACTTTCTAAAATCAAATGACTAAAACCCATTAAACTATCACATGCAAGAACATCTGACTTATTGCATTGTTTACTGTAGAGGGTCATGGTCAGCAAGACTCAATACATATTTATTAATTTAACATATGAATAATAAGGGAATAAGTAAATGCATTGCTATATTTAGAGCTTAAATACTCTAGTATTAACATTTGTACTCAAGCATGGAAATACTTTTGTCTTCTCTGAGTATGTGCTCTAGGTAGCAAAGATATTTTAGCTATAGGATGGCCTAGAATCTGTTTATTAGCGGAAGTAGCCATCTTACAACGACACAGTGTTAGTTACTAGCAACTCAAAGTTTTCCCCTTTCTCTTTACAGAGAAGACAAGAACTACTACCTCTACCAGTGGAAGCTAGGCTGCCCAAAGACTCACTGATATGGGGTTCCGAATATCAGCCCCCTTGTCTCAAGGTGACTCAAATCTGTTTCAGATCTTCTCTACAGGATAAAAGTGAAGCTACTATTGAGCTGAGACCACATTCTTGCTGAGCTTTATTTTCTCCTTCATTACTCCTTTTCCTTCACAACTCTTCTCCTGAGACCCTCTGCCAATATCATCCTGATTCCAAAACCAAAGACACATCAAAGAAAGAAAACTTCAGACCAACATCTCTGATTGAATGTAGATGAATATGATGCAAATGAATATAGATGCAAAAAAATTTCAATAAAATTGAGATTCAAAATTCTCAATAAAATTCTGGCAAATCAAATACAAAAACATATCAAAAATATAGTGTACCATGATCAAGTAGGGTTCATTCTAGGGATGCAAGGTGGGTTCAACATATGGAAATCAATAAATGTAATTCATTACATAGATAGACTCAAAGATAAAAATCATATTATCATCTCAGTAGACACAGAGAATGCATTTGATAAAATACATCATCCCTTCATGTTCAAAACACTAGAAAAATTAGGAATAACAGGAACATATCTTAACATCATAAAGGTTATCTGTGAAAAGCCCCAGGCCAACATCATTCTAAATGGAAAAAAAAAATGAAAGCATTCTCTCTAAAAATGGGAACAAGACAAGGATGCCCTCTTTCACCACTTCTATTTAACATAGTTCTTGAAACTCTAGGCAGAGCAACTAAATAAATGAAAGAAATTAAAGTGATACAGATAGGAAAAGAAGAACTCAAATTATCACTATTTGCAGATGATAAGATTCTATACCTAGAAGACCCAAAACCTACCAGAAATCTCCTAGAACTAATAAATGAATTCATCAAAGTAGCTGGATATAAAATCAACAACCAAAATCAAAGGCATTTCTGTACATCAGTGACAAATCCTCTGAAAGAGAAACTAGAAAAACCACCCCATTTACAAGAGACTTAAAAAAAAAAAAACCCTTGGGAAGAAACTTAATGAAAGAGGTGAAAGACCTCTACAATGAAAACTACAGAACACTAAAGAAAGAAATCAAAGAAGACCTTAGAAAATGGAAAGATCTACCTTGTTCTTGGATAGGCAGAATTAATATTATCAAAATGACCATACTACCAAAAGAACTATACAGATTCAATGCAATCCCAGTCAAAATCCAAATGACATTCCTCATAGACATATGAAAAGCAATCATGAAATTCATCTGGAAAAATAAGAGACCCAGGATAGCCATAGCAATCCTTAGCAAGAAGAATGAAGCTGGTGGCATTACTATTCCAGACCTTAAACTATACTAAGATCAGAAAACAGCATGGTATTGGCACCAAAATAGACCTATAGACAAATGGTACAGAATAGAGGACACAAAGACTAATCCATATAACTACAATTATCTTATATTAGACAAAGACACCAAAATGTTCATTGGAGAAAAGATATCCTCTTCAACAAATGGTGCTAGAAAAATGGGAAATCCACACGTTACAAAATGAAATTAAAACCTCTATCTTTCTTCATGCACAAAACTCAAAGTGGATCAAGGACCTAGGAAATAAACCAGAGACCTTGTACCTAATGGAAGAAAAATTAGGTCTGAATTTCCAATAAATCATTTGAACACTTATCTCCACCTCTGGCTCTGCTTCAAGGGAATCTAACCTAAAGCAACCATTTATTGCATACTCAGAGTAACCAAGACTATATGTTAACATCAGTGCCTTTTCCAAACTTCAGACAAAAGGGATGACCAAACATCCTAACTGCAGACATTATTCCAGTTGTCGTGAAGTCACCACTATCATTTTAAACTTTGATTTAAATTCAAAGCTATTGGGCTGGGGATGTGGCTCAAGCGGTAGCGCGCTCGCCTGGCATGCGTGCGGCCCGGGTTCGATCCTCAGCACCACATATAAATTCAAAGCTATAATTGCAAGTTGTTGAATGAAAGCAATGTGATGGTGAGAACTCAGGATGGGTATTTGTAGGATAGTGAAATATATTCTGCTATTATAAACTGGAAAAAACCTTGGAAATCTTGTAGCTTGACATCTTATTTTACAGATGAGTTGATTTGGCCCAAAGACATGATTTCCTCAAGTGACTCAGCTACTAAGTGGCAAAGCTGGGAGAGAGGCAGATTTGCAATCTCCTGTTTCAGTGCTTTGTCCAAACTTCCCTGCTTTCTGTTAGGAACCATAGATGATGAAATCTGATGAGTTGGGGACTATGTAGGCAAGTTGAAAGAAATGTCCCAAGCTCTCAACATGTAAGAAAATTTTTTTTAAGAATTTAAGGACATAAAAAACAAATGCCAAATGTCTTCTTTGATATAAAGAGAGCAACTAAGAACAGAACAGGGAGGAAGAGCATGAGGAAAAGATTAACATTAAACAAAGACGAGTGGGGGGAGAGAAAGGGAGAGAGAAGGGAAAGCATATGGAAATGGTAGGAGACCCTCAATGTTACACAAAATTACATATAAGAGGTTGTTAGGGGAAAGGGGGGGGAACAAGGGAGAGAATTGAACAACAGCAGATGAGGTAGAGAGCAAAGATGGGAGGGGAGGGGAGGGTGGATAGCAGGGGATAGGAAAAGTAGCAGAATACAACAGTCACTAATATGCCATTATGTAAAAATGTGAGTGTGTAACCGATGTGATTCTGCAATTTGTATTTGGGGTAAAAATGGGAGTTCATAACCCAATTGAGTCAAATGTATGAAAGATGATATATCATGAGCTTTGTAATGTTTTGAACAACCAATAAAAAAAATAAAAAATAAAAAAAAGAATTTAAGGACAATGGGATTACTGTCTAGATATTTATATTTTAAATATTCTGTATAAATTAATGGGCTTTCTTCCTGCAAATAATTATGTTAATAAGACAAGGTCCCATCTTCAAGAAGTTTGGTAGGGAAAACTGTCAAACACTGGGGCTACACTTGTGTCATATGAAACCCATGGAGCCAAAGAGAGGCTGTAATTAATCTCTTCTAGTAGACCTGGGTACAGTGTCCCAAAATAAATAATATTTGAGATGATTCTTGAAAGGGTGAGCAGAATTTTAATAGAAAAGGGAGAAAACTTTAGAAAGGCAGTCGAAGGAGCAACAGTGAAGGGAAAGGAGAGTTTGGGCACAGCAAGCTTTGCATGTAGCTAAAGCTTTCGCACATGCTTCTCAGAAGTAGAGGTCAGGAGCTTGAGCATTTGGATGGGATGACTGTGAGGAGCCTGGGATACTGTATACAGTGTTTTGTTTCCTAATTCTAATGCCTCTCTACCTTGCCTTCCAGTTTTCATTTATCTGCATATTTCTTTATTCTTCTTTAGTTCTCATGGGAATACTTTATAATATGCATTTAAGTTTCAGAAGGGAAAGAGGAGGAAAAAACTACATTTCCATCTTCATTTTCTTTCTTGAGTATTCATGAAGAGAAAGAACCTACCAAACTGGTAGATTAAACTGTAGCTTCCATGAAAATATTAAATTGCCAATTCCTCAACTACTAAAACAAAGAAACTAACATACTGAGCATTTATTACACTGCCAACTGTGTTGAGCACTTTTGAATCATTTAATTCTCATGAGTTACTCCATAAAAAGTATGGCATAAACATCTCAAGGTAAGAAAACTTGGGCCCAGGAGTTCAGTCCCATGGTCAAGGTCATGCAGCTTACACTGAAGCTGTGCACTCTTGGTCCATTTTCATCTCTATGCCCAGCTTCCCTCGAAACACTGCTTGTGCCCACAAGGGCCAGAGGTACAGCGTCTAAGAACTAGGCACTAAAATCCTTGGTAAAAGAAACAATGAAGAAAAAAAGAAGAAAGGAAAGCAAGATAAAAGAAAGAGAAAGGAAAAAAAGAAACATTAAAAGGGGGGAGATAAAGATATGCTTCAAAAACATTGAGTTGTTTGTAAATGTTTATCCTTTCCATCATAATGCTTAAATATCCAAGTGTCACAGCTCTTAGTATAATGGAAAAAAAGCAGGAAAATATTTGACAATTTTGAATGTGTGTTTTTTTGTGCTTATGTGTGCACAAGGGATGTGTATTTTATTTTATTCTTTAAAGATTAAGTAGGCAGAGAGTCAAAGGAAACTATGGCAATAGTTATAGGAACCACTGCACTGGGGGAGAGAGATTGGACTCAGGCCAATATTTTGATCTCAGCTTTACATGGGCTTGAATTATGAGGTAAACTCAATAAAAAAGAAGATCCTGAAAGGCATGTTTGCAATCTTTGGTAACAATTAACATGTGAAGGCTTTTAAAAATTCACCATCTAAATGCTTTAAAATTGCTCCCAATAAAATGTCATTTATATTTCACATCTATTAAAATCTTTTTAAAAGGAAAATATTGAATTATTTTATATACTATCATCCATATGTATGATAATGATAAATAATTTATTACCTAAAACACATCATTTCCCCCCCCTGTGGATTAACATTGCTAGGTTAGACTTGGCTCTGGGTTGCAATGGGAAATATTGGATTTCAGATACTTAGAGGAAATTTTCTGCCCACACATGCCAGATGAACACACATTATACTATTTACATATATTATATTTCTTCTCTTTCCCACTTGGGAAAATAAAGCTCATAAATTGTATTTATATTGTTAGCAATAGAGTCTTTGTTTATTGAACCTTATAGAGCATCAGGTGTTTTTTTCTTTGGGTCCTTAAAATAAAATTTAATTGTCCCATGTCACATCTATCAGTTCACATCAATCAGGTTACATTATTTCTTTACAATGTATTCTTTGAGGTGTTATGATTGATGTGACTAAATGTGATGGATTGAAAATTCTGTCAGGCACCACAGAAAATTTCAGAATCTTAGACCTGCAGGCCAAGGAATCTCTGTCTGCATAATTTGGTACAGAGTTAAATTTAGAAGGGCAATACAGTTCCCCAGATTAAAAATTTTTGACAGTGATTTTTGACAAACTACTTTTTGATTATAAAGAAAAACTAAGAGTAATTTCCTAGGGCAGAGTTAAGGTTAGAGAATCATTGCCCTGTTGCAAATCAGATAAATTCAGGAAAGAATCGGAGTGGAAAGGGATTTGCAGGGATTATGAATCCCAGCTCCTCACATCCCAGTAATGTGACCTTGCAGAAATCACTTTAATCTCTGTTCCACAGCTTCTCATCTGTGTCATTTACCAAAGTGAATAGTGTGAGAATGATAAGAACCAGTGTATCTCAAGAAAAGTTATAAATTACAGAGTATTGTAATGAGATCCCACAGTTTTGTTGATGTCCTACAAGGAATAAGAATCCAATTAATTCTTTTAAAAGCATAGGAAAAGTAATTGTTGACATAATTGGGTCTTTAATAGTCAGGACCACTTCTAATTATAAAAGAAAGTTAAATGATGGACGGGATGGGATGCTTTTTGACCATGATAATCACACATTCAACAGTTGCCTTTCTATTTTGACCATTCAAGTCGTTTTCAAAAGTCTGAGTGGTCTTTCTTGTTAAAAACATTCTCCTGTCAGTTGGTGTATTCTTCATGTGTTTTAATGTCATTATAAACCTTAATGGGGAAACTGTACAAATCTTATAAGAATTCTCCAAGTAAAATATCTGCTTGGGATATTCTCCTTTCTACATTCTATTCCTGTTAAAGACATCTATTTAAGGTCTGCAAGTGATTTGGGGTTCCGTTTGTTTGTTTTTGTTTTTGTAGGTGTTCTTATACGAAATAACTTGCAAGCTTTTTTAGCCATCTGTCATTGTAAGTAAAGTTTAAGCTGAACATTATCTGCAATAAACTTTGGATGAATGGTTATGAGCAGAGTAAAGAGCTTAATCATTAACTAGAAGTTGGAATGGGAAAAGTAGTGAATGGAAAGTCCAAACATAAGAGAAAGATCCCTGTCTAAGGGGTGATGATACTTGTATTTGGCTAAATGACCAGCTTTTCTACTGAGGTCAAGTGCATTTGAAATTGCCATTCTATTTTCAGCTTGAGCCTTGGCAGAGACATTTAAGCTCTCTGTGCTTCAGTCTTCTTATGGATAAAATCTTTCCTTCTGTGACTTGACTTCTATATCTTGAGGTAGCAAATTCACTCCACTACAACCCATATGGGCAAAGAAAAGCCAGCTTTTTATGCTTCTTGGGTAATCAAAAAATATATATGAACCACTTTTAACCCAATGCAGCTTGAAGCAATAAGATCCAATAATTAAATTTTTCTCCATAGGTAACTTGGATTACATTATATTACCCAAGTTGTTTTGGGATTTTTCTTCTGAATAACATCTGGGAGGGGGCAATGTTCTTGAACTTCTATTGACATCAATAGAAGAAGATGGAGTTATAAGGCAGGGTTACGGAGAAAACTGATGGAAACAGAGCCTCCTGGGCTTCAGTCTGGTGTTTAGGGGTGCACTGGCTGGTCTGTCTCTATAGGCTCAAGTCCTTTACTGGTGTTCACTGATGACAATGATGGCAAGGAGCTCAAACTCTATCTTCAACTCAATGATGATGGACTTGGCTTTCTCTCCCCATGGTCCTAGTCCAGCCTTGATAATCCTTACAATGCTCTGAACATCTGAACCTCAGATCAAACTGCAGCTCCCAGAACCACCATCTTTACATCAACAGCCACACCTGACAAGCTCCCAGTTATAATTGAGAATCTGTGGAATAGATTTGAGAGTAGATAGGGCCAGGAATGGAGCACATAAGTTTTCTAAAATTCCTCTCAGGATTTTCAGGTCTGCCTGATGCTCTCCCCATGTCACGTGTTGGTAGAAGTCTCTGGGGCATATGGCCTGCTGTAATCTGGATCAGATATCTGCCAGGCTTGGTTCACAGTGGTTGGCCTGGGGTCACCCTTCCCCTGAAGACACCCTTTCATCTTTCTTCTGGGCTAGGTTTTTTTTTTATTCCTCATATCTCTCATTTTTGGGTTTCTAGGTTCATCTGCTCAAGTTTTATTTGAACCCAGGGGCAATGAACCACTGAGTCACATCCTGACCCTTTCTCACATTTCATTTTTATTTTTTGCATTTTTATATTTATTTTATTTTATTTTTTTTAATGTAACTTATTTTATTCATTCACCATTTAAACAGCTGCCTAGATAATTATACAATAGTACAATTTTAGCACAATTTATCCATTGTCATGGTGCCAGACATTCATATTGTTTCCAGATTTTATTATTTGAAATGATGCTGCAATGAATATTCTTTTAATTCTCTTTGGTTGGTTCATCAGAATTTGTAGCTGGGGAGAGCTCATACAACATTATTCAAAACATAAAGAAATTAACATATTTTTAGGAGATAATATTAATAGTCTTTATTTTCTGGGAGTTACTTTTAGGGGATACAAATATTTTTTCTCCCAGTACTGACTATTTCTCCTAAATATTATGTAAATTCAGATGTTATTTATTTTTTTTTTTAATTTTTTATTGTGGGTTGTTCAAAACATTACAAATTTCTTGGCATATCATATTTGACACTTTGATTCAAGTGGGTTATGAACTCCCACCTTCACCCCATACACAGATTGCAGAATCACATCAGTTACACATCCATTGATTTACAAATTGCCATCCTAGTGTCTGTTGTGCTCCGCTGCCTTTCCCATCNGACAGTTCCCGAGGTTTCCTGGCTGCTTGTATCTGGAGGGGGTGGGAGTCACACACCTGCTAACGTGGATTCCGCTGGGAAGGAATTCTGTCAGCGGAACTCTGGTGATGTCACCTCTCTGCTATGACGGGCCCCAGGCTCCTTGCCGGAGTGTCCGAAGGGAGGGGTGGGACTGGTCTGTCTCTGGTTGGTTTCAGCTCCCGGTTCGCTATTTCATGAAGGCTTGGCGAGAGACCTCTTCCTAGAGTCCCTGCACCGCTCCTGCTGCGCTGCGCCTCGGAGGCTATCTGCCCTGACGCGGAGGCCGCGTGCAGGCAGCCGACAGTCGCCGAGTCGCGCGGGCAGCGGCTGGCGGGTATGACCTCTGCGCTGTGTGGCGGAGATTCACTCGTCTAGGGCAAACTGTCACCTCCAAAAATCCTTCCAATTCCTGGCCGGTCTCTCTTTAGTGGTATTTTGCTAGGAGTTTCTCAGCAGGTCGAATCTAAGCGTATCCATGTGTCTCTCTGACCCCGTTGCTGAGGAGGTACTGAAAGCGCTCCCCACTCGCCGCCATGTTGGATCTGTCCTCAGTTTTAGTGCCTTTTCTAAGATTCTTAGTTATGCCCAAAATAGATAGGATAAAGAAATCAGTCAGTATTTGGCTAGGGCTGGGGCTCAGCAGTAACACATTTGCCTGGCATGTGTGAGGCACTGGATTCAATTCTCAGTGCCACATATTAATAAATAAATAAAAAATATCAACAATTTTTAAAAAATATTTTTCAAAAAATCAATATTAATAACCAGGCTCAGTGGTACACACCTTTAATCTCAGCTACTTGAGTGGCTGAGATAGAAAGACCACAAGTTTAAGACCAACCTGAGCAACTTAATGACAAACTGTCTCAAAAATAAAAAGGGATGGAGGTGTAGCTTGGTAGAGCTCTTGTCTAGCATGTATAATCAGTCTTAGGAGCAAGGGGAAGATGATCACCTAATTCTGTCCTTGAAAGTGTCCTCTCTCTTTAAAAAAAAAAAAAAAAAGGGCTGGGGATGTGGCTCAAGTGGTAGCGCGCTCGCCTGGCATGTGTGCCGCCCGGGTTCGATCCTCAGCACTAGATACAAACAAAGATGTTGTGTCTGCCGAAAACTGCGAAACTCCAAACCCGGTTCCAGCAGCCCTCCACCACATAGACAGGGGCCCCACCATAAGAGCCTCCCTCAGTCGGCAAGATAGCGCGGGGACAGGAGCATGGACGAGACGGAGAGAGCTTATTTATTTATTTATCAAGTTCTCACTGATTTGCTTAGGGCCTCAACAAGTTGCTAAGGTTGGCTTTGAACTCAGGATCCTCCTGCCTCAGCTTCCCAAGCCACTGAGATTATAGGTGTGTGTCACAGTGCCTGCCTCATCTGCTCAATTTTTGAAACTTATTTTCTATTAGTATCATAGAAAATTGTACCATGAAGTTTGTTTTGAGGCTTTTATGCCTGAAAATAATTAAATATCTTTGTTTCATCTAATGCCTGATACTTTGACTCTGGGTGGAATTTTAGGTGGCAATATTTTCCTTGCGAATCAGGAGGTCATGGTTTTGTCACCTTCTATCTTCCAATTGGCTGTTGAAAAGTCTAAGGCTACTCCTTTTGAGGTCTGGGGGGATGTTTTATTGATTTTTATTAGTTTTTGAAATAGGGAATATTTGCATGGTATAAAATTTAGAAGCAACAAAATAGTAACTGAGAAAAGTCAGTCTTCTTCATGTTCACTTTCCATCAGCCAAGAGGCTTTCCATTCTCAGGACAGCAAGTATAATTGCTACCTTTTTGTAATATTCAACTTCCAAAGATATTCTATGTACATCTATATCTACATATCAATGATCATATCAACCTAAGTCCTATAGTTTGCACAGATTTTTATGTGTGCATGTGTATTATACACTATAGGATTCAGAGAAATGTCTCTCTCTCTCTCTCTCTCTCTCTCTCTCTCTCTCTCTGGAGTGTGTGTGTGTGTCTCCCTGGCAACTGAACCCAGGGCCTCTACATGCTAGGCAAACACTCTACCACTGAACTACATTCCAAGCTGAAATCAGAAGTCTTTTCTTAAAGACACTGGTTATAGGAGAAGCTTGGTGGAATGGCACATGCCTGTCATTCCAGCGACTTGGAAGGTAGAGGCAAGAGAATCACAACCTCAAGGATAGCCTCAGCAATTTAGCAAGACCCTCAACAACTTAGCAAGACCCGGTCTCAAAAAAAAAAAAAAAAGCAGAAGATGTGGCTCAGTAGTAAAGTGCCCCTTGATTCAGTCTCTGGTAAAATAAATAAATAAATTTATAAAAATAAAGATAGAGCATCCCTAAATTGCCCAGACTGACTATGAACTTGCAATCCTCCTGCCTCAACCTCCTGAGTAGCTGGAACAACATGTATGCACGACTGCATCCAGCAGACCTTCAATTTTCCAAAACAAATACCTACCCATATTTAAAGCTCTAAATCTGGACATCTAATGATGCTTACAGAGAACAGAATTTTAGAACAACAAACTCCATGTGAGGTCATTACTTCAGAAAAAGAAGTCATGCAAACATTTAAAACGAAAGAGTTCATTTTTGGGGAGGGGGGATGTATCAGGGATTGAACTCAGGGGCACTTGACCACTAAGCCACATCCCCAGCCCTTTTTGTATTTTATTTAGAGACAGGATCTCACTGAGTTGCTTAGTGCCTTGCTTTTTGCTGAGGCTGGCTTTGAACTCACGATCCTCCTGTCTCAGCCACCCAAGACACTGGGATTTTAGGTGTGTGTCACTGCACTTGGCAAGAAACAATTAATTTTTTAAAGAGAGTGAACAATACTAGGAAAGCCAAGAGACTTTGCTCAGCTTGTAACATTTTTACATTTGAAAGCTCTCAAGAAGCTAAGGACAGTTCATCATAAGTGATGCTGATGACTACCAGTGAGAGCTGAAGAATTCTGTCTGGTCTCAAAATCAAGTGTTTATTCAACTTGTCACAGATAATAAAATTCATCATGATGATAATGAAATCTTGGGAAGAACAATTAAAGTTGGACATAAAGACATATGTATTACAAAATGAAACACCTACAGAACAATTACATTGAGGAATGTTAAAATATCAGATTGATTCATGTTCATGACAGATAGACCTCAACACCCAAAGAAGTTGTGAAAGTAGGACAAAATTGGTAAACTTTTTACATTCAGTTATTGAATTTATTTTTCTTTAGCCTATGGATTTCAGCCAATTTAATGCATTTTGATCAGTGTTTTTCCAGGGAAATCCCAAACAGATAAGCACAAGCTAAACTTATGTGTTCAGGACCTACTTAGGATCAAAATAATTCATACCAATATAGCAGTGAATCCTTTTACCTCCTGATAAAGGCAAATTAAACTAAACATTTTTTATATGGAAATAACATATGGAAAATTATTCTTATTTCTTTGTATTATGGAGGCAGAAACTTGCTTTGTAGAATTATTCCAAATTATAAAAGCCACAGTATTCTATAAAACTGTTGATTTTCTAAAAGCAGGAAGAACTCATCTAGGTAAGTTCTAATTCCTAGAGATAAGTCATGTTGTTTTCAGAGATGATGACCTTACATGAATGTGATTACTTGTTTCAATTCAACTTTTAGAGTAGGAGCTGGTGAGGGATTTATCAACTTTGTCTTTTTTTTTCCTGAAGTAAAAACTAAAAACTTATGAACCAAATCTATGTATATTGGTTTATGTTACACAGAATAAAAATTATAATCTCTGTTTAAAACAAGAACATATAAACCTGAGAAATTTCATAGTATGCTGCTGATTTCATCCTTCTTTTAACTTAATGGATCAATTTAAGAGAAAGAGGGCACAGCTAATAAATGTTGAATGAATAGCTCAGAATTTTATGTAAGTCTTAGATCTTTTAGGATACTTTTGTTTTGTTTTGTTTTCTTCTTCTTTTTTTTTTTTTTTTTGGCAGGGGGGAGGGGGGGACCAGGGATGCTTTACCACTGAGCTATATCACCAGCTCTTTTTATTTTCTATTTTGAGATAGGGTCTCACTAAGTTGTTGAGGGCCTCTCTAAGTTGCTGAGTTCATCTTTGAACTTGCAGTCCTCCTGCCTCAGCCTCCAAGTCACTCAGCTGGCATCACAGTTATGTACCATCACACTTATTTCTTAAATGAGATTGTCCAAGAAAAATAATGTTTAAAGATTGTTCAGTCTATCAGGGGTATTAATTAAATAGAATGTCAATAATTAAAATGCAAAATATAATCATGTCTGAGTAAAAACCAATGTCATTGTTGTGGGTGTGGGGGGTCTGGAAATTGAATCCAAGGCTGCTTTACCACTGAGCTACATACCAAGCCTCATCTATTCTTTCATTTTTGAGACAGGGTCACATAAAATTGACCAGGCCTGTCTCAAGCTTGCCATCCTCCTTTCTCAGTCTGTGGAGTTGCTGGGATTACAGGTGTGCCTGCTAAAATCATTGTCATTGTTAGAGAATACAATAGGTGAAATGAGAAGGAAGAAAATAAGTGATAAAAAAAGACCACACCTAACCACCACCGATACCTCCCACCTAGATGTCAAGATGTACCATTCTCAAAACATTACAAAGCTCTTGACATATCATATTTCATACATTTGATTCAAGTGGATTATGAACTCCCATTTTTACCCCGTATACAGATTGCAGAATCACATCGGTTACACATTCACTTTTTTACTTACTGCCATACTAGTGTCTGTTGTATTCTGCTGCCTTTCCTATCCTCTACTATCCCCCCTCCCCTCCCCCTGTCTCTTATACACATC
>NW_025999842.1:39182587-39219520 GCF_001458135.2 Marmota marmota marmota | reverse complement strand
GTATCCTCTACTATCCCCCCTCCCCTCCCCACCCCTCCCCCTCCAATCTTCTCTCTTTACCCCATCTACTGTAATTCATTTCTCTCTCTTGTTTTTTTTCCCCTTTCCCCTCACTTGCTCTTATATGTAATTTTATATAATGATGAGGGTCTCCTTCCTTTACCATGCAATTTCCCTTCTCTCTCCCTTTCCCTCCCCCCTCTCGTCCCTGTTTAATGGTGATAGTCTTCTCAAAAAATAAAAAATAAAAAAACCCAAGTCTTTGTAATCCACTTGAATCAAATGTATGAAATATGATATGTCAAGAGCTTTGTAATGTTTTGAACAACTAATAATAATGATTAAAAAATAAATAAAAAATTAAAAAAAGATGTACCATTCTCCAGGTGTTTGGTGCTAGAAGAATGGGTAGACTGGAAAGATGGTGAGCAATCAGTCATGACACCCAGAAGATATTTGCATTATCATGTTTGTGATCTGAGAAGTTCCAATTCTTGGTAAATTAAAGTACGGGAAACAGGCCTTGTGAGCAACTAACTAAAATGACAGGTTCTATTGAGCAAGTTCTTATTCTTGTCTGGGAAAAAAAACTCAAAAATTATCTGATGATCAGATAGCCTGTATTCATCTTGTTAATTTACTTGAACTAACAAAATGCAGGAAGTTATCTACTAAGAATAGGGTTAATTGTGCTTCTGACAGTCATACTTTGGGATCCCACATTTTAGTATCTTCAGAAAATCTAGCTAATTTATCTTTAATTTACTTTTCACCTTGATACACATTGTCCTGCCCTGTGTTGAGAAACCAGCCAGTTACTCCTAAGCATCCCCAGATGTCAAAATCTCTCATCATAAACAAGTTAAACAAGTTGCAGAAGCCAGAAATCTCATCCTCACAATATGTACAGATGTCAGTGTATCATGGATTTAGTATATTAAGATAGAGGATAAGACTAAAATAATTGCTCATCTGAAGTTCTCTGCAATAGGGCTGGATCTTAAGGCAATTGTTTTTTAGGGCATGAATGAAAATGCATATGCTTAATTCCTCATCTTTCCTTCCTGGTCTGCTCCTTCTTGATCAAAATTACTAAATCTGTAAAATGTTTTTGAACTCTTACCTTGAGGTCATAAGCATTTTTAGCTCTAGGTTACCATCTTCTCACTTTTCCCCTGTACTCAATTCAGAAACCCGTACAGAAAAATGTTCTCATGTGATTTTCAAACCAGAGACGCCCAATTCTTTTTCACAGCTCTTCATTCCTTTTGCATTATGTCCAGATGCCTCACTATAAAATTGTTTCTTTAAATTAACTTTTGAAATACATTAAGATATTGAGTAGACTTGATTTTTGGATGTTTTCAGAAACTTTAGGTGGGGGGGAGGTGTGGTAGTAGGGATTGAACCCCTTGCGCTTAACTACTGAGCCACATGTTTTATTTTTTTTTTATTTTGAGACAGGCTCTGGCTAAGCTTCTTAGGGCCTCACTAAGTTGCTGAGGCTGGCCTGGAACTTGTGATCTTCCTGGCTCAAACTCTGGAGTTGCTGGGATTACAAGCATGGACCACTACACCCAGCAGTTTTCAGAAACTTTTGGTGAGAGGAGGGCTTAAAACAATACATTACTCTAGAAATCATCAGTTTATGCTGGGCATGGTGGCACAAGGCTGTAATCCCATTGGCTTTTGAGGCTGAGATAGGAGAATGGTGAGTTCAAAGCCAGCATCAACAATTTATTGTGGTCCTAAGCAACATAGTGAGACCCTGACTCAAAATAAAAAATAAAAATGAACTGGGGATGTAGCTCAGATATCCCTGGGTTCAATCCTTGGTACAAAAAAAAAAAAAAAAAAAAGACAGAAAGAAATTATTGGCTTATTTAAGTTTTTTATAGCAAGTGAGAGCTTGTGACTCAAACTTCTAGATTTAGAAGCATTTTTTTTCCTTATAAATCTGAAAGGATCTAAGGCAACATCTGTAAGAAAGAATAAGAAAATTTAATAAAAACAGATTTTCAAGTCATAGATCTAGTTCTAAATGCCCTTCTAGATAATAAAATCTATTTTGAAATTAAAATAATAGGACCCATCAAAAATGAATGAGAAACAGATGGATAATTCAAAAAATCGTGTTGAACAAATAAAATCAATGTCATAGAAAGGATGAAAAGCATTGGCATCAGAGTCACCATTTTAGGTTGGGAGCCACTGTATCCAGAGGTTCCAAAGTTTTGATTTTGAGGCAAAGCTGCTTAACTCCCCTTAAGAACATGTGCCTGCTATCAACCCCACCCCAGCTTAAACTCCTAAGCAGTTTATGAGATTGCTCTTGTGGGCTGTAAAGCTGCTCTGTGGGTGCCAACGGGCTGCAGCTCTCCTTGGAGGAACAGCTTTGTGGGTATGCCTCCTGTTACTGACAAAATAAATCTCTTGTGTGATGTTGTCTTTGGACTATGCATGGACTCTGCGAGTGCTCATTCATTGGTGCTGTGACTCAGATGGGCTCTTCCATTGACCTTGCTCTCTCTTTGGGGAGCTGAGCTGCTTTGGAATTCTGTACACGGTCCTAGGCCACCCTCACCAGGAACCCACCTTCCATTTCTCATCCACCACCAGGTGATTCGGGTAAGTTCCCCTGCCTTCGGTCCACTCAAGCGAAATGTGGGTCCCAAGAAGTGACCATTGAATGTCCAGCACTCCCAGGGTTCCAGTTTGGTCAGGGGCACCCCCAACCACGGCTTTCAGAGCTGTGGTTGGTCCCTACCATCAGCCGACTCCATAAGCTCAGAGGGTCTCACCCCTGGAAAAAGATCTCTCTCTGTTACTCTTTCGGCTCAAAGCCCTGGTGCCAGGCACCAAGAACCACTACGGGCCTTAGCCCCAGCTACCTGAGGCAGTGATGACTCCCAGAGTGGTGGGCTCTTCCTCATTTGGTATAAGAAGACACAGAGGGATGCCTCTGCTTCTCCCTACCGGGGATCGGTCCCTCTCCCTCTCTCTTTCTCACCAGTGCAGTCACCTCTGCCATCCTCTTGGACACACTCCCTTGGGTTGCCTTTTAACAAATTCAGACTCACTCTGCCTTACTCCTGACTTAAAGGCCTGAAAACTAATTGATCTCTGCAACCAAATTGGCTCCTCTATACCTTAGACAATGATTTCAAATGGCAGCTTAATGACACTCTAGATCCCAATATTTTGAGGGAACTTTTGGGAAATGGAAAGGGATCCCCTATCTTAATGCCTTCTCTTTCCTTCATTCCAAATGCTCCCTCTGCTCTTCCTGCTCTAGGACCCAGGTTCTGCTGGCTCTTGAAACTCTCTTCTTGACCTCAGGATCCTCCCGAAACCCCAGACTTTGACCCTGGTGACAAATGTCCTCCCCGTTTCACTGTTCTCCAGCTTCTGCTCTGACTCCTTCAGGACCTCCCTCACCTACTATCAGCCCACCCCCTACTTGCTCTCACTCTCGAATGACCCCTCTACCCAGCCCACCCCTCTGCTTCCCATTCGTGACTCAAATGCTTAGAGAGGGGACCCCTAACTCCTCAAGCAGGATCAGAGGGAATTATTCAGTTGCACATTCCTTTTTCCTCTAGTGACATCTCCCAAATTGAAAGAAGTCTATGGTCCTTCACCTCCAATCCTTCAAGGTACATTAAGGAAATCTAATACCTAACCTAATCATATGATCTAACTTTCCATGATGTCCATATGATCTTATCTAACACCCTCCTACCTGAGGAACACAGGTGAGTTGGAAGCAGGCCAGAAATTATGCCAACAAGGTCCACCAAACCTCCCCTACTCACCCAGTTGGCACTGAGGCAGTCCCTGATCATGACCCCTCCTGGGATTACAATTTGCCTGGAGGGATCACTAGTAAGAACCAATTTATTACCTGCCTCATGGCAGGACTAAGACAATTGGCCATTAAGGCTATTAACTATGAGAAACTCCAAGAAGTCATTCAGGAGAAAAATGAAAACCCCTCAAAATTCTTGGACCATCTTACAAAGGCCCTTTTAGGGTACACCAGTCTAGATCCTGAAACCCCAGATGGGAGACAATTACTAATGACCTACTTCTTCTCCCAGAGCTTCCCCAACATTAAGGCTAAACTCAAATGCTTAGAGAAGGGTCCCCTAACTCCTCAAGCAGAGGTTCTGGCAGTGGCTTTTAAGGTGTTTAATGGGAGAGATGAGAAGGCCCGTAAACCAAAATACCAGAAGCTGGCCAAGGCCTTTCAACCTGCTCTGACCACTGGCACTGTGGCATCCCCACTCCCTAGGAAGCAGCCAGGGGGACACTCTGGTCCTTGCTTCAAATGTGGTCAAACAGGTCATTGGGCCAGAGTGTGCTCGAATCCCTGGAAGCCTCCTGGTACATGTCCCATATGCTATTGATAAGGACACTGGGCTGCCGACTGTCCTCGCACACCAAGAAGTGCAAGGCCATCCAGCTCTGATACCTTTCAAACACATCTTCTAGGTCTGGCAATGAATGATTGAGGAGGCCCGGGATCCCCTTAACTGACCACTACCTTCACTTCTTGGGGAGCCCAGGATAACCATTGTGGTAGTGGGTAGGCTCATCTCTTTCCTCTTGGACACTGGAGGCACATACTTGGTCCTAAAGGAGTTTTGGGGACCTACTTCTCTTTCTTGTTCTTCTATTGTTAGGGTCCTCTATAGGGTCCATCTGGTTTCAAGATTGCTAGAATGGGTGTGTTAAAAGGGGAGTTAATTTGGTGTAGGAGGCCTTTTCAGAGAAGATCAGATATTAAAGGTTTGAGACCCCTGAAGCCCTGGAGGGAAAGCAGGTATTGGGGTTGTGCTGGGAAATAGGTGGTGTCGTTGAGATGTATTATCAAGGGAGGGTGGTGGGGTTTTGGAGGTCCTAGATGGAATATACCAAAACGAACTCATATACCAAACGAACTCCCCTATTAACACACCCATCCTAGCAGTCTTGAAACCAAATGCACCCTATAGATCCCGTATAGGATCTTCACCTCTTCACCTTACGGTTGTAATCCCCGTTCACCCAGTAGTTCCCAACCCATATACCCTCCTCTCCACCATTCCCTCACACACCACTCATTTTTCGGTTTGGGACTTAAAAGATGCCTTCTTCTCCATTCCCTTACACCCCCAATCCCAGGACATTTTTGCCTTCACATGGACAGACCCAGACACTCATATTTCTACCCATTTAACTTGGATTGCCCTACCCCAAAGATTTAGAGATAGTCCCCATCTATTTGGCCAAGCCCTTTCTAGGGATCTATTTTCCCTCTCACTCTCCCAATCTAAATTTATTCAGTATGTAGATGATGTCTTCCTTTGTAGCCTCTCATTACAGATCAGTCTTACTAACACCAACATCCTCCTCAAATTCCTAGCTCACCGTGGATATCGGGTTTCCCCCTCAAAGATTCAGCTATCTGCCTCCCAAGTTACTTATCTGGTTCTTCTCATTACACCAACTCACAAGGCAATCACCACTGATAGAGAGAATTTAATTTCTTCCCTACTATCTCCCATTATGAAAGAGGAAGTCCTCTCCTTTGGGGGGATGGCAGGATTCCTCCACCCTTGGATTCCCAACTATTCTCTTTTGGCTTGCCCTCTCAATGAAGCTGTATGTGGCTCCCTTTCTGAACCACTTCTGAACTCCGGGAGACCTACTCCTCTTCTCTCCCCACCATACCTCCTTTTTTTCACTAACTTCAGAATGGAAGGGACCATTCAGGGTAATCTTAACCACCCTCTCCGTGGCCAAACACAAGGGCATTCCACACTGGATTCACAACTCCCATCTCAAACTGTTCAACACCATCTCATTATAGGGCAACCCTCACATGTCCTCTGTCTTTGTACATCTTCAAAACCTTGACTGTCAACCCTCCGAAGCTCCCCTTGGATTCCTAAAGAAGACTTTCCTGTCAGAAGAGGCTACTACAAAGACTACTAGCCCCTGACACCCAAAACAAAGACGTACGACTCATGGGTCAACTCCTCCAACTCCAGAGTCTCTACCCTCACCTAGAACCCTCCATGACCCCCTTTACAGGAATGAGATTCTTTGCCCCTAACCAGTAGGAAGAAGCTATAGAAGAAAGACTGTTGTCCCCAACCCCGGAATCTAGAAAAACAAAAAGAGAGGAATATTGGCATCAGATTCACCATTTTAGTTTGGGAGACATTTTATCTAGAGGTTCCAAAGATTCGATTCTGAGGCAAAGCTGCTTAACTTCCCATAAGAACATGTGCCTGCTATCAACCCTACCCAAGCTTAAACTCCTAAGCAGGTTATGAGATTCCTCTTTTGGGTTATAAAGTTGCTCTGTGAGTGCCAACAGGCTGCTGCTCTCCTCAGAGGGACAGCCTTGTTGGTATGCCTCCTGTTATTGACAAAATAAATCTCTTATGTGATGTTCTGGTGTGTGGTGTGGTCTTTGGACTTTGTGTGGATTCTGTGAGTGTTCTTTCAAGAAGAGATTGTCAAATAGACTCAACATATGACTTTACTTCAGCTCAGATACAAACTAATTATAAACAGATACTCCTGAGCTATCAGGAAAGTCTGAATATGGAAGATTAGTTGATATAAGAAAGTATTGTTCAAAGTGTGGTGGCACAGACCTATAATCCCAGCTATTCAGGAGGCAGAGGTAGGAGGATTGTAAATTCAAGTCCAGCCTGGGAAATTAACCAGACTCTGTCTCAAATAATAATAATAATAATAATAATAATAATAATAATAATAATAATAATAATAATAAAAAGATTAGGTTTGTAGCTCAGTATATGTCCCTGGGCTCAATATCCAGTATTAAAAAAAAAAAAAAGGAAAGAAAGAAGGAGTTGTTAGTTTTATTAGGTGAGATAATGCCATGTTAATTTTTAAAAGAAGTGTCTTTAAAACATTCCCACATATAGATACAGGTAATGACTTCCTCAATAGGACTCTCAAAGTTCTGGAATTAATAAATGGGATGGCATAGAGTTAAAATAATTATGCAAAGCACAGGAAAAAACTGAAAACATTAAGAGAGAACCTACAACATGTGAGAAAATCTTTGTTATGTATTCTTTTGACAGATGATTAATGTCCAGAACATATAAAGAACTCAAAAAACTTACCACCAAAAAAAAACACACACAAAAAAAAAAACCCAACAACCCAAGCAATAAACGGGCAAATGACCTAAACAGACACTTCTCAAAAGAAGAGATACAATTAACCAACTAATACATGAAAAAAATGTTAGACATCTTTAGCAATCAGGGAAGTGCAAATCAAAACTACAGAGATTTCATCTCATTCCAGTTAGAATGGCAGCCATCAAAAATTCAAATAATAGATGCCAAGCATGGTGGCACATGCCTGTGACCCCAGCTACTTGGGAAGCTAAGGCAGGAGGACCACAAGTTCAAAGCTAGCCTCAGTAATTTAGCAAGACTCTAAGCAACTTAGTGAGACTGTGTCTCAAAATAAAGAATAAAAGGGGCTGGGTATATGAGTCAGTGGTTAAGCGCCCCTAGGTTCAAAAAAATTTTAAAAAGCACGGGAGTAATTTGTTAAAAAAAAAAAAAAAACTCACATCAAAACAAAGGAAGGAAGGAAGGAATTTTACCAGGTAGAAGATAGAGGAAAGGGCAATAATCTAATTCTTCATCCTTTTCTAAGAAAGTACATGGAATACCTACATGGCAGGTAGTTTGAAAACTGTTGCATCTGGTTCAATGGCCTACCATACAGTTCCTGCTCTCTGTCTTAGAGCACCATGGCTACAGAGGAGATTGTTCCCATTCACAACCCACTCACCCCCTACATAATCTCCTCCCTAGCTCCCCAGGTAGGCATCTCCCAGCTACCCAACACATTGACTTCACTTTTATTTGCTCTTGTTGTCTGACAACTTGGTAAATCTGTTACTCATCATGCCATCAGCTGGCCTTGTTTGATGGCCTTGTTTGATTTCATAAGATCAAAAAGATCTTATTTGATGAGAAAATAATATACTGAAGCAATTGGCGAACTGCTGAGGAAAAAATAAATAAAATAAAACAATGTATGACTTAACTACACAGTACTCCAGGGATGCAAGGGTAACAAAGAGTCAAATAAAAACAAAAGCACATATGAACAGCTAGAACAAAATCGTAGCTGAATACCAAAACTCTTGGGGGGAAAATAAAGCCTTCTAATCTTGAAGTAAAGATCAAAAAAAAATTTTTTTAAGAGAGAGAGAGAGAGAATTTTTAAAAAATATTTATTTTTTAGTTTTTCGGTGGACACATTTTTTATTTTATTTTTATGTGGTGCTGAGGATTGAACCCAACGCCCTGCACAGCGTGCTACCGCTTGAGCCACATCCCCAGCCCAAAAGATCAAAATTTGGGGCTATAAAAATCTAAGAAATTCCATTTAGGTTCAGAGGCACACACCTATAGTCCCAGCAACTTGAGAGGCTGAAGTAGGAGGATCACATGTTCAAGAACAGCCTGGGCACCTTGGCAAGCCTCTGTCTTAAAATATAAAAATAAAAAGGGATGGTGACTTGGCTCAGTGGTAGAGTATCCCTGGATTTAATCTTCAGTACTTACCACCACGCTCCCCCCCCAAAAAATCTAAGAAATTCCATACCAAAATCATAAATTTTGGGGCTGAGGCTGTAGCTCAGTGGCAGAACATGTACTTAACATGTTTAAGGCACTGGATTCGGTCCTCAGCACCACATATAAATAAATAAAATAAAGGTTCATCCACAACACTGTGTATGTGTGTGTGTGTGTGTGTGTAAACATAATTAAATGTTTTAACATTTTAACCCACAGTGCTGTGGAGGTAGCTTGGTGGTAGAGTGCTTGTCTGTTGGAAAATTCAAGGCTCTGGGTTTGATACCTGGTACCAGAAAAAAAAAAAGATAAAAAAAACCCAAAACATAGATTTTCATATAAAAGCTACCAGTACTATATATTTTTCCAGATTAGAAATTGAACACAGAGGTACTTTACCACTGACCTACATCCCCAGCACTTTTTATTTTTTATTTTGAGACAGGTACTCTATAAATTGCCTGAGCTGCCTGGAACTTGCAATCCTCTTGTCAAAGTCTCCCCAGTGGCTGGAATTACAGGTGAGTGCCACTTTGTGCCCTATGTCCCAGTTTTTTTTTTTTTTTTTACCAGAGATTGAGCCCAGGGGGGCTTAACCACTGAGCCACATCCCCAGCCCTCTTTATTTTTTTATTTTGAGACAGGGTCTTGCTAATCTGCTTAGGGCCTTATTAAATTGCCAAGGCTGGCTTTGAACTTATGGTCCTCCAACCTCAGCCTGCTGAGGTGCTGGGATTACAGGTGTGCACTATACTTTTAATACTAAGGCAAAAAGTTATAGATTTAAAGATATTGAGACAAAAACTAGGTACTCTGTCATTCCTTTGAATTTGGGGATTGAACAGAATTTTTCTTCCTGTTTTTTGTTCATTTTAAAGTTTGTTTCAATTTTTCCATAGTGAATATTCATTTATTTTATAATGTTAAACAAAATTATTTAGGACTGGAGGTTTAGCTCAGTGATAGAGAATTTGTCTAGCATGCACGAGGCCCTAGGTTTTATCACTAGCACCACAAAATAAATGAATAAATATTGCTTAGAAAAGAGGCATGCTCTATGTGGACTACTAACATTTATTAGGAAAGAATAGCATCAAAGTTAGGCAACCTGAGCTACTTCTTCATCAAGCTGATACAGTTTGACATATTGATATTTATCTTGTTTTTTAATTACAGCTCCATATTAAGCATCTATCTAGGCAGAAAATGATTAGGAAATGCTGAGTGCAGGTGAATTAGAAGTTTCTGGTAATGATCTTAATCTTCCCTCAGCAAAATTCTTGGAGATTATAAGAGATGAGACTTCAAATTACTCTGAACCAAGAACTGCCATCATGATCAAGACTTTTTATATCATGAGCCAAACACTGTCAGTCACAAGAAGTTACCTCATGCTGATTATAGAGCACAGAAATGAAGCATAAGTGATATGTTAAAGAAGGGGAAAGAGGCATTCAAATAGCTAGAGTTTTTTCTTTTAATTTAGTTTTATTTAATCTGGCAATACTGGGGATCAAGCCCAGGTATACTCTACCACTGAGCTATCTCCTCAGCCCTTTTTATTTTGAAATAGGATCTTACTTAATCGCTAAGGTCTTGAATTTGTGATACTGCCTTCGCCTCCCAAGTACCTGGAATTACAGGTGGGTGCCACTATACCTAGCTCTCTTAATTTAATTTTAACTAGTATCTACAAATAACTTGGCTATCTACAGGGCCAGGGTTGAAAGGAGGCTTTGCTTTTTATATATACTTCTACCTTCGTTTACATTTTTATAGCAACAAGGTGTTGCTTTTATAACTAAAAGAAAAGAAAAAAAAAGAAAGTGAGAGAGAAAAGAAATAAGGAAGAAGAAAGGAGAAGAAAAATGGAGAAAGAGAGAAGAAAGGAAAGAGAAAATAAAGAATAAAGCAGAGGAAGGTAAGTGTTAAGGGCAAGAAGGAAAAAAGGAGGGGGAGCATTTGCAGCCATTGCCACTGTATGACTGAGGGGTATTCCCTAGAGTTCACCTTGACAATCCAGAAAAGGTGTCACAACACAGTATTATCCTAGTAAAATCAGTGCAAGCCAAGGTATAGTTCTAAATTTTGGCAGGGCAAATGTCAATTTACCAAGAGAAGATTGCTTTTCTAGAAGGCAGACCTAATGTTGCTTTCAAATATAAGGCAGATATATAAAAACCAAGAAAAGCAATGTGTACATTTATAATGAGAAATAGATTGGGCCATTCTGTTTTCTCATTGCTGTGCATTAAGACTGCACATTCCTAAATGGGAGCTCAGTTGCTGTTGGATTACTTTTTATGACAATGGAGGGCTGCAAATCTGTAGTTCTGACCTGAATTCATCCAAACTCTTTTGTCTGTTTGTTGCTTGATTTAAAGACGGAGTCTCCCTGTGCTGCCCAGGTTGGTCTCCAACTCTTGGCTTCAAACAATCCTGCCTCAGTCTCCCAAGCAGCTGGGAGTATAGACATGTGCATCACCATGGGCCACTGGGCCTGGTTCATAGGTTGATTTTAATCTGTGAATTCTTAGAGTTCTGAAGGCCACTTCCTATCTGTATCTATCCATTAAAGGAACTAGATTTATTTAAAGATCTCCTAACCTTATTTCCTTTTAATGTCCTTCTTTCCTAATCCTTATGTATTGTTTAATGTAGTGTCAGATGATTAGGTTTGTTTTCCATGACCTTCTCACTATGTGAACTGGCATATCCTTGTTTTCCTTCCTAAAATTTTTGTAGAAGTAGAAAACACAGAGGTAATGTTTTGACATTCAGAATTTGACTGTTAATTGGATTTTTTTCCTGGCAGGGTGACTTTCCTTTGTTCATTTCCCTTGAGAGCAATTGTAACCATTACCTAAAGCCTCCCATTTATCAAGGGCTTACTTCACATCCCTGAGCTCTTCGCTCATACCTCATTTAATCACCATACCATCTTTCAGGAATGGATTTTTATTTTTGTTTACAGTGGGGGACAGGCTCAAAGTTTATACATCTTGCTCAAGATCACATCGTGAATAAATAACACTGGTTTCTTAACATAGTCAATTTCAGCCTACCCTATTGAGTCTCAACAGATTCATGTTTGACATTAAGTGTATTGAAAAGCGTGATAGGCCAAGAAATTTGTAACATTTTGAACAACCCACAATAAAAAATTAAAAAAAAAAAGAAAAGCGTGATAGGAAAAGTATTCTGCTTTTCAAATTTTTAGCCCACAAGCAACTAAAAATATGCAAAATCTGATCATTGATGAAAAATGCATGTTACTTGCTATAAATGGTAATGAGTGGTAAAAATAAAAGTTAGAACACCATGTCCAAACTATTCCCAGAGCTTTGCCCTGACATATGGTTGTGTTTATGGGTGGGTGGGGGGATACCAAAAATAACAAGAAAGGACACAAGATTTGTTTTATGCAGCATCTTTTAGACGTGTAGTGTGTATGAATGAGCACAAAACCAAGTGTTATTTAGTGAAGTAACAATTTTTTCAGGAACCCTTTTCTTGCAAATTTCTCATCTACTTGCATCATTTTTCCTTGAAATTTCCTTTTATTACAGAGCACACTGTTAATGATTATCTGAGTTCTATGTACACTTTTCAAGAAGCAACAGTTTATGTACAAGTGTTGGAAATTTCCCAGAAGTCCTGGGATTGGGGGGAAAATCTGAAGACATTCATTTTTTTTAATTCATGACGACATTTACAGGCTTAATGCACTAAAACACTGCCTGAATTTTAATCAAGCAGGTTGTTAAAAATATTTTTGAAATGTAAAACGAGAAGCCAACTAAATACCTGCATGGATCATCAGGTTGTCTTGGTCACCCACACCTTTGTGCTTAGCCCTGTTGGACTGCCAGGAAATCACAAGAGAAAATTTTTTTCTTTTACTAATTTATTTCCAAAACAGACATGCTCTGGTAAACAAACAAAAGCTATGAATCCTTTGATTTGATAACCAGGAAATTACATTTTTCTTTTTTTCTGCCAGAACTATTTCTTTTTCTTCTTACAAATTTGGAACCGTTTTATAAAAATAGATTCCTACACTCATATTTTTCTGTAATTCAGTTACTTGTCATATAGTAGTACAACTTCTTAGCTGTTCTCTCAAACATAATTGGCAATTATCACGTAGGAACATAAGTTTACAGGCAGAGTTTCACTTTAATGCTGGCTGAAAATCACTGGTACAATGCCAAGTGGCACACTTGCTTCCACATTTGCTATGTTTGGAGTTTTGACAACTATCACCAGCAGTTCTCATACTCTTTAATTATAAAGCAATGCGAGACAAGTAAGGATCTAAGTAAAGACAAAAATTAAATAATTTTTTAAACGGTTTCCAATGGCAGACTTTAATCAAAAGGTTATATATGTGGTATATTAATCCAGAGTTATTATTGAAATATTTCACTTTGTACTTATTTATTAAAAGGGAGATATTTAGAGGACTAGAATGTAAGGTGTCAATATATATGCATAGCAAACAGAAGTCTTTGATGCCTTGAATAAGAAAACATAATCTAACAACAACAACAAAAACTGTTCTAAATGTAAGAAAAAGAAGGGAAGAAATTTGATATAAGCTTATCTCTTTTAATCCAGTTTAGCTTCAGTTGTCTATTTAGAGTAGGAAAGGAATTACAGAGCTAAAATTCAGTTGTGAACAAAATGTGAAAGCTAAAGTATGTTTTAAGCTGTCTTTAATCAAAAAAACATTTAGTGAGAGAAATTAGGGAAGAAATAGGATTGAAAGCTCTAAACAAGAATAGATAACTTAAATCATATTATAATTTATTGTATCTGCGTTTTTCCTTTTAAAATTCTAATTTATAAAATTATAAATTATCAGATATTTCAAATATACAGAATACAATGCAACAGGTAAAGTTCTGTTAGAGTTAGTTTTTTGGTTTTTTTTTTTTTAATCAGTAATGTGAATTGAATCCAGGGCCTGATTTATGGTTACTCCACTGGAGTTTACCATAAATCCTGTTTTGACACATCTTGACATTTTACTCTCAACCCCTAAAGTTCTTTGAGTTAACCTCAATTGTAACCATTCCTTGATGATTTGGGCTCAAGGTTACTTTAGATTTTTGTGGGGAAGTTTTGTAGTTTAAATTTTAATTAACTAGGTTTAGGATTAATTAATATCCTTGCATATCTGAAACACACACCCTAATCCCAGTGGGTTGTGAAGCTGAGGCAGGAGGATTGCAAATTCAAAGTCAGCCTCAGCAGTTTAGCAAAACCTTGTCTCAAAATAAAAAAAAAAAATTAAAAATGTGTGGGGATGTGGCTCAGTGGTTAAGAGCCTTAGTTCAATCCCCAGTAGCAAATAAATAAATCTGACTTGAATTTTTCAAAGCAAAGAACAATCTAAAAAGACTTGCTATTTACTTTTAAAATAAGATAATCCTATGGTTTCTGCTAACAAAGCTACTAAAAACTATTTTACTGTTCCTACTGATTCTGATGAACAGTACATAGAGTAACCAGTGACAAGGGACTGGCACAAATTCATCGTGTTCTACAGCGCATGGGAGCAGATGTTTCAGTGCATTAAAGAAGACTTGAGTCTAGTGTTTGCCTTCTCAAGTGGGTGCCTCCCAAGACTGTTTTTGTATTCAATGGGAAAGTGTGGACGTTGAAATTATGCTACGTATCATAGCCCAAATAATCACTTGGTCATTTTAAAGAAATATCTGGAGGATAGAAAAAATAATCTTAACTTAAAATTTCAACACTTTTGAAGAAAACAATACAAAAGTAAAAATTTTCCTTCAAATTAGCCTTCTTTCCTACATAGTACTGTTATGTTTCTGGTCTTCTTGAAACTGTGTTTCTGGGGTGTTTATCCCATGTCTCCTCTTGAGTTCTGAAAATTGCTAGCTGCAAATTCTGACATGTCAATGTCTTAGCTATATTTGCCCAACCAAGAAAAAAAAGGTAATAGAATCGTGGAGCCTGTAAAATTATAAACATGTTTCTACTCTATTGTTATGTTGTTTATAGAGAGAACTCTAAGACTTTAATAAACTCCCAAACTTCATTACTTTGCCCTTCCTTTAAGTAAAAAGCATAGATGTTTTGGCATGTTGGAATTTGAAGTTTGGAATTTCTGGATAAGGCAGTGTATGGTCCGGGACATAGCAACCTTGGCAGGTGGAAATGTTCAGAATTTTCATAAAAGGAGCAGCCTCTGGTCCCAGAAGCTTGATCAAAATTTCCAGAGACTAGTTTGAGAATGCACTAAACAACAACAACAAAAGGCACTGTACTTCTTCCTAGCATCTAAAGACATTAATTCAACAATTCTGCCATTTTTTGAAAATAAGCAGAAATCTGTGTGTAAAATTCTGAGTGAAAACAATGGTAATATATGATAGTTGATTGTCTACTGAAAAACAAAGGAATTTCACATAAAGGCAGGGGTATTGTTTAAAATAAGAATTTCCTGGGCTGGGATGTAGCTCAGTGGCAAAGCATCTGCCTCGCATTTTCAAAGCCCTGGGTTCAACTCCCATTTCAAAAACAAACAAACAAAAAAAGAATTTCCTAAGAAACACTGTTAGATTATATGTCTAATCTGGTGGTACATGCCAGTAATCCCAGCTCCTTGGGAGGCTGAGACAGGAAGATGGAAAATTCCAGGTCAGCCTTGAGCCTTAGCGATTTAGCAAGACCCTGTCTTAAAATAAAAAGTAGGATGTTGGGGTTATGGCTCAATGGTAGAGCACTCACCTAGCATGTGTGAGGCACATGGTTCAATCCTCAGCGCCAATAAAATATAAACATAATTTTTTAAAAAGTAAAAAATAGGAAGGGCTGGGCATGTGGCTCAGTGGTACAGCAACCTTGGTTCACTCCCCAATACCAGACATTAAAAAATTAAATAAAAAAAAATTTTTATAAGACTGAAAAGGACCTTGAAGTTTCCAGGGTTTTTTCTTCTTTTTTTTCCAACATAAATATCCTGACATGCTGTCCTCTATTTCCACCCAATGTTACAAAAAATATTTCACTAGACTCTAAAACTATGCTGTCCAATTCAGTATCCACTAGCCAAATGTGGGCATTTAAATTAAAGTGAAAGAAAAAGCAATTTATTTCTTTACAATTTCATAGCCACCTGTGGTTAGTGGCTTCTATATTTAATAGCATAAAACACTCATCATCACAGGAAGTCCTACTATTCCAGTTTCCAGAAGATTCAAAATATCCAACTTTTAAAACATTAAATCTTATGCAAAAATGTTTAATAAATATTTTTAGACTGAAACTGTTTAACTTTCCCATAATTTTAAAATACAGACAGTTCAATTTAATGCTTAGTTGGTAAAAGAAGCCAGCCAATTAAGATAAGCAAAGTGAAGAATTGAACATAACTTTTATAGCTTTTAGAAAAATTCACATTGTATGATTCTTATAGGAACTGTGATTGAACATGTATAAAAATTCTGAACACATGCTAAACACATATGTATTATCATACACATAATTTATATAATATATAATTTACATATGTAATAATATATATACTTTTAATATAATAATATATATATACATATATATAATTTGTGTGTGTGTGTGTGGTGCTGGGGATTGAAACCAGGGCATTTTAGACTCTACCACTAAACTGTATGCACAAACACACAAACATATTTTTGTTTGTTTTTTGGTACCAGGAATTGAACCCATGGGTTAACCACTGAGCCACATTCAGCCCTTTTAGTTTTTAGACAGGGCCTTGCTGTGTTGCTGAGGCTGGCTTTAAAATTGCAATCATCCTGTCTCAGCCTTCTGAGCTGCTGGGATTACAGGCATATGTATACATTTTTAATAGGTATTTTTATACACATATATACATATACATACATGAGTATCCTTAATATGCACACATATACATATGCATGTACTTTTTTAAATAGTGAAAAGCCTACAGTTGGGAAATCTTGAGGATGACCTATTTCTGAAAGATGAACTTGCTCCCTTCTCCTCATGATGCATTTCATACCTCTACCCTACCACTGTATCACTCAGCAGCCTATCATTGTCCAACCACATACATCTTAGGCAGCATCAGTATAGGAAACATACATACATTCAATCCACCATTCCCCATGGTAAATGCAAATACACACACACACACACACACACACACAGCACTCACTGGTCAAATGAGAGTAAAAAAATGTTGATATTACCTTTATCAAATAATAGACTGGGATACTGCTCATGAGTTAATTCTCCGAATTTAGAAAAGTCACATAAACTTTGCTCATCTACGCATAGTAAAGAAACAACTGAACTGAGCAGGGTTACTTTGAAATTACTAAATTTAGCCATGTGAGGTTGCACATGCCTGTAATCCCAGTGACTTGGAAAGACAGAAGGATCAAAAATTCAAGGCCAGCCTCAGCAACTTAGTGAGATCCTATCTCAAAATGAAAAATAAAAAGGGCTACAGATGTAGCTTGGTAGTAGAGTGCCTCTGGGTTCTATCCCCCATACTGCAAAGAAAGGAAAAAACAAATTCTTAAAATATATGTGCTCCATTGAATTATTAAATCACAAATTTGTTTTATGGCAGGTAATGAATGTTAACAACTTAGTAAAACTATATTATCAATTGCCCAGAATTACTCTGCTACTTTTCAATGATTTTTTGGATGTTTTTTTAAATCGTACTTTCTATATTCTCACAAAATCTTGTAATAAAATTTCCAATGTCTATTTTATTATTTTGCTGGTGGCTTGAATTGCACTCAAACTGAACTTCTTTTTGATTGCTATATAACTTTAAAATTTCAGCATCCTTAAGTTTTTGTGCTTTATTATTACATATGACTACCCTATTTTAAATACTATTACATATTCATTAAAATTGTGTCCACCTGGTAGTGTAACTCAGTGGTAGGGTCCATGCTTAGAATGTAGTCTTGGTTTCCATCCTTAGCATTGCCCTTACCTCCCAACAAAAAAGTTGCATTCCAAGTTAAGTTCTTATATAATTTATCCTCTCATGTAAATATCCAAAAATGTTCACAATTAATGTTGTACTGATCGTAGCTGATGGAGGAATACTGTCCTTTTAAAGATCCCAGAGAATGTGAATTTTGTTTAACCCCAGATTCTGATTTTGTGTGTGTGTGTGTGTGTGGGGTGCTGGGGATCCAACTCAGGGCCTGGTTCAAGCAAGGCAAGTATTCTACCCTTAGGCCACATCCCCAGCCCCTTTGCCCAAATTCTCATAACCAAGAGAAGTCTTTGATAGTACTGAATATACTGGCTGTCATTATACTAAATTAAAACTTTACTGAATAAAGAACACTCTCCAGAACACAAGATCTGATGGACCAGATCAATGCAATGAAGCTAAACATGATAGTAGTTTAACAAGGAATGTCAAACACATTAGTATTTTCATTGTACAAAACTGTTTGTGTAGCTGATGTGCAAGAAGAATAGTATGATGATATTCAGCATTTTCACCAATCATCTGTGATGAGTTTAAAAAGGCATTTGAAGAAACTGGTAGATGTCTTCAGCATATAGTTCAAATAAATTAGTTACATGTGCACTACTGAACCTCTTTCAACCTCTCTTGCATTGCAAACAAAATCTTAGTGCAAACATCAAAGTTGCTGGTCACTCCAAAAGACTTTCAACCTCATAAGAGAATACAAGTTCTGAATTAATGTGTATTAAATAAGACAATAATCAAGAATACCAGTTACTGCAAAATTCGTTTAGGCATACTTAATAGTCCATTCTAAGAATTTCTTCTGATTCTCTCACATTAATGACTAAAGCCTGTTTACAGTACTATTCTATCATTCAACCATTAGTTGAAAAAGGAAATCATTCGTTTCAGTAATAGCATTACTGCTACATTCTAAAAAAAGAGAAAGGGAAAAAAGTCATAATTAACAAAACTAGAATCCATAATAGAAGACATGGGGAAAAACATTTTAGGAAAAAAATGTGCTTTATTTGCACAGCAGGAATTATATAATGTAAACACCATATTGGCCCACACCACAAAATCCATGAGAAAGGTTCAAATTTGAACACTGTGTGTGCATTATTTTCAAATCTGTGTTTGTGAGTTTATGCTGAATCTGCTTGTACCAATACATGAGAAATTAAACACACTCTTCCACACTTTTACACACACAAGTGATTGTTAAATATTGAGCATGGCTTGCTTCCCTGACTCTAAATCAAAGAAAATGCTAAGTGACATCTGTTGCGTTGTCGCGCGACTTCTTGCCCGCAAGAAAGACGCAACCCAAGAATCTTCTTTCAACAACTTTATTCAGGCCCCTGATAGCTTCTTCTACTCCGAATCTCTCTTTGGGATGCCCCTCCCAGCCTTAATAAAGCATCTCAAGCCCCAATGCAAAGCAGCCACGTGGAGCTTTCTCATAGAGTGATGAAAAGTCATGCGCCAACTCTCCCAAACAAGGAGTTGTTTGTCACAGACCACAGCGGAGCCAGCGCCATCATGTAATGGTGACCATAATTTGCATAAACGGCAGAAGCGGCTCACCACAGTTCCCCCTTTCTGTTTTCTTAAAACAATACAGGCGAGAGTAGAGGTCCTATCCCACTGTGCAGAAGTGGCTGCATAGTATGGCTCAGTCTTAAGGAGGGCCCTTCCCCAGATCCGAGACCATATCAGCCGACGCCTTTTTTCGTGGGGCGGGGAGTGGACGCGTCTAACCCGCATGCAATAGGACATGCTCTCCTTGAGGTCCATGTCAAGGATCACTCAAGTGCAGTGCTTTGCCTCGCATCCTGTATCGTGGCGATGGTGGACGAAGGGGGATAACTGAGGCTGAACTGTGGCTGTTTATAACGACAAACAAGTTGACAGCACCCTGAAAGAAAGGCACGGATTTTAAGACGATAGAAAAGCACTAGTGTGGAAACCCATCTGCGTGCAATGGCAGTAAGACCGGCAGAGTGCAAGGGCTTTCCAACACTAAGAGAATAGCAAGGAAGGTCATGTCGATCCCAGTGCAATGTTATAATAACTTGGGGTGCAACGACCATGACAAAGGTTTACTGTTTAAGATGCGCAAGCCAGACTTGAGGCGAGTTGCCATTTTCTAAAGCTGCAAGAGCTTGTATGATCATAGCCTTATCATGAGCACTACGGGCCTTAAGGCGACAGAGAAACCACAAACAGAGGAACATACCGAAGCAACACATTGCACCAAAAATGCCTACCCCCACCCACTCTTTGAAGAAGGAAAAAGCAGAAGATATCCAATCGGTGAATTGACCCAAAGTCACGGGATCGACACGGGTACTGTTCAAGACAGCTATCTGGGTTAGTTGAGACTGGATCATGTCTTCCGCTGCCATGGACCAATTTCCGGCCAAATATTCGCCAATGATGCGGGAGGCATTCCTGGAATCATTAAATCTGACAGAGGTTATGCATAAATGTGCACGTTGGTCAACACAACCCAAAAGCACCAAGTCAGCCAATTCTTCTACCTGAGCTTGGAGTAAATCTATTCTTTGGTTGGCAGCTAAAATCCCTGACAAAATATGTTGATTAATTGTATTTTGGGATTCAAGTATGGTGGAAGTTTGTTGAACAACTTGATTAATGGTGGCAGCAGTTTGTACTTGACTGGCCATGGCCACTCCGGCCGTAACCGCTGCAGCAGCAGACACTGCCACAGCTGTCACTATAGCTGCCGTAATTCCAAAATCCCTGCGGACTCTAAGTAGTTCAACAATGGGGAATTTATCTGGGTCCGCAGTGACTGGGATTGGGACAAAAGTTGGAATTTTCATAACCACTGCTACAGTCCAAGAACCATTCCAACACTCAGATAAGAGACAGGTAATACTAGAACAATCCAGCATCCCCGACGAGGTGTCATTAGCCAAAAGGAGCAAGAACGGGGATTGGACGCAGACCATTGCAGGGGGCAATGTGGCATTATATAGCAAAGAGTTGAATGAAACAGATGTAAGTCTATTACCTCGTTCATTCTCCTTAACAGTGCCAGAAACATTAGCCAGCCAGCTTTTGACTCCCAGCAATTGAGCCAATGCAGAAATATCAGCTGAAGCCCCCTTCTCATTGGAAATCAGCCATTGAAACCAGGACCAACCTACTCCTGTAGAGGAGTTGGCACTGTTGTTAAAGTTATAAACATACCTCTTAAGAGAGGGGGAAAAGGAGAAACCTTTAGCAACTTGATGTTTCTCCCAAGAATGATCCTGACAAGGCGTAAATGTTGGGGGGAAACCAAGATTAGGAGTACAGTAAGGGGAGGCCTTGAAATGAGTGGCATTGTAAGTACTATTAGAAGAAGGAGGCACTGGGATTAGTACCTTGGAGATAATAGCCAAGGTAGTTATGTTTAAAGCAGAGCTATTTGCGGGGGTCCCTGAACCTGATTGCTTCCCTGAAACTACTTGGCTCAGTACGGCACTGATAATGTTCCCTGAGACCTGACTGGACCGCAATGGGTCCTCCCAGTTAGTCAAATTTTTGGTCTTAAGGCTGATGCAATTAGCGTTTCCAAGGCTGAAACAAAACACTCCTGTGAGATTAACTTGAGATTGATTAAAAATGCTCTCCATGTCCCCTCTAGGAGAGGCACAGGGAGCAGACATCTCACATGAGGTAGAGAAAAGAGTGGGGAGGACACTAGAATTACTATGAACCGGCATCGGCATTGGCCAAGCCCGTGCCACTGCCCACCACTGCATTGGTGTCGTCTGTGCCATCGGCACCAGCACCAGAACCAGAGCACGTAGCAGAGTGAAGATCCTCATCACGGGATTGCTGTGGTATCTCTTGTTGCTGGTCGGTTGATGTCAAGACTCTTCTTGTCAGGCGTTCAGGGACCCACAACGGTTCCGTGCGATCCTGGGGAAAAACACATACAGATCCTCGTGCCCATGTCAGCACGGGGTCGGGGCCGTTCCATTGGCCCGTAAGAACATCCTTCCACTTAACATAGCCAATTACAGAAGGCTGAGGAGACACATGTCTATCGGCCGCAGAGCGACCATGAATATCCAAATTCAAAAAATTAATGGTAAAGAGAGCCAAGGATAGGCGTTCTTTAGGAGTGTGTTCAGCTCCTATTCCCCCTTTTTGTTTTTGTAAAGTTTCCTTTAAGGTGCGATGAGCACGCTCAACAATGCCTTGTCCTTGAGGATTGTAAGGCAGACCATGAGTAAGTTGCACTCCCATGGTAGAACAAAAGGATGTAAATTGTCTTCCAGTATAAGCAGGTCCATTATCAGTCTTAAGGGATGCAGGAGCACCCCATGCTGCCCATGCTTCTAGGCAATGAGTGATAACATTACGTGCCTTTTCTCCCGATAAAGCAGAAGCATGAATAACTCCAGAGCACGTATCAACAGAAACATGTACATACTTGAGGTTACCAAAGTCAGGTATGTGTGTCACATCCATTTGCCAGACAACCAATGGCTTCAATCCCCGTGGATTCACTCCATAAGTAGGGGGATGAAGAAATGTGACACAATGGGGACATTGTAATACTATCTGACGAGCATCCGCTCTTGAAATGGAAAAACGCCTGCGCAGCGTTAAAGCATTAACATGGAAATTCTGGTGAAATAATTTAGCCCCCTCTAAGGAGGAAGCCAAGCATATCAACTGACCTCTAGTGGCTGAGTCCGCACAGGCATTACCCTGTGATAACGGACCAGGAAGAGAGGTATGAGCCCGGATGTGCATTGGATAAAAAGGAGCAGTGCGGCTACAGATAAGCTGTTGAAGCTGATTAAAGTAAGCAGATACATTATGGACATTACTAATAGCTCCCACGGCCTCCAGGACTTTTAGTGCTTGTACCACATAGATGGAGTCCGAAATAAGATTAAAAGGAAAAGAACACTGTTTAAAAACCTCAATAACAATTTGCAGTTCCACCCATTGTGGATTTCCAGGAGCAAATTGATGCTGAACAGGGGGAGAATCATTAATTACATAAGCTCCCATTCCAGACTTGGAACCATCAGTAAAAATATTAACAGCCCCCGGAATTGGATTGGGTGAAGTTACCTTAGGGAAAATGATGGGATGTTCTTTAACAAAATGGAGTAATGGATGGGAAGGGTAATGATTATCAATATCCCCTTGAAACGAGCAACATAGAATAGCCCAGTTGTCTAGAGTAGCACACAAAACATTAAGTTGAGCTTTAGTATAGGGTATAATAAGAGAAGAAGGTGATTGTCCGAAAAATTGAATGCTTTGTTGAATCCCTTTAAGTGCTAACGCTGCAACAGCATCAGGATAGTATTCTAAGGATTTTCCTGGGGATATATGTGGGTGGATCCATAGTAAAGGCCCATCTTGCCACAGTACTCCAGTAGGCTGCCGCATAGTGGCAAGCACACATAACTGGAAAGGTTTATTACTCTGGAGCCTGTATAAAGTAGCATGTTGTATAGCATCTTCTACTGTTATAAGGGCCGCTCTAGCCTCTTTGGTGAGGCTACGAGGAGAAGCAAGATCTGGATCACCCTTAAGGGTAGCATACAAAGGCTGGAGCACACCATTAGGAATGTGTAAATATCCCCTTATCCAATTAATATCTCCCAGCAGTTTTTGAAAATCATTTAGAGTTTGGAGATCCTGAGTTCTTATGGTGATTTTTTGTGGTTTTAATTTGTCATACCCAATTATCGCTCCCAAATACTCAATAGAATTTCCCGTTTGAACCTTTTCAGGTGCAATATGTAGCCCATATTGAGCTAACAGCTTTACTAATTCTTTATAGGCCTCATTAACTGTCTGCTCTAACTTAGCTGCCAATAACACATCATCCATATAATGAATGATCTTGATGGAGGAATACTTATGTCTGAGAGGTGCGAGTGCCTTCCCCACATACATCTGGCACATCGTGGGACTATTAGCCATTCCCTGCGGCAACACTACCCACTCAAACCTTAGATCTGGTTCCTCGTGGTTACACGAGGGAAGGGTGAAGGCAAAACGCTGTGAGTCTTTAGGATGCAAAGGAATAGAAAAGAAACAGTCTTTAATGTCAATAGCAATAATATGCCAGCCCTGAGGAACAGAGGATAGCAAAGGCAGCCCTCTTTGAATGGGCCCCATAAGTTGCATTTGAGCATTAACTGCTCGTAAATCATGCAGTAGGCGCCACTTTCCTGATTTTTTCTTAATAACAAATATGGGAGTATTCCATGGAGAAGTAGAAGGTTGGATGTGACCCAAGTCAAGTTGTTCTTTGACTAGATCATGGGCTGCTGCCAATTTAACCGAGGGAAGAGGCCACTGAGGCACCCAAACAGGCTCCTCGGTGAGCCATGTTATGGGTATTTGAGCCCCAGTGGCCCCTAGGAAAAACCCAGACCAAATCTGTTAAGCTTTTGATGACCTTGCACAGGATGTCTACGCCCCTGTAGGTGTTTACCTAGTCCTAGACCTGGCCTATACCCCATATTTTGCATAATCTGTTGAGACACTGGGGAATAGTCATTACTAAGAGTGAACCCCATGTCTGTCATCAGATCACGGCCCCATAAAGAGATAGGTAAATCAAGTACATAAGGCTGAAAGGTGCCATTGTGTCCTTCTGGGTCCTTCCAAGATAGATGTCTACAGCTGATTTGAGGGGCTTGGGCATATCCAAGTCCTCTCAGGGATTGATCAGAAGTCTGCATTGGCCATCCCTTAGACCAGTCCTTAAGGGCTATGATACTACGGTCTGCTCCTGTATCCAGCAATCCCACAATAGATTTACCTTCTATGCTTAATTCCAAAGTGGGGCGATTGCTCATATCTAGTGACAAATAGGCACAATCCCCTCCAGTGGTACCAGCAGGGAAGTGATTATGTAAGCTAGGCAAAATTAGTAATTGAGCAATCCGATCCCCTGGGGAGATAGACACAATGCCCTTTGGAGCCTCCACCATAACCTTTACTGCCCCTACAGTATCAGGGCTAATGACTCCGGGAAAGACATGAAGACCTTGTAAGATAGAGGATGCACGTCCAATTAGCAAACCTACAGTGCCAGGTGGTAAAGGCCCTTTGAACTCAGTTTCCACCAATTGGACTCCCATCTTAGGTGTTAATACGAGTCTGGAGGTGGAACAGAGGTCCAATCCCGCGGCACCTGTAGTGGCTCTCCGCGTCTCATGGGATGGCGCAGAGATGGCCATGTCTCGGGTTCGGGTGTGACATTCTCCACTGCCCCATATATTTGTGGGCCCTGGGGTCGGGGGCCCCTTCGGCCGTTTTTTGGCCCAGCTGAAATAGGCTGTCCATGGATGTCCTTCACTGATCTACACTCTCTTGCCCAATGCTTCCCCTTTTTACATTTAGGACACAGCCCCGGTTGACGAAGGCCATTGGAAGGGCCACCGTGAGGGGGTCCAGTAAAATTGTCTTTTTTGGGACATTCACGTCTGAAATGACCGGGTTGACCACAATGGAAGCATATTCCGGCACCAGGACTGCCCCCTTTTGCAATCCGAAGGACAGCAGCTGCAAGACCTGCGTTAGTTAAAGGTCCTCCAATCTCTCTACACACTTTCATCCATGCTTCTATGCCCTTATTTTTATAAGGAGTGATTGCCGCTTTACATTCCTTGGTGCATTGCTCAAAGACCAATTGCTTGATAAGGGGCATGGCTCTATCAGGATCCCCAAAAATCTTTCCAGCGGCATCCACCATTCTTGCTACAAAATCTGAAAAGGGTTCTGTAGGGCCTTGTAGAATCTTGGTCAAATTACCAGACACCTCTCCTCTATTTGGAAGCGACTTCCATGCCCGAATGCAAATGTTGTTAATTTGGTCATATGCCTCAAGAGGAAATCCTGTCTGTTGATTTGCAAATCTACCCTGCCCCAAAAGCATATCCTTGTCCCAATGGGGGTGTCCCGCCGCATGGTTTTGGGCGGCCTGCTCTATTGCGCCCTCTAGCATAAATGCTCTCCAGTCCAAATATTTACCCGGGGAAACACAAGCCCGAACAAGGCTAGCCCAATCAGAGGGAGTCATGCAATATCTAGACAAATTCTCCACCTGCGTTAGCGTGAAGGCGGCATCCACCCCATAAGTGCGCACAGACTCCGCCAGGGTCTTCACAATTTTAAAATCTAAGGGTTCATGGAATCTTCCCCTATTGTCATCCTGAAAAACTGGATAAGCAAGACCCATCTCAGCGTTAACAGCCCTCCATGTTTGGGCATGGAAAGCTCGCCCCGAAACACCTCCACCATACGGCGGTGGATCCGGGGGATCGCTTTTCTTGAGCCCCTGTTTATTTCTGTTCCCTTCTCCTATAGCTAAACTCTCTAGCTGACGAGACAGCCTCCCGAGCTCTTCCTCCTCATCCTCCTCTTCCTCTGACCCACTTTCACATGGGGGTGTGCGCAGCATACTGAGATCTGGATACAATCGTCTCCTCCCCTGTTTCACTCTCCGCACACTCCCATCCTTCTGAGATATCTCACTTCCTGCCGTCTCCGATTTCTCCTCATGTAATTGCTCTAGAACTTCTTGTCCTTTTGTAAGTGCCTCCTGACATCTGCCATCTGTAAGGCAACTACGGACCATTTTCCAAAGGGGTATCACCCCACCCTCTAATATGCCCTGCTCAGAAGCAAAGTCAAGATCTTTGCCTAATTTATCCCAACTAGGTACAGTAAGGCTGCCCGAAAATGCAAACCACGGTGCAGCGATATCTACCTTCTGTAAAAATCTCTGTAAAGTACTATGTTTCACTTCCAGACCTTTAGAACGTAACAGGCCATCTAGGGCCAGAAGAAGCGGACTGGAAGGCACAGCACCCATGACACAACAACAAAAGAAGCACAAGAAACAAAAACAAAATGACACAACAAGAGAAACACAGAAAACAAAAGCGAAAGTAAAAACGAAAGTACACAATGCAGCTGCTGCCCCGCTTTGGTCGCGGATCCCACTTACTTGGGACTATTTCCCGCTTTGATCGCGGATCCCACTTACCTGGGACTACGGTGCACCCCCCTGACTGCTGAAAGTTCTGACTCCCGGTTTTCGGCACCACTTGTTGCGTTGTTGCGCGCGACTTCTTGCCCGCAAGAAAGACGCAACCCAAGAATCTTCTTTCAGCAACAGTTTTATTCAGGCCCCTGATAGTTCTTCTTCTCCCCTCGGATGCCCCTCCCAGCCTTAATAAAGCATCTCAAGCCCCAATGCAAAGCAGCCACGTGGAGCTTTCTCATAGAGTGATGAAAAGTCATGCGCCAACTCTCCCAAACAAGGAGTTGTTTGTCACAGACCACAGCGGAGCCAGCGCCATCATGTAATGGTGACCATAATTTGCATAAACGGCAGAAGCGGCTCACCACAGACATCCCAACTGTTTTAAAAATGTTTACAGAAACCATTAAAGGAATGTGAATAGTAGTTGAGGAATGAAGAAAAGTGATGGCAATGATACGATGAAAGTGGATGCAAAAAAAAAAAAAAAATATTCCTGGAAACAGCTGAGATGCAAATTCATGGCAAATGCATGGAACACCTTTTTCTGTGGGCCTTGTCTGAACTTTCAGTTGCTACCAAGAATTAAAAAAAAAAAGTAGTAGCACAAGTCCTTTGACATCTGGAGGATTGAAAGTTTACCTTCAAAGTGCAAATTTTAACAATGGAATGTTTTAGCAGGGACATAAGAACAATCTTCTGTCTTTTTCTTGTTGCAAAGAAATACAATGTTCAGGAAGTATTTATCCTGGCCAAAGCAATTTCAGTTTCTTGGTACAACAAAAAATTTAAAAAATATTTAGCCACAATGATCACCCACTCTTTCACGTACACAGAACCATTCTTAGGGGTGTATGTTGGGGAGAAAAAGCCCTTACCTATGTATCACCTAATGCAACTCTGCTTTAGAAATTAAGTTCTTTGAATTCACTACGTTAAATATCCACATGTACCTCCCTTATCCCCTCCCTCTCTACCCACCAATCCCAGACACCCCCTGATGAACCTACATATTCTAAAGTCTTTGTTGTTTTCTAAGCCTCATGACTAAGGCTGTTGAGTACCACCTCCAACTGGAACAAAATTAACACCTAGGGTGCCCTTTCTATAGCACTTTTTTCTTCTCCACAATCGAGTGAAATTTTGATGCTCAAGCCTGTATCTAGACCTTCAAGCCACTAGGCTAAGGTCGGCTGCTAGCTTGGCCGCTGGCTCTGCTTGAAGGTTCCTGGTCCACTCTGGTTGGTGGCTGTGGGTCATGTCCAGCAATGATTTCTTTAAAATTCGAGTTGTCATTGGGGAAATAAAAAGTCTGGTTGTGGGAGGTAAAGATGGTGCTTCCTGCCTGCCCCATTGGGTTTTGTTCTGTGCTATCATTAGCCTTGTTTTGTCCACTTGCTTGCTTGTTACAAATGGGGTATGAAAAATTGTTTCTGTCACCAGTAACTGCCTTTTCCACTGGAGGAGATGTAGGTGACTGGGGAGGAGTTGGTGAGCAGCATTTATTCAACTGGGAATATGTTGAGGGCCTGTCGAAGTAGAAACAGAATAGTTCAATGATATTTAAGGCAAGAGACACCAAGGACACCACCAGCATGAAGATAATGAAGATGGTTTTCTCTGTGGGGCGAGAGAGGAAGCAGTCCACTTGATGTGGGCAGGGATCTCTTCTGCAAGTGTAGACAGCACTCAAGCTGAATCCATAGATGTACCACTGGATCAGTAAAAAGGCCACCTCAAAGACACACTTGAAGAAGATACTGATGATGTAGGTGATCTTCAGATTTCCTTCCATTTTCAATTGATCATTCTCCTTAATGACACACTTGACCTCTATTTCAATATCCTTCTTCTGCATTTCTACCTTGTACTCATCAGTTTCATCAACTTGCTTGTTCGGTTTCTCTTCTTTGTGCATCACATAGATCACATGAGCCAGGTACAAAAGTGGGGGTGTGGACACAAATATGATCTGCAGGACCCAGAAGCGCACATGAGAGATTGGGAAAGACTTGTCGTAGCAGACGTTTTGACAACCAGGTTGTTGGGTGTTACAACTAAAGGCAGACTGCTCATCATTCCAAACTGACTCAATTGCTGTCTTCAGTATCAGGATTCGAAAAATGAAGAGAACAGACAACCACACCTTCCCTCCAGAATTGGAGTGGCCTTGGACCTTTTTAAGGAGTTTGCTTAAGAAACTCCAGTCAGTCATGATGCCTGGACACCTCCTGAAAAAAACCAAGAGGCAACTCAATGAGTATAATTACAAATTACCAGCTTAAGAGATGGTGTCTTTTTTTTTCAGCTGACAGCTAAATTATTACAAATTGTTTCCTTTCTAGCCTCCATCAAAAACAAAACAAAAACAAAAGCCAAGTGTAAGCTCTTCCAATCACATTTCCACTCCCAGAGTCTCATACTTATTTATTTATTTATTTTGAGATAAAGTTTGATCCGAGAAGCAACAGATTCTATGTACAAAGGCTGAACTGCAATCTTAACTTGCAGAAGATGTATTACTTGCTCAACCACCAAACTGTCAAGTGACCTGAGAAGCTGTCTGTGCTAAGTGCCTCTGCTTATTTGATTGATAAATAAGGACAGTTGTTGCCTCATAGGCTTGTGTCTGAATGCATGCCTAAGCAAAATGCTGATGTGTTTTTCAAAACATAGGTATCTAAGAACTCAGGCAAGAACACCCAGGAACACACACACATACACACACACACACACACATGCACAACCTAATCCCCAACTTTGATGCTAGGATGAATCATTTTATTCCTAATTTTACTCTGCAATGTCTCTTGATGGTACAATAAGAGAAATTAGTGCATAGTCTGTATCATGGTTATTTATACTTTTCTCTCTCCTTATGCAGTAACATCTATTTCAAGTCTGTCTTTTACCAAAAAAAAAAAAAAATGTTATGCTGAAATACACCATTTGGACAGTATCTCATTATAAACAGGAACCTACTTTCAAAAACAAAAACTAAATGTGCATGACATTTCTAGGTAAAAGTTCAATTTGGCCAGGCATTGTGGTATCGTGGTACATGCCTATAATTCCAGTGACTTGGGAGTCTGAGGCAGAAGGATCTCAAACTTGAAGCCAGCCTCAGTAACTAAGCAAAGTTCTAAAACGGGTTGGGATGTGAGATAGAGATAAAGTAACTTTGGGTTCAACCCTGAATACCAGGAAAAAAAAATCAATCTGTCAGTTTGTCTCCATACCTTATAGACTGTGAAGTGAAAAAAGAGGAAGCTGAATGGCTGTAAGATAAGCCACTTGTACAGCCAGAAGACTTATCATCCTTAAGTCAAAGCCCTTTAATACATTGCAGTGGCATTTAAATTATATAAATATCACACCTGAAATATCAGCTACTCAGGAGGCTGAGCTGGGAGGACCTCCAATTTGAAACCAGCCTGGTCAGCATAGTAAGAACCCATTTCAAAAAACAAACAAAAAAGATATAAACATAGTAGACAGTAAGACTGCACTAAAGCCAGAAAAGTTTCCATGCTTTGATATGGCCAATCTAACAAGTGCTGAAACATGTGAAAATATGACATGTGTCAGGCTACCACAGAGAAGATTGGTTAATTTTCAGCAGAGTAGTGATTGGAGGGTTTAGAAGTGAATAAAGTAGACAAATATTATTTAATAATGAAAAACAAGCAAAAGAAACACTTTCCAAGCATTCAGTAATAATGAATTGACTAGTGCAACTAAAGTAGAATTATGTAGGCTTCTTACAAATGTGTTCACTATCTGAATATAAAGGGGTTTCTCATCTGGTTTTGAACTTGAAGCCATATTCTCCTGTAAGTAAGAAGTAAATGAAATACAGGGGTGTTTTCCCCTCACCATCCAATATTACATTTCTTTCTAATTCTTGTATGTCATAGCTATGGAGATCATGAAAAAAATGAAATGGAAATCTGAAAATCTGACCCAGGGTTTCCTGGACGAAACAAAGAGGAGATGGTTGATCCATAAAGCCAAAGTGTATACCAGCTAGTAGTAGATGGGTATCTGATAATATGACAGCCCAGGGATTGGTACATAAGTGAGGAAATATAAAGTGCAAGGTGGGTGGGCAGGTTACAGAAATAATGCTTTCCCAATGATCACAAAAGAGGGAGCTTTCCTTCTACTTTTAGGAAGGGCCATTTTGTATTGTGATGTGGCAAGTCAGAGAGTGAAATTCATGTACAAAGAGTAGTCAGACAAGAACAAAGGCTTGTCAGGTCAACAAAGGGTTAAATAGCCAAGGGAAGGCTTGAAGTGAGAGGAGTAATTTAGTCTTGATGGTCAGTTTTATGTGAGAGAATGCAAAAGAAAAAGCCTACAATTTAGCAGAAAATACTAGACTGGGAGTGAAGAAGTACAGGCCACGAGGGTCAAACAAACACAACAGAATTTTTGGAGCCATATCAAGACAGTTTCTATGTGATGATGTGTAAATTGGCTCCAATTCGGTTTGTAAAGAATTACAATATTTTGCCAGTGTCATCTGCTTTTGTTCAGATATTCTAATTGTTGGGGGGAAAATAACAAAAACAATTAAGTGTAAAATGATAAGCTGTTTGCAAACAACACATTCGTAGAACAATAGATCTCAAGGCAAACTAACATTGTTAGAAATACAGCTGGGCACAACAGAAGTTTTCATTTTAGTCAGTGTCTCATCCTTATTCAAAATAAAATGATTGTGTAGATGCCTGTGGCAGTTTACTCTTGAGTTTTTCACATTCTATGGAAAATGAAATTTGACTTTCACATAATTCTGAGATTCCACAATGCTACAGTGTGTGAACTGGTTCATGGGGTAGTTGTTCCTTTAAAATACACCAGCAATTTAACTGCAAAATTGTCTTTTCCTTAAACACCAGACATTGGTCATTTGTATTAATGAGTTATAGTTTTTCATTTGAATAAGATACGAATTATTCAATTGGACACATTGTATTCTGTAACATGTAGACACCTGTCATTACCAGTATCATAGAAACCATCTAATATTTCATGTGATGGTTCATCTTGCAACTGCCAAGGAGGTAACAAAAACAGCAAGCTTTTTAATGGTAGCTGTTCACTTGGCCAGGAACCAAGTATTCTTATAACTAATTCCATCCCCTAACCCTGGTTTAATATTTTAATTTTTCCAAGTCTTAGTTGAAACATTAATGTTCTTTCATTATAAGGGAAAAGTATGCTTATGTTTACAGAAGCCCTGGCACTGGCATATTGCAAGAATATTCACCAGGAGGCACACCATTCCTTATTTCATTCAGGAGTCTGGACAGCTGAACATATCCTATATATTCATGCCTATACCTCTGCGTTCCTATGATGCACTTTTATTTGTAGATCATGATCTAAGGGGTTGTGTACAGTTCTCATTAGGTCTTTTTTTGCGAGATGGAAATCTTACTAAAGTTTCCAGGCTACTCTTGATTTTGTGATTCTGCCTCAGCTTCAGGTATAGTTGAGTTGGGTTTACAGGTGTGGCCACCACTCATAGCTAGTAGTAGCAAATCTTGACAGCAGCTGGATAACACCATGCCTTCTGTATGCCATGTTAAGTCACATTTTCATTTGCTCTTTATGGCCCCCTAGACCAGCTGCTCAAAACTACAGTCACCCAGTGTGACCTCCCTAAGGACCTTGTCCCTTCACAGTGGTTTCTGAACTGCATGACAATCATTTGGCACATAACATTCCTGGCCCTCACCAGTTGGATGAAGCTAGACTTCTGGAGGGTGGGGCCTGGGATTTTAGCTTTTAATTTTTTGTTATTTTTTTGGACAAATGTCCCAAGTGATTCTGAAGTAAGATTATAGAGAAGCAAAGAGTGCTTACCTGCATTTTATTTTATGTTTTTCCTATTCAAAATATTTAAGAGTGAGGGAACTTTTAGAGAAGCAGAACAGACAGTGCATCTAACAATTCAAAGGGGTTGAGCACTAATATTAGTTGTTCTCTGGGCAGTGGGTACTAAAGTTACTGTTGGCACCAGGGCTCCTTGTCATTCCCTGCACCTTCATCTGCCACTCGCTGAAAGCGCAGTGATTCAATCTCTTTAATCCAAAGGAAATTTCTTAAAAATAAAGAAATCCTTAGCAAGAAGAGTGAAGCAGGTGGCATCACTATACCAGAACTTAAACTATACTATAGAGCAATAGTAACAAAAACAGCATTGTATTGGCACCAAAACAGACTGGTAGACCAATGGTACAAAATAGAGGACACAGAGACTAATCCACACAATTACAGTTATCTTATATTAGACAAAGTCACCAAAAACATACATCGGAGAAAAGATAGCTTCTTTAACAAATGGTGCAGGGAAAACTGGAAATCCACATGCAACAAAATGAAATTAATCCCACATCTCTCACCATGTAAAAAACTCAAATCAAAGTGTATCTAGGACCTAAGAATTAAACCAGAGATCCTGTATCTAATAGAAGAAAAAGTAGGGCCAAATGTTCATCATATCAGATTAGACCCCTATTTCCTTAATAAGACTCCTATAGTGCAAGAATTAAAATCAAGAATCAATAAATGGGATGGATTCAAACTAAAATGCTTCTCAGCAAAAGAAACAATAAGTGAGGTGAATAGAAATTCTACAACTTGGGAGCAAATATTTACCACTTGAAAATCAGATAGAGCACGAATCTCTAAGGTATATAAAGAACTCAAAAAGCTAAACAATCAAAAAAAAAAATAACCCAATCAATAAATGGGCCAAGAACCTGAACAGACAATTCTCAGAAGGTGATAAACAATCAATCAACAAATAAATTTAAAAAGTTCATTATCTCTATCAATTAGAGAAAAGCAAATCAAAAGTACTCCTTCCTTTCTTCCTTCCTTTCTTTCTTCTTTTCTTCCATCTAGGGGTTGGAGCCTGGGACACTTTATCACTTAGCTTTATCCCCACTTTTTAAAATTTTTGAGATAGGGTCCTACTAGGTTGCTGAGGGTGGCCTCAGACTTAAGATCCTCCTGCCTCAGCCTCCAGAGCCATTGGGATTGTAGGCATGGGCTTCTGCAACCAGATTTATGTGTTTCTAATATATTAAAATCAAAATTTTTAAGCCTGAAACCCTCCAAGTTAAACTCTCCTAATGCTTTTCTTTTAGCTTTGATATTAAGGGCCCCTTGTCTCTGGTAGTAGTAAATGTTTCTCTGACTATCTCTCTCCACTTACACCACAGCAGCTATTCCCTTTGATTATATTCATATGTACACACAATTAATATAATCCATATTCAACCCATCAAATAGGCTCTATCTTCCAAAGGTAACTACACTATGACCTATTCCTTCAACCATTTTTTAAAAAATCTTTGCTTGTAGTCCAATCCCAGCCATAACAACCTCTTTTCAGTTTTCATGTCACTACCTTGGTCACTGTGATTGCCCATCTATTCTTAAACAGTTAATGAAAACATTTACCTTTTGCATTAGCAATAGAAACTTTTGAAACAACTAAAAATATAAACTCCCTACATTGAATTTTAGCATTGACTATAGATAGTCACAAGCTCATTTCATTTCAAAACATAAATCAAATTTACATTTTAGACACTTAAAAACTATAGAAAGTTTTACTAGGAGAAAAAGAAACTAATAGGTAAAGTGGTTTTTTTCTTTAACTTACTCTTTCACTTAAAGAAGTGAAGTAGGCACTCCAAGTGATTGAACTCCGTGGAGGATGAAGTAAAATGAAAAGGCAAGTTCAGGCACTCAGACCTGGCTATTTAAAGTTTAAAAGTCTGCTGCTCTTTGGTACTTTCCTCATGCCTTCCCCCCCCCAATGAAAGAAAAGTGCTGATACCTTGTAAAAGCTTTTTTCTAATTTGGAGCACAGAGCTTTTAAAAAGTTTCAAGCCACTGACTCAACTAGGAGGAGGGACTAGAAGGAAGGGGAGGGGAAGAAGAAAAGGCGGGAGGAGGCTGGAGAAGAAGCTGGTGAACGTGAGGCAAGAGGAGACAAAGAGGAGTAGCCAGGTCAGGATCAAGTCCTGGCTTAAATTTGCTGACCAGAAAAAAATAAAATTGCATTAGAGACATGAATGTAGCTCTTGGAGTTACTCCTTACAGATAAAAACTGCTGATTTTAGTAATTGTTTCACCCAAAGACCTACCACACTTTCTAAAATAAAATTATAGTAAATAAAAGTTGGGGGAGAAGAGTATAGACAGTGCAAACTTTTTTAATGTTGACCAAGGTGTGTGAAGTTTGAGGTGGGTGTGAGTGTCTTATGTGATGCTCTAATTCCTTTCCTCTTAAGTAGGGACAATTAACAAAGGGAATGGTGGAGATGAGACAGAGATTTCACAAACAAAAAGTGGTATGTCTATCCACAATCCATCCCTCAATTTATTGACTTCTTTGCATTTTTACCTTTTCCATAGTGTTTTATATATATGAACTAAATATATATGTATGTGGATACGTGTGTGTGTGTCTGTGTGGGATGGGGAGTTGTACTGACTATGAGATCTTTTTTTTTTTTTTTTTTGAGAGAGAATTTTTTAATATTTATCTTTTAGTTTTGGGTGGACGCAACATCTTTATTTTATTTTTATGTGGTGCGGAGGATCTAACCCAGCGCCCCTCACCCCACCCACCTCAACCACAGCATGCCAGGCAAGCGCGCTACCGCTTGAGCAATATCCCCAGCACATGAAATATTGATATATGACCTCTACGTGATCTCCAGGGAAATGAAAATGTATATCTCACGCCCGTTCATGCCAACTCACTGAAATTTCAATCTGTAGTGAGATGTTGGAATTTTTTTTTTTAAAATAAGATACAGGCTATAGTTGCCTCATAAGTTGAGTCATCATTAAGTGGGTCCCAGATATATTCAACCTTCCTAAGATCACCTTCCCTCACAGCCCACTGGAGAGTTTTCAGCCTGATGGCAGCAGAGCTGAACGTGTAATGACTCTGTGCTTCTGCATCACTTCCAGGGCTCTCTCTCTTCAGGTCCCTGTATTGGAGTTTATAATGGCCTGAGTCAGGTGGCGTCATTCTGAGTGGGCAGCTCCTCTGAGGGCTCCCCAGATGCCATAGAAGAGGGCTGTGGTGGGACGATTCCCCATAAATAGGCTTCAGTGATGCTCCTGAGGTGGGGCAGAGGAATCTCTTGGCCATTGTTCTCTGGAAACAAAGCAAACTCATTCAGCCTTCATATTACTAAACCTTTCCCACTAATTGAAATACCAGAAAAAAAGGATAGCATACACTACATGGTAAATAACTTTTCCTAAACATACTTTCACTGAAATAAAAAAATAAGATTTTTTCTGAAATGTTGTAGTTTTAAGACATAAGTTGCCCTCTCGTTTTTTTGATAATCTTAATTCCAAGGATATGTTTTTCTTTAAGGAAGGAAAAAATGAAATTATAGAAGTAGAATTTGTAATCTGATTTTCAAGTCTTCAGGCTCATCAACCCATAAGTGTTGTTTTAGTCTTGTATTTATATTGTTCTTTCATTCAAATAAGTCTGTTGTTTGTCTTAATGAAAAATTATTTCATGCAATTGAAAACACACATGAGGAGAAGGAAGATGGCGGCGAGGGGAGTGCATTGCCCCCATGTGTTGCTTCACTGTGTGGGAGTATGACAAGTCAGGACGGCTAAAGGATATCTTGTTAGGAATTTCCAGCAATAGTGGGGTGCTCCGGAACCTGGAGGAAGGATTTCCATTGCACGAGGATCGGCTACGGGGACTCAAACGCGAGAGGTTTGTCGCACGGAGGGTAACACTGCTTATTCAGCAAATCGCCCCGCGGCTAGAGTCTGCAGCGCGCTCTGGGATAGAGACGCAGGGTTACAGCGCTGCAGTTTCTGCCAGCCGCGCAAGCACCGTACTCAGGGCTGAATTCTGGGTTCGAGATGGGGGAAGGAAGCGGTCCATCTCGGTTCTCCACACCAGTCAGACCACAGAGGAGGCCAGCAGCCACCATGCTGGTAAACTGACATCACCTCCCCTGTTTTCGACTGACCGCAGCTCATTCAGCCATAGATCAGGTAATTTCAGGCTGCAATTCGCCTGCGGCTTGCAGACAGATTGCTAGGGTTCAGCGCCTGGGTGCTTCTTAGAACCTGATCTTATCGGAGAGAACACCGAGCGCGGGGCGGCTGAGTTCCAGCTCCCGGAACCGCCCTGGCCCAGGGCTGCGGAGCCTGGGGAGGCTGCTTCTTGGACCCTGCCCCTATCAGAGCATACA
>NW_025999842.1:39167537-39177149 GCF_001458135.2 Marmota marmota marmota | reverse complement strand
CACAACAGACACTAGTATGGCAATTTGTAAATCAATGGATGTGTAACTGATGTGATTCTGCAATCTATGTATGGGGTGAAGGTGGGAGTTCATAACCCACTTGAATCAAAGTGTCGAATATGATATGTCAAGAAATTTGTAATGTTTTGAACAACCCACAATAAAAAATTAAAAAATAAAAAAAAGAAAACACACATGAAAAATATGATTTTTTATTACAATAAAATGTTTTTACCTCTTTTTAAATAAAAAATTAGTTTGTTACATTTTATCGACATTGAAAAGTTAGAAAATGAATTTGAAAATCAACATTGTTTATAATATCATCAAAAACATAAACATAGTTACAAATAAATTTAACAAAATAGGCAAAACCAAACTTTTGTTCAGTGCAAAAAAAAAAATAAACAAAACCTCTACACTTAAAACTATAAAAAATGTTTATAAAAATTAGAGGTGTAAGAAAAAAGAAAGAACACTTATATGTTGAACAGCTCAATATTATTATGATGCACATTAGTCCATGTATTCATACAGTATCAATCAAAATTTTGGTAAGATCATTTTAACAGAAATCATGGGCAAAATCTAAAATGTGTACGAAAATGCAAAGACCTACAGTAATTCAAACAATATTTTTTATTTGTCATATTGTAAAGCATTTTTTCTTTTTTAGATTTTATTTATATCCATTATAATGATACATAAAACAAAAATTATACATACTTATAGAGTATCATAATGTTTCATTACATGTATACATTATGTCATGCGGTTTTTTTTAAAAAAATTGTTTAGTTATACATGGACACAATGCCTTTATTTTGTTTATTTATTTTTATGTGGTTTTGAGGATCAAACTCAGGGCCTTGCGTGTGCTAGGCAAGGGTTACACCACTGAGCCCCAGCCCCAGCCCCATTATGTCATGTTTTAATCAGGCTAAGCATTATCTATTGCCTCAAGCATTTCAACATTAGTTCATGATAACTCTACTATGCAACAGCAAATCAAAACTCCCCAAACCTCTAACTCCCAGCTAGTTAAGACATAGTACCCACTAATCAACTTTTCCCAATCATTCTTCCCCACTTTTCTCTTCTTTAGAAAAAAAAGCTTTCTATGATTTACATAATTTTGCTTTATTTTTATATAAGATTTGTCAAGTATAATTATTACTGATTTTTTTGTAGGAAGAGCCATGTTTCTCAGAATATGTTTTTTTTTTTAGTTTTTTAAAAAATTTTTTAAAAATAAATGACAGTGAAATGCATTACAATTCATATTATACATATAGAGCACAATTTTTAATATCTCTGGTTGTATATAAAGTATGTTTACACCAATTTGTGTCTTTATACATGTACTTTGGATATTCAAGTCTATCACATTCCACCATCATGTCTAACCCCATGCCCCTCCCTTTCCCTCCAAACTCTCTGCCCTATCTATAGTTCATCTATTCCTCCCATGCGGCCCATCCCTACCCCACTATGAATCAGTCACCTTATATAAGAGAAAATATTTGGCATTTGTTTTTGGCGGGCTTGGCTAACTTCACTTAACTTTCTTCTCCAACGCCATCCATTTACCTCCAAATGCCATGATTTTATTTTCTTTTATTGGTGAGTAATATTCCATTGTGTATATATGCCACTTTTTAAAATCCATTTATCTACTGAAGGGCATCTAGGTTGGCTCCACAGTTTAGCTATTGTGAATTGTGCTGCTACAAACATTGATGTGGCTGTGTCCCTGTAGTATGCTGTTTTTAAGTCCTTTAGGTATAGACGGAGGAGTGAGATAGCTGGGTCAAAAAGTGGTTCCATTCCCAGTTTTCCAAGGAATCTCTATAATGCTTTCCAGATTGGTGGCACCAATTTGCAGTTCCACCAGTAATGTATCAGTGTACCTTTCCCCCCCCCACATCCTTGCCAAAACTGATTGTTGTTTGTCTTCATAATAGCTGCCATTTGAGTGGAGTGTGATGTAATCTTAGAATAGTTTTGATTTGCATTTCTTTAATTGCTAGAGATGATGAACATTTTTTCATATATTTGTTGATTGATTGTATATCCTCTTTGAGAAGTGTGTGTTCAAGTCCTTGGCCCATTTATTGAATGGATCATTTGTTTTTTTGGTGTTTAGCTTTTTGAGTTCTTTATATACCCTAGAGATTCATAGTCTATCTGATGTGTGAGGGGTAAAAATTTGCTCCCAAGCTGTAGACGCTATTCACCTCACAGATTGTTTTTTTTGCTGAGAAAAAAAAACTTTTTAGTTTGAGTCCATCCTATTTATTGATACTTGATTTTAATTTTTGCACTATAAGATTCTTATTAAGAAAGTTGGGGCCTAATCTGTGATGATGAATATTAGGGCCTACTTTTTCTTCTATTAGATGCAGGGTCTCTGGTTTAATTCCTAGGTCCTAGATCCACTTTGAGTTTTGTGCATGGTGAGAGAGAGGGGTTTAATTTCTTTTTGTTGCATGTGGATTTCCAGTTTATCCAGAACCTTTGTTGAAGAGGTTATCTTTTCTCCAATGTATGTTTTTGGTGCCTTTGTCTAGTATAAGATAACTATAATTATGTGAGTTAATCTCTGTGTCCTCTGTAGTATAGTTTAAGGTCTGGTATAGTGATACCACCTGCTTCACTCTTGCTATGGATTGCTTTAGCTATTCTGAGTCTCTTATTTTTCCAGATGAATTTCGTGATTGCTTTTCCTGTTTCTATGAGGCATGCCACTCAGAATTGCGTTAAATCTGTATAGTGCTTTTGGTAGAATGGTCATTTTGATAATATTAATTCTGCCTATCAAAGAGCAAGGTAGTTTTTTCCATCTTCTAAGGTCTTCTTTGATTTTTTTCTTTAGGGTTCTGTAGTTTCATTTGTTTCTGAGGCTGTTGCAAATGGGTTAGTTTTCCTCATTTCTTTTTCTGAGGATTTGTCACTAATATACAGAAATGCCTTTGATTTATGGGTGTTGATTTTATATCCTGCTACTTTGCTGGATTCATTCCCTAATCCTAGAAGTTTTCTCATGGAATTTTTTGGGTCTTCTAGGTGTAGAATCATATCATCAGCAAATAGTGCTAATTTGAGTTCTTCTTTTCCTATCCATATCCCTTTAGTTTCGTTCGTCTGTCTAATTGCTCTGGCCGTGTTTCAAGAACTATGTTAAACAGAAGTTGTCAAAGAGGGCATCCCTGTCTTGTTCCAGATTTAGAGGAGATGCCTTCAAATTTTCTCCATTTAGAATGATGTTGGTCTGGGGCTTAGCATAGATAGCCTTTATGATGTTGAGATATGTTCCTGTTGTCCCTAGTTTTTCTAGTGTTTTGAACATGAAGGGGTGCTGCATTTTGTTAAATGCTTTTTCTGCATCTATTGAGATGATCATATGATTCTTATCTTTAAGTCTATTCATGTGATGAATTACATTTATTAATTTCTTTATGTTGAATCAATCTTGCATCCCCGGGATGAATCTCACTTGATTGTGGCGCACTATCTTTTTTATATGTTTTTGTATTAGATTTGCCAGAATTTTATTGAGAATTTTTGCATTTATGTTCGTTAGAGATATTGGTCTGAAGTTTTCTTTCTTTGTTGTGTCTTTGCCTGGTTTTGGAATCCGGGTGGTATCGGCCTCATAGAATAAATTAGGAAGTGCTTTCTCTTTTTCTATTTCCTGAAATAATTTGAAGAGTATTGGTATTTGTTCTTCTTTAAAGGTCTTGTGGAACTTGGCAGTGTATCCATCTAGTCCTGGGCTCTTCCTGGTTGGTAGGCTTCTGATGTCATCTTCTATTTCATCACCTGATATTGGTCTGTTTACATTGTTTATATCATCCTGATTCAATTTGGGAAAACTGTATGACTTAAGAAATTTTTCAGTGCCTTCAATATCCCCTATTTTATTGGAGTATACATTTTCAAAATAATTTCTAATTATTCTTTTCATTTCTGTAGACCGTGTGACATTACCTTTTTCATCACATATGCTGATAATTTGAATTTTCTCTCTGGTTCTCTTTGTTAGTGTAGCTAAAGGTCTCTCAATTTTATTTATTTTTTCGAAGAATCAACTTTTTGTTTGTCATTTTTAAAAATTGTTTCTTTTGTTTCGATTTCATTGATTTCACCAAGTTGCTAAGGTTGGCTTTGAACTCACTATCCTCCTGCCTCAGCCTTCCAAGCCACTGGGATTACAGGTTTGCCACAGTGCCTACCTCATCTGCTCAATTTTTGAAACTTATTTTCTATTAGTATCATAGAAAGTTGTACCACAAAGTTTGTCTTGAGGCTTTTATGCCTGAAAATAATTAAATATCTTTGTTTTATCTAATGCCTGGTACTTTGAATCTGGATGGAATTTTAGGTGGCAATAATTTTCCTTGAGAATCAGGAGGTCATGATTTTGTCACCTTCTATCTTCCAATTGGCTGTTGAAAAGTCTAAGGCTACTCCTTTTGGGGCCTAGGGGGAGTTTTATTGATTTTTATAAGTTTTTGAAACAGGGAATAATTGCATGGTATAAAATTCAGAAGCAACAAAATAGTAACTGAGAAAAGTCAGTCTTCTACATGTTCCTTTTCCATCAGCCAAGAGGCTTTCCATTCCTAGGACAGCAAGTGTAATTGCTACCTTCTCGTAATATTCAAGTTCCAAAGATATTCTATGTACATCTATATCTACATATCAATGATCATATCAACCTAAGTCCTATAGTTTGCACAGATTTTGTGTGTGCATGTGTGTGTGTTGCGTGTTATACTCTACAGGATTCAGAGAAATCTATGTGTGTGTGTGTGTGTGTGTGTGTGTGTGTGTGTGTGTGTCATACATGCTAGGCAAACACTCTGCTACTGAGCTACGTTCCAAGCTGAAATTAGAAGTCTTTTTAAAGACACTGGTTATAGGAGAAGCTTGGTCTAATGGCACATGCCTGTCATCCCAGCGGTTTGTAAGGTAGAGGCAGGAGAATCACAAGATCAAGGCTAGCCTCAGCAATTCAGCAATTTAGCAAGATTCTCAACAACTTAGCAAGACCCTGTCTCAAAAAACAAAAACAAACAAACAAACAAATAAAAAACAGTGCAAGATATGTGGCTCAGTGGTAAAGTGCCCCTGGCTTCAATCTCTGCGAAAATAAATAAATGAATATAAGAAAAAATACAGATAAAGATACTGGGTATAGGAGAGGCACCAGATCTAATACTATTCACATTTACCTAGGTCTTGCATTATTGCCACATCATTCATCTTTTGCCATATGCCAGTAGCATTGTAGATCTTATCAACAAATGAAACAAACAAAATATTAAAAAAATACAAGACAAAATAAAAATTCTAGGCTAAAGTATTAAACTATGTAATAATACTGTGAACAACAATGTGTATGCTAAATATATTTTCAAGAAAATATAAGCAAAACCAGGAATAATGAGAATATAGTTTTAGAAGTTAATGTTTTATAGAACAAGATGGACGTAGACTAACTATACATATAAAGGATTTAAATAATGAAAGAAGCTCATTTTAATAGATTTAGACATAGATCCTTTGACTCAACAGAGATTACACATTCTATTCTTATATACATGAAACATTTATAAAAATTGATCATACACTTCATGAAAATTTTAGCGGACACAACATCTTTGTTTGTATGTGGTGCTGAGGATCGAACCCGGGCCGCACGCATGCCAGGCGAGCGCGTTACCGCTTGAGCCACATCCCCAGCCCCTCATGAAAATTTTAAAAAGAGATTTTTATAGACTACATTTTCTAATTATCAAAAGCCTACTACTTTTCAATCAATACAAATTCTCCAAAATATCGATTTAATAAAAGGAAGTCAAATTACCAATTTCAGATTATATAGAAATTATTAAGAGAAGATATACTTTGAAGCAGGTAAAGCTGTTCTCATGGATAAATTAAAGATTTGAAATTCCAGAATAAGGTAATATGTGATCCATTAAAAATACATGTTTGTTTGTTTCTTTCTTTCTTTCCTTCTTTCCTTCCTTCCTTCCTTCCTTCCTTCCTTCCTTCCTTTCTTCCTTTCTCTCTCTCTCTCTCTCTCTCTCTCTCTCTCTTTCTTTCTTTCTTCTGATGATTGAACCCAGGGACATTTTATCACTTTGGTACATTCCAAGCCCTTTTTATTTTTTAATTTTGAGAAAGGGCCATGATAATTTTCTGAGGATCCAAGTTGCTGAGACTGGCCTCCAAAGTTGCTGGAATTACAGGCACAGACCACCATGCCTGGCTCTATTTTTGTTTTTATGAACATGGAAATGGTATGAAGGATATAGACTTGATTGTTAATAATAGGGGAGGAGTATGTTCAACGATATCTTCACATCTTTGTATTACTTCACCAGTCATAATGAATATTTATTTCATTCTTTTATAATTAATATTGTAATTGTAATTGCTTAAATTTTATACCACTAATTTGGTAAATCACTTAAAAATAAGTAAAATTGGGGAAGGTTGCTAGTCCTTTCCAAAAGGCTATAAATTCAATGGAGTACACATGGTGAGATGTGCACTTTTTCCTAACAAACTATTTTCAGAATAAATTTATATTTATAGAAAACTTGTGAAGATAGAACAGAGGTTTCTCTTATTTTTCACATCTTACAATAGCATGATACATTTATTACAGTTCATGGATCAATATTTATACAATATTAACAGAGTCTATACAAATATGTGATGTCTTTATCCAGGTTTCCTTAAGATTGTTTTCTTTATATTTTGCAAATTATTTTATTTGTTCTAATACTGAGATTTTCTTAGCTTTTACCAAATGTTCTTCTACTCTTCCAAGATCCCATCCAGGAAAAAACTTTAAATATAGTTATCAAACCTCATTAAGCTCTTCTTGGCAGCAAGTGTTTAAGACTTGTTTTTGATGACCCTATCAAGTTTTAAGAGCACTAGAAAGGTGTTTTGCACAATGTCCTGCAGATATCATTTTTTGATATTTTCTTATTAGAATGTTGCTGTGGGTTTAGGGAGGTGAAGGGTTGTTTTCATAGAGGGTATGCACAATCAACATGGCTTACACTATTGATATTGACCTTGATCACCTTCGGTAGTGTTTGTCAAGTTTCCCAGCTGTATAAAGTCACTCTTTTCTTATCTTTTTCTCTACTATAATTTCTTTCCAAAAATTATAGTATGGAATTTGCAAAGGTGTACTTAAGGGATAAGTTATGCTGTACCTCCTTGAGGGCAGAGTATCCACATGAATTATTTTGAATCCATCTCTAATAGAAATTGTCATCTTCTAAGGAATCTATTCTATTTTTTATATTAGTATGGATTCATGGATATTTGTTTTATACCGGGTTATAATTCAAATATTACTTTATTTTGTTGCTAAAATTATGCTAATTTTGGCTAATGGGAGTGTTTTAATTTAGCTCCATATTGCTTTGACATACCTTTATTATTTTAGGGGTTTTGTTTTTATTTTAGCACTTCCTTACTTTCTAGCATTACAAGATGATCCAGTTCATATTGAATTTTGCCTTCTCCAGTCCTAGAATAAGTAATTTATCCAAGGATTTTTTTTTTAGGCCTCTTTAATAAAACTTTTTATTTTTAGTGCTGAGCATCAAATCCAGGCCCTTACACATGATCGGCAAGTGCTCTACCACTTAGCTATATCCCAGTCCCTTTGTTCCTTTTATTGGAAAATGGAGAATGATCTTAGAAACCTGATCTGGATTCTTCCCAGTGTTCTTTGCTTTTGTGGTGTCATTGTTTTTCTAGGCCATCTCAGCTGATAGAATAAGGAAATACATGTGTGTATACCAATTCATGCATGCACACACACAAACATACAATTACATAACTATTTCTATATGTAAACATCATATCTATATTGAGCCAAACATGAGTTTTTACTGATGTCTCCAACTCGAGCCTATTATTACCTGAATCAATTCCAGCCTCTTCTGCTTTTTCATCTATAAACCTGATTGCAGCAGTGACACACCTACCTTCCTCTGTCTGTCATCCACTTACTGAATTTTGCATTTCCAACATACATGGCTAGTAGTGTTAGAATTGGGAAGCTAAACTGTGTGGAATTTTTTTTTTTTTATCAACCAGACTGCTGTGCTTTTGTGTGGTTTCTCTTGCCTTTACTCATACTTCCAAAGTTATGTAGATCAATACATTTTCACTCAATGCTCTGCATTTGTTCTCTAGTTTGTTAACTTTTTTTGTGGGCAGGTACTGGGGATTGAACCCCGGGACACTTTATCACTGAGCCTCATCCCTAGACTTTTTTTATTTTTTTATTTTGAGACAGGATCACTAAGTTGCTTAGGGCCTTGCTATGTTGCTGAGGCTGGCCTTCAACTTTTGATCCTCCTGCCTCAGTCTCATGAGTCACTGGGATTACAAATGTGTCCCACCATGTCTGACTCATTTGTTAACTTTTAAAACAATCACCATATTATTTTACATCTATACTAGCAGGCTTATGTGGAATCAAGTTTGGAGACTTTTAGCCAAAAGTTAGATATATTCTGGATTGTTCTAGGACATCCAAAATTAAAGGTACTTTCTCATTTTGAGTTGGTCTGCTTGTTGAAACTGTTGTATCACAAAGACAAAAATAATTAGTTCTCAAGTCATAGAGAACAACCAAAAAAGTTTCATCGTCTTTACTGTATTTTAAAAACAGGGACAATCAATATCCAGATATTATTTGCACTGTTCCTGCCCTTTGTTTAAAGGTGAGATTAATTTTCCAATTGGTATGGAGTTCTGGAAATGGGAGTTCGCTCAACCCCTTCAACAGAGCCTCCACCGCAGGAATCAGTTAATGTCAGAGGGAAGTGTTACAATCCCTTTTATTACTTTCCTCAGGGAAGAAATTGTGGGCCCCTGTGAGACCTACTCATAATCTTCTTATGTCATTTGGGGAACTGAGGACAATTTTTTCCTTATCCTTTTTAGAAATAGAAAACAAACAAACAAAAATCAAAGCTGATATCTGGACGTTGAGCTGAGGGTTTATTCTTATTTATTTATTTATTTATATTTGGTACTGGGAATAAATTCGGGAGTTTTACCATGGAGCTACATCCCCAGCCCTCTTTGTTTTTTACTTCTTAGTTCTTAATATTTAGAGAGGGTCTCCCTAAGTTTCTTAGGGCTTTGGTTGAGATTGGTTTAGGAACATGTGATCTTCCTGTATCAGCCCCCAGCCCAGCTGTTTGGATTACAGGCAGGAACTACCATGACTGACATCTGGCCAGCTGAGGATTCATACACTGCTGGTGTACATGTAGTAGTATGTAGAGTCTGTAAACAAGTCAGGATGGCGCCTGGCAAATGTTAGAGTCTATAAACAAGTCTGGATGGTGCCTGGCAAAATGCCAGAGGGAGTGGTTTGTGAAGTAACCCCAGCGAGCCATTATGTGTGGAGATTTCTTATTGGTTGACTGATGTATCTAGTTTATGCTAATTAGATAAGCTGTGTGGAATGTGTAAATACCACTCCTGTCCTGCAGTAAACGGCTCCCACTCCTGCTGTATCAATCTACACAAGTCGTTTGTCCCCCCCCCCCCCCC
>NW_025999842.1:39159180-39165915 GCF_001458135.2 Marmota marmota marmota | reverse complement strand
AAAAAAAAAAAAAAAAAAAAGATATATGGAAAGTGTCTTTAGTTTTAGAAAGAAATGATGATTGATTGAGCCTGATGAAAAAGTAATGATTTGTTTTACCTTAAGTAGCTGTATGTTAGTGGTAGCATCTGTTTTGGATAGTGTTCTTGTTTCCAAAATACAATAAATATGCTACTAAAATTTGGCTTCATCAGAATTTTTAGATGAACTGGATTTTTTTTTTTTTTTTTTAACCAGGAGTTGAACCCAGAGGTGCTTAATTACTGACCCACATTCTCTTTTTATTTTTTATTTTGAGAAAGTGTCTGGATGGCTAAGTTGGTTGGGGCCTTGGCTAAGTTGCTGAGGCTGGCTTTAAACTTTCCATCCCCCTGTCTTAGCCTCTCAAGCCACTGGGATTACAGGTGTCCTCCACTGTACCCACCTGAGCTATCTTATTTTTTTTTTTTTTTGAATCCTTGAATATTTTTAAAAGTTATTGATCAAATATTTTTAAAAGTTATTGATCATTCCTTATTTTGCTTTCAAAAATAAAAGAGAATAAGAAACTTTGTAAAGTGATTTTTAAATTTTAATTATGAGAATTCCTTTAAAGTTGAAATGTTCTATTGGAATGTGAAAGAGATAGGGAGGGTCAAAGCAGTGATACTGCATGGTACCCCGCTCAGCAAATCTATTTACTTTCCAGTTTCTCTAATATACTTATTGCCACTACAGCCTTTGTATAACATGTAGTTATTTCCAAGTAATAAAATGTTATACCACTCAGTGCCTTAACACACCCTAAAATAATTTTTCTGCTCAGGAATAGTTTTAGAAATATGTTACAGTTGGTGCAAAAATTTGAAAAATGTAGGGGTTTAAATAGAAACAAATCAGTATCATGGTACAAAAAATAAAAGGTATTCTAGGAATGAAATTGACATTTCTTTAGGTTGATGTTTACAAACAAGTTATTAAAGGGCCAAGTACAGGTCTCTCTGAGTATTCATTTGGATATTTAGAAGAAAATTGTGAGTTACGCTTTTGTTATTTACCACAGGGAGGCATTTTTCGAAATACATTGATCCTCTGAAAAAAAAACGTACACAATCAATAGCAAGTTTTTGAATTCAGCCTATTCTCTGTTTTCTGCAGATTATTGCATTTTTCTTGTGTTCAAAGCCTTAATAGCTAGATATCAAAAAGAATTATTTATCTTGATTTTTTGCCTTGGAAAATGATTTAAAGTAGATCAGGAATTAAAACTTTGGGAAAAAGTAAACCATTTAGTTCTTACCTGTTTAACTTATTGTTTCAATAACAGCTATATATTAACAATATTTCTATTTCGTAGCAAGCACAGGTAGTACTTCATGTTTAATTGTGGGATAAGTTGGTGTAGAAAAAATTGTTTTATCAGTTCATCAGGAAGATAAATTCTCATTTAAACAACATTATAAAATATTGGTTATTTTGAGAAAATTATTACTCTTGGACAACTCTTCAGATAATGTTAAGACTTACAGCATAGAGCCATCCTTAACTTTTGTTAGTGACATTTAATAACTTCTGAAAGTTTTGTCATATAGAATAAAAGCTAATATAATCATATTTATGGCTGTCTTCTACTAGATGCTTATTTATTTTATTTTATTTTTGCTACTGAATATTGAACCCAGGAGCACTCTACCATTGAGCTACAGCCCCTGCCCACATTGCCCTTTTTTAAGTTTATTGAGACAGAGTCTTGCTAAATTGCCTAGGCTGGCCTCAAACTTAACATCCTCCTGACTTAGCCTCCTGAGTATCTGGGATGACAGGCATGCACCACCATTCCCAGTTATTGGTGCATGACAGGCATGCACCACCATGCCCAGCTATTGAATGAAATTATTCTTTTATAATATTTAAAGCAAAGGAAAGCCAAGAGTTCAACATAAAGTGAAAAGAGGCATAAGTAAGTTCTTGACTACCAAGATTAATTATGAACTTTGGTTCTACAGAAAACCAAACAGCAAGACAATGAATTAATAAGGGACAAAATCTTGGTTGTCATTTATAGGTCCCTGACATTGTCTGCTGTGTTTTGAGTTGTACAGCAATGTACATTGCAGCAGAGTATTTTCTTCACTAAAATTAAAATCCTTTTTAAATTCTTTTTTAGATCTATCCAGTATTGTTTTTCTAGGCTTAGGAAAAATTTCCCAAGAAAGATCTGTCTTAATATCAAAAAGTATGATCAGACTTCTGGTAGACATAGGCTAATCAGAAATAAGAAAAGAAAATACAAAGTAGGCTTATTCCATTGTTTACTAATCTGGAAAGTAATATATCTCCAAATCACTGGCTATTGGACAGAGTAGAGAGTTTTAAAGGCATTATCAAAATGTTATGATTTACTAACATCTTTCTAAAACATATCAAGCTAAGAAATATGAAGTGTTAACAGAAAAAATTATTTTACATTAGGTAAAACAGTGTAAGTTTGCATTTACTGTGATTAAATTTGCAGGAAAAAAAATTTCTTGTGCCTATACGTTTGTGCCTAGAGTCAGAGATCTCAACACTAGGTGTGTCACTTGTCTTCTCTGAGAGGTGAGGGGTATCTGCACCCTGCCTTTGGGGTGTGTATACCTTTCCTTTGGTGTTCTTTAATGTAAATATTTGCTTGTACTTTGCTTTTGTCACAACCTGAAATACTTTTCAGCAGTAGGTCAAGAATCTGCCTGAGTCAGGTTAAGTTCTCACTGCCCTCTTGGGCAGACGACCTACGATCTCTTTCTGGTGACAGTAATACTATATAGTTTTGAGACTTAAAAGTACTTTCAATTTCTTTTCTTTTTGCATAAAGCTCTATAGCTTTACAACAAACACTTAAAAATACCGTGTTATCATTTTTCTCTTATGACTACTGAAGGCAGTCAAAGTTGTACAAAGTTGTACTGACCATTGTTATATTCTACATCATGGTATTTGAAATAAAGCCTAGACATGGTCCAGAGACAATGACACAGGAATTCAATGTGAACCAATGGCATGTTAAATATATGAGATTCTACTACTCTTTTTATAATCAGTAAAATCTAAGAGTGGTAGGTTTCATCACTAAATAATTAAATTTGTATCACTTGCATCCCTTTCCCACATTTTTTTTTTTTTTTGTGTGTGTGTGTGTGTGTGGTACTGGGGATTGAAGGCAGGGCTTTGCACATAGTAAGCAAAGATTCACCCGTTGATATAATACCCCAGGCCCCACACTTCTAAAACTTCTGGGACTTCTTCACTACTCATATCTCCTCACAAATTCCAAAAGGAAAGAAAAAATGTTTGAGAAAGAAAAAGTAACATTTCATATTTTACCCCTAATGGAAATCTTCAGGTTTTGTTTAGTTTTCTTTGTACAAAGTAACAATGGTACCATATAGAATTTTTACTAGGGATATTTTGTTTCAATATGCAAAACCATAAATAATCAGTCAAGGAAAGTTAGCTAACATCAGCCTACTGCCAAGAGAGCTAGTAGAATAAGCACTATATGGGTGGACTTGCTACAGTCTAACATTAAGATCTGACAGTCAGATTTAAAAATTTTTCAGTATTTTTGTTAATGTATACTTAGCTGAAAATTAGATATTTACTCAAAATAGACTAAAGAAAATTATGATATGTCTGAAGGCTACAGGGGAATCTCATAGAAAGAAGTTCAATGTGAAAAGCCAAGTGTCAAAAGAACTAAAAAGATAGGAAATTTTCTAGTTCTCTTTCTTGATCCAGATGTCCTGTGTCTTTGTGTTCTAGTTTTCTCTTTGTAGACTAATCATATCTTCTCTCCTTTTGCTTATATTATTGAAGTCACTTCCAAAGGGCAATGTCACCTTCCTCAGGAGGCAAGCTTCAAGGTAAATCAAATTACTAAAAGGTAATTTGGTGATGGTTTGTTGTTTTGGTATCACAGATGTTTGCCTATGTCCAAACAAAGATGTATAAATTCAAGGTGTACAATTTTCTATATGTCAATTAGACCTCAATAACCTTTAAAAATAAGTAATTTGGTAAGAACAGAATCAGATTAATTTCATGAACACTGAATAATGAACCAGGTATGTCTATATAAACTTCCAACATCAGTCGCTTTGAAAATGTACCCCTCTCAGACCCCTTGTTGAAGTGGTGAGATTGGGATATTGTGAGTGTATCACGTGATCCCTTGAGGGATGAAAATCACAAAGCCTTTTTCTTTCCTATGTTATTCTCCTCCTGATACAAATGGAGAATATTCATTTTATTAATATTTATCTTCGCTCCATGCTAGAGATAATGTTGGTCACTGTGGACACAAAAAAGAAGTTGTTGTTCTTGAAGCTCATGTTTTATTTGTTTTGAAACATTAAATTATACTTACCAAATCATTCTATGTTTATTGAGATTATCATTGATACTATTTATTTTAGTGATTATTTTCCTCTTCTAAATTCACAAGAAACTTAGAAAGGTCAATGGAGAAATGGAACTGGCTTCATCTCTAACCACATTTCTTTATGACTTCTTAGGGTATTGGAACAGGAATCAAAACTCAAGGCCTTTCTAAGATGGAACATCCTTCTTCCATAAAAGTATCAAATGTCTAAATGTATAAAGGTAAGCCAAAATTAATCTTTCATCTTCATTTTACTCCCCAGAAGATGGCAGGGATAATCTACTTTCCCAAACATAATTGCTATGGGTAAAAACCATAAATGAACTGCAATCTGCCTCTCAGGGCCAGTACCTACTAGAAATCTAATACAATAACAATGGAAAACAAATAAAGGGGATCTGTACTGGAAAAAATAAACAAAGTTGTCATTAATGGCAGATGATTTGGATTGATATATAATAGTAAATTTTGTGGATAAGTTATTAGAATTAAGGAGCAATTTTTAAGTAATAAAGTTGATAAATTCAAAATGAGTATATGAAAAGCAATTGAAATTCTGTGATTTAGTAGTTGCAATTGTAATGACAAAAAATGTAAATAATTCATATCAATTAAGAGCATATTGAAGAGAAAAAATTAAAATAGGCAAAAAAGAAAAAAGAGGAATAGCATAATACAGAGACAGGAAGTTATTACAACTACACATCATTTTAGATGAATCTCACAGGTATATATATAAGCAAATAGAGTAAGTCATAGTCAAAAAAAGTCAAGTAAAAATAGAAAACACTAAATAATTTTTTGGTTAGGAATAAAATCTTTGATGGTACAAAAATAAATAAAAGCAAGGTAATGATTATTATAAAAGTAGGAATGTAAAATATGTTTTGCTAGGAGAAATTCTGAACTTCTAGTTGGCACTGAATTTACATAAAGTGTTTTGAGAATTTCATCCTTGATAAATATACAGATTCTGGTCCCAAGGAGAATTATAAATTTTATGTGTAGTGTTTTTATATCCTCAACTTTAGGCCATCTTACAACTCAAAATTAATTTATAATGTTTATTTTTAAAGTAATACATGTATAATAATCCGTCAGTATCCATGAGGGATTGAACCCTGGCAGATGACAAAATCTGTGGATGCTTGCCCCTTATATAAAATGGCATAACATTTTCATATAACCTATGCATATCTCTCAGTATACTTTAAATCATCTCTAGATTGTGTGCAATACCAAATTCTATGTAACTGCTATGTAAATCATTGTTATATTGTATTGTTTAGGAAAGAATGACAATAAAAAATCTGTACATGTTTGGACACAATTTTTTTCCACAATATTTTCAGTCTATGGTTTGCTGAATCCATGGATGTGAAATTAATGAATTTAGAGGGGTGCTTATACACTTTATCTTTAAAAAAATTTTTTTAAAGTTATAGATGGGCACAATACCTTTATTTTATTTTTTTATGTGGTGCTGAGGATCGAACTCAGTGCCTCATGCGTTCTAGGCAAGAGCTCTACCACTGAGCTACAACCCCAGCCCTACCTATACACTTTCAAAGGGCAAATAGTACAGGTTTCTAAATAACAAGCATGAATAAGCATTAATCCTTAGCGTATCTCTCCCTCTTCTTGAGATGTAAACAATTCCAATGATTTTTTCTTCTTTTATTTACATCTGTATTTTAAAATATTGCAATTATTTCCTATTTATTGTTTTTTTTAAATTTTAAGTATATACTGATTCCTAATATGTAAGATACAGCTCTATAATATCACATATATTCTCTTCCCATTCTGCTTATATAATAGTTTTTAGTAAAATTAGTATCAATAACTCCTATTTTTGTGACATGGAAATATGATGTCTTGATCCAGAGTGGTATCACTGGATGTGGTAAGAAATGGACAAATTCTGGATATGCTTCCTTGACAATGGAGTTGGCAGGATTTCCTAATAGCTCAAGTATGGTATATGGCTGAATTAGAGGAGGCAAAGCAAGCTCAAAATTTTAGCCTGAGCAACTAGAACTCATTAACTCAGATTGGAAAGACACAAAAAGAAATAAGTGTCTGGGCACGGTGGTGTATACCTGTAATCCCAGTGGCTCAGGAGGCTGAGGCAGGAGGATCAAGAGTTCAAAGCCAGACCCATCAAAAGCGAGGTGCTAGGCAACTCAGTGAGACCCTGTGTCTAACTGAAATACAAAACAGGGCTGGGAATGTGGCTCAGCAGTCAAGTGCCCCTGAGTTCAATTCCCAGTAACCCCCCGCCCCCCCCGCCCCAAAAAAAAAGGCAAAAGAAAGAAAAAGAAGAAGTGCAGTAG
>NW_025999842.1:39108891-39158821 GCF_001458135.2 Marmota marmota marmota | reverse complement strand
CCCCCCCCGCCCCAAAAAAAAAAAGAAAGAAAGAAAAAGAAAGAAGTGCAGTAGTAATTCAGAAGTTTGATTTGGAAATGCTGAATAAATAAAATTCTATTATGGGAACATCTGCCAAGCAGTTGTAAATGAGTACAGTTCCTGCGCGTGAAATGTTAGTGTTAGAAATGAAAGTTCTGAAGTCAATATTGTATGGTTGGTATTTTAAAGACATGGATCACTAAGTCCTTGTAGCATATAATTATCTGAGTTTGGAGAGTTATGTCTTCAGATTATTTCTGTCTTCCCAAACAAAAAGTTTCCTCTCAATGCAAATGAATTTATTTCAAAATCTAGGAGGGGCTGGAAATAGCACTTTATAATTATTAGGAATTATTTATGTGGAGATTTATAGGAAGCACAAAGATATTACAGAATTTTAGCACCATATGACTTTGGATAAGAAATTACATTATTGTAATTACAAATTGTACTTACAAATTTTTTTTCTCTACTAACTTTTTCATATTGTGTAAAAACATTATATAGATTTATTTAGAAACAAGGATAAAATGTCCCACACTTTACCAATAAATTTTTAACAATGTGATAAAATTGTGTTTTCCTACAATCACAAAGAACCTAATGGATTAGAAGCTAGAAGGATGTTAATGTATATTTTTTATTTCTGTGGGAAAGGAAAGCTGGTGATCTATATTGATTTAGTAAATGGCTTTTCCTCCCATTACGGAGTGCAAGTTTCCAATATCATTTCTTTTTTGGATTCCATACCACTATTTAACACAGCAGACAAAATTACTGTAAGATTTGCAATAAAACCATATCAGATGTTTTCAAATGTAAACTTTGTTCCCTGGGGAAATAAGTTACTATGTAAGTGGAGTGAAATAAACATCTTTAATTACATGACATGAAAAACAATTCCTCTCACTATTTAGCTTTCCCTTGACATTTCAGTTAATCTGTGCCTTTTTCCTTATATATCAAAAGACTGTGTTTGAGTGTATCTGTACTTCTGAAATGCCTGACTTTAGGACTTATCCTTACATACAATAAGAGGACATACAGTATTCTCCTTTCACTGTTTCTTGTTGTTAAATAATGCTTGCCCACACTCAGAACATATGAGGCATCCAATCAACTATCTTCATATATGTTATGGCTTGACTTTTTTGTCTTTTTCCTGAACCTTGCTTCCTTGTCTAGGATAAAGTGAATCTCTGAGTAAAAGCCTCAACATCTTATAAAATTCTTTCTAGAATTTTCAGCCTATATCCTAGTAGGTAAGCCCTTACCTATATTCTCTGTACTTGAGCAAATCAAATTCTCTATTATGTTCTCTCATATTCTCTTTGTCCTTGTGGGTTTACGTCCTTTGTATTTATCATTTTAGTGGTGTTTTTGGATGAAGCAGAAATAAATGCATGTGTTCAAGCTATCACATTTAAAAGCTAAATATTTTTTATGTCATAAAACCCAGTAAAATGCTTCTTACATTTTTTATAGTTATAACAAATATATATCATATGGGTGACCTTGTTTAATAGCAAAATAAGCTTTTTAAAGTGATAAAAAAGGCCTTGAAATTATTCATTGCTTATTGTTAGTAGTCTAATAGTACTTCTGATATTATAATTTTGTAATCTATCAGAATACTGTGAATGTTATTGGATTATATTAGTAATGCTTTATATCTGAATTGGAGAAAATATTACTTAGTTTTTACACATAGAAAAAACTTAAGTCACCAAATTATTTCTTCCATTAGAACTGCTTTTTAGTGCCTTGCTGTCTTTAAAATGTTTTATCCTAATGTTTATGGTTAGTATACACAGAGTATCTGGGAAAAGAAAGAATATGATGAGTTTTTATTATTGATACATATATGAATACATTTAAAAACATTACTAAAACACTAAATATTTCAAAACAGCAAGGCTATTTTTAATCTCTCTCTCTCTTCTCTCTCTTTTTCTCTCTCTCCCTCTCTCATCTCCCAACTTGCCTAGAAAATAGATTTCAAAATTAGTAAAGGGGTAAATACAGCCTAGCTGGAGAATTTAGACTATTAAAAACTTTGCTTAGATGATATTAAGTATTATACACTAAGATTAAAGGAAAAATCAACAAACATACTATCGTTATTAAGACAAATATTGAAGAAATATTTAAGTGGAAGTACTGCCTAAACAAAGATTCTTAGAACTGGTGGCCATCATTTGAGGCCATATGCAGCATCTTGTCTAATTACCTGCATACACAGCTCCCTTTATGTGCTACGTGTTCCCCTTACCAGACTCTGAGCCATTGGGAACAACAGTCTTGTCTTACCATCTTCTTGCTCACAGTGCCCACCATAGCATATAGCAAAATGCCTAGCATACAGCAGATGCTTATATATGTTTGATAAATAGGTGCTATCAAGTAATTTGAGATGATCAGTGACTCTGGAGGAAGAAACAAAGTTCATTTGCTTCAATGCTCTTTCCTTTTGCTTTTTGAATCCAGCCTATGTACAGGATTCATAATTCTGTTCTGATCTCTGCTTACCTTTGTAGGGATCACTTAGATGATATTAAGTATTATATACTTAATATCAATATATGAAAATATATGAAAAAATGTTCATCATCTCTAGCAATTAGAGAAATGAAAATCAAAACTACTCTAAGATTTCATCTCACTCCAGTCAGGATGGCAGCTATTAAGAATACAAACAACAATAAGTGTTGATAAGGATGTGGGGAAAAAGGTACACTTATACATTGCTGGTGGGATTGCAAAATGGTGCAGCCAATATGGAAAGCAGTATGGAGATTCCTTGGAAAACAAAACTATTTGACCCAGCTATCCCACTACTCAGTCTATACCCAAAGGATTTTAAAATAGCATACTACAGGGACACAGCCACATCAATTAATCTTTTAACAAAGTTGATGTTTTTTGTGAGACATCTCATTCCAATGTTTGCTTCTCAGCTAGTTTTGACCTTGGATGGAAAAGAGGAATGTTATTTTACCCACTTCTAAACAAGTTTACTGTTGATAAAACAAAAGTACTAATATATACATAATTTAAAAAATAGTGTGGTAGGGTTTATCACAAAAACCAAGGTCCTATGCTTCATTACCCATCTCCCCCATCCCAGTTTCTTCTCAGAGGCAACCCATATTAAAATGTTTTGTTTGGTAGTTTTTCATCACTTCAATATAATACAACTGTGTTATTTACAAGCCTATCAGCTTTAGAGATAATTCATTGACTTTTTTTTCCTGTAATACATGAGGATTTAGTGTATTTATGTCATCCCTGTAGTGAGATTTTTGTAGTATACAAAATTATATACATGCACACACTACTATTACAATTATGGACAAAGAACTTTTAATGTGTGTGTGCATTGCTTTATACATAGTAATGCATTGCACATTATAGACACTTAAGAAATACTTATCGGAGGAATATAATTTTAATATATGAAAAAAATATATATGTAATTTTATGTTTAAAATTTTCTCCTTAAAATGTGAATATTTTCCCTGTTATTAGATACTCACAGGAACTTTAAACAATTCTTTTAAAATATAAATTTCAGCAGAGTGTATTTTGACATATCATACATACATGGAGTATAACTTCCCATTCTTGTGGTTGTACAGGATGTGGGATTACATTGGTCATATATTCATATATGAACATAGGAAAGTTATGTCCAATTAAGTCTACTGTCCTATTCCCATTCCCCCTCTCTTCCCTTCATTTCCCCTTTGTCTAATCCAATGAATTTCTATTCTTACCCTTTCCCTGCTTGTTATATATTAACAGCTGCATATCAGAGAGAATATTTAGCCTTTGTTTTTTTGGGATTGGCTTATTTCACTTGGCATAATAGTCTCCATTTCCATCCATTTAGTGGCAAATGCTATAATTTTCTTCCTCTTTAAGGATGAGTAATATTTCATTGTGCATATATACCACATTTTCTTTATCCATTTATCTAATGAAGGGCATTCAGGTTGGTTCCATAGCTTTGCTATTGAGAATTGAAGTTCTATAAATATTGATGCTGATTTTAAGTCCTTTGGGTATATGCTGAGGAGTGGGATAACTGGGTCAAATGGTGGTTCCATTCCAAGTTTTATGAGGGATCTCCATTTCCAGAGTGGCTGCAGCAATTTGCAGTCCCACCAGTAATGTATGAGTGAACATTTTTCCCCACATTTTTGCCAATATTTATTGTTACTAGTATTCTGGATAATTGCCATTCTCACTAGAGTGAGATGAAATCTCAGTATAGTTTTAATTTGCATTTCTGTAATTGCTTTGATGTTGAAAATTTTTTTCATATATTTGTTGAGCAATCATATTTCTTCCGTGAAGTGTCCAGTTCCTTTGCCCATTTATTTACTGGGATACTTGTTTTTTTGATGTTAGTTTTTTGAGTTCTTTATATATTCTAGAGATTAATGTTCTATTTGAGGTGCAGGTGGCAAAGATTTTCTTCCATTCTGTGGGCTCTCTGCTCACATTGTTGTTTCCTTTGCTCTGAAGAAGCTTTTTAGTTTGATATCATCCCATTTGTTGATTCTTGATTTTACTTCTTGTGCTTTATAAGTCTTGTTGAGGAATTTGATTCCAAGCCAACATGATGGAGAGCTGAGTCTATTTTTTCTTCTAGTAGGTATATGGTCTTTGGTCTAATGTTTAGATCCTTGAGTTTTGTGCAGGGTGAGAGACAGGGGTTTAATTTCCTTTTGCTATGTATAGATTTTCAGTTTTCCTAGCACCATTTGTTGAAGAGGCTATCTTTTCTCCACTATATGTTTATAGAACCTTCCTCTAGTATGAGATAACTGTATTTATGTGGGTTTGTCTCTGTGTCTTCTATTTTGTACCATTGGTCTACATGTCTGTTTTGGTGATAATACCATGCTGTTTTTTATATCAGGGATTGAACTTAGGGGCACTCAACCACGGAGTCACATTCCCAGCCCTATTTTGTATTTTATTTAGAGACAGGGTCTCACTGAGTTGCTTAGCGCCTCATAGTTGCTGGCTTTGAGCTCACAATCCTCCTGTCTCAGCCTCCAGAGCTGCTGGGATTACAGGTGTGTGCTACCACACCTGACACCATGCTGTTTTTGTTACTATAGCTCTGTAGTATAATTTACAGTCTGATATTATGATGCTTCCTGCTTCACTTTTCTGGCTAAGAATTGCTTTGGCTATTCTAGGACTCCTATTATCACTGGGAAATTTTTAAGTGGTTGAAATTAATTGCATATGACTGTGCCATAATTTAACTTTCAACCCATTGTGACATATTTAGAAAGTTAAGTTTCTAATGTTCCAAATAACCTGCCTGTAAACAATAAGTCATCAACTGCATCTCACATCCCTGATGCTTAGAGTGGATTTCAAACAATGGAATTACTGAACAAAAGTTTTTGATACATATTGCAAATTTCCTTTCTAGAAAGATTTTATTTTTTATAAAAGTATGATTATTTAATTCCACATTATTTACCCCCCCATAACTTGGTAAACTTTGTAGATTTAATGTTTATCTTGCTTTAGTTTGAGTTTTTTGATTGCCAATGTGGCTAAAGATTTTTTACCTATGTCCATTACTTATTATGACAAAACATTTTTTCTGCTTACAATTGGATTGTATTACTAAATTTTTAATAATTCAGGTAAATATTTCATAAATTCATTTAGTTCTCTGATTAATCATTATTAGTGATCATTAGTTTTCACATAGGAAAATAATTTTAAGAATTAACAGGCTAAATAAATATTTACTGTTAATTTTTTTTTTTTTTTTTTTTTGGTATAGGGATTGAAGCCAGGGGCACTCGACCACTGAGCCACATTCCAAGCCCTTTTTATTTTTTGAGGCAGGGTCTTGCTAAGTTGCTTAGGGCCTTGCTAAGTTGCTGAGACTGCCTTTGAACTTGTGATCCTCCTGCCTCTGCCTCCCCAGCCACTGGGATTACAGGAGTGTACCACCATGTCCAGCCTACAATGAAATAAATATTAGTTGCATGGCTCTTTGTGTTCATTTTAACTTTAACTGTATGCTGTGGGTAATGTTTATCACACTTATTTGATCATTGTTTTAATCTTGTTCTATTTTTCCCATGATTTATCTCATTTACATTTTCCACTTGACTGTGATTTCTTCTGTGATTTAAAAAAATATATGTCTGTAGCAGTTTTGATGAAGAGAAGTAAAGAAAATAGCAAACCTTTTTCACTATTATAATAAGATATTAAGCTTTTGGATTATAACAATTTTCCACAGGGTAAAAGCTGACTGACTTAAGCTTGTCACCTGCTTGTATTTTGTGGCCTGGGGTTGACAGAAGGAGGATCTTCTTATTGTAGCTTCAGAAATGAGACACACAATTGACTATTTCCATAAAACTTTTGATGGTGTAGGATTCTGGGCAGGAAAAAAAATCAGTTATATTGTCTGTGCTAAAACATTATCAATGGAGCCACTGTTTGTGGGATAGTTTTATTTTTCTCATATAATGTACGATCTCAGTGTCTAATATCTAGGTAATTATGTTTCTGAGAATCAACTACTCAAAGATTTCTTAAAAGTATTTCCCAACTGTTCATTAATACTTGGTCTATACAGAAAGTTTGTGAACCTTGAAATTTATCACTTTTGTCAAATTGGGCACCAATTGTATTTAAACTCTCAATAATATTACATAAACAAAGCAATTACAGGTTATTTAAATTATTTTAAATAGTACTTGGTATACTAAAAATCTTCTCAGAAATATGCAATATTAGTTTATTTATTTATCTAGCAGTACTGAGGATTGAACCCAGGAATGCTCTACCACTAAGCTACATCTCCTGCTCTTTTATTTTTTATTGGGACTAGGTGTTGTTAAGTTATTCCAGGTTGGTCTCAAACTTGCAATCCTCCTGTCTCAGTCTCCTGAGTTGCTGGGATTATAGGCATGTATCACCATGCCCAGTCTGAAACATGTAATAGTTTTAATAGCCAAAAAGCATAAAACACCAAATGTCTGCCAGTATGTAAATATACAAACAACTTGTGGTATATTCATACAATGGATACTATTAAGCAATACAACAGAAAGAACTATTGATACACAATATTATGTTATATCCTGCAAAATCTCCTGTGTCATTGCAGGAATGTTTGTGGTAAAATGATTGGATTGTGACAGCTGTGATTTAATCAGTCCATCATAGTTTGAATTAACTGGGTGGTAATGTAGGCAGGCTGGCCATGGCTAGAGGAGGCAGGTAATGGGGGGATATGCCCAAGAAAGGTACACCTTCCCTGTGGCCCTGTCCCCATCCTGTGCTTCCTGGATGCCATATGCTGAGGAGGTTTCCTTCATCATATCATTATTCCATGATGTTCTACCTCATCTTGGGCCCAAAACAATGGACTTGACTGACCATGGGATAAACCTCTGGAACTGTGAGCCAAAATAAATTTCCCTTCTCTAAGTTGTTCTTGTCAGATCTTTGGTTCATGACAGTGTCAAGTGGACAACACAACACAGATAAACCATATAATGATTATTTAAACAAAAGTAGCAATACAAAAGAGTACATACTGTATGATTCCTTTTATACATATTAGAAAATGCAAAGTAACACAGTGACATAAGTAGACTAGTGGTTGACTGAGGCTAGGAAAAAGGAGGGTTGAAAATGAATTATAATAGGATTACAAGAAACTTTGGGGGTGATCAGTATATCCATCACCTTGAATGAGGAATTTTTTTTATGTGCATACATATTAAATTTACCAAATGAAACACTTTAAATATATTCTTATTACTTGTGATATAAAAGTATAAACAGTGCTATGCACAAATAAGTTGCAATTTGTTTTGTTTTGAATTTCAATATTTCTTTCTCATGGGATTATGTTTATTGAAAGAAATACTTTTTATTGACAGAAAAGTGATCTTTATAGCTGTACTGGTTGACTTGTTTTTATTCCATTAGTTTAATATTTCTTGGTTCTAAACATGTCTATGAATATGAAATTATATGCCAATCACAAAAATCAAATAAGGAAATATTATGAATAACCCATGAATTATGTAATTTATTATTTGTTTAAAATAATTTTTTCAAATGGGTAGTTATAGGTAGGTGAGAAAAAAAGATTAATATCAAAGGTGAAAGCTTATGACTCATGGACTGAATCTGGCTGTTGAATGAGCAGAAAGAAAATTCAGTAGCTAGTCAGCTGTGAGAGTTTAAATTTGCGTTCTAGTTCAGCTATGTTTATGGATGATCAATTTATTTACTTCTTTTTTTTTTTTTGTAGTACTGGGCACTGAATTCAGAGATACTCTACATTGAACCACATCTCCAGTTTTTTTTTTTTAATGGTTTTGTTTTGAGAAAGGGTCTCACTAAGTTGCTGAGGCTGTCTTTCAACTTGGGATCTTCTTCTCTCAGCCTCCCAAGCCATTAGGACTACAGGTATGTGCCACTTTGCCTAATTCATGAATTTATTTTCGTAGAATATGTGGTGCTATTTGCCAAAATGGTGGTAATTGCAGAATGGCTCTCTCTAATCTTCAAATTTACTTTTTCACTGTGTCGAATCTGTTCTGTAAAGGATGGGGGTACTATCAATGACATTCCTTGTAGTTAATTCAGACTACCTTGTGATTAGTTTTCTGGATGTAAATTTCGTTCTGCAAATTAAGCACAGATAGACAATTTGTAAGTTACAAACCTTAGTCTTTTCTTGGTCATGTACATGATGACAAACATGGACACAGAAATGGCACATTTTATGAAATAGCATTCCATACTCGTATCTTCAGCTTCCTGTTTTTGGAAACAATTTCAGGGGAGATCGTGGCCTTATTTTACTATCCAATAAATACCTTTATGGAATTTGATGGGCATGTGTGCTGATCATAAAAGCTTCCAGACTTAGGCTTCCTATCCCTGAATTTGGATATTGCCCCATGTTCTCAAATTCCATAGTTCTTCTGTAGCACAGAAATAGTATTTTTATTGGAGGGTCAGTTCTTAAGTGCTCTGGGACCCTTTCATAAGAGGTAAATAAATATCTTTTTTTGGCCTCTGAATTGTAATAGCAGCTTAGATTGTAACCTAAACTAATATAAGATATAAGTGAACTTGATATTTGAGACCAAGTCTGAAAATACATGTTATTCTATTACTATTAGTTTAATGAGATAGCATATACAATATGTCCATAGAAATAAGATCTAGAACAGCTCATCTAAAATTCTTATATGAAAAGACTTCTAGTTGTGGGCTGATAATATGGCCTCAAATCAGAGAAATGTAAAGTACTTAAAAACTTTGTTTTTTAAAAATAAGGTTGCAGGATAACTCTTCACACTGGGTAACAAGTAACCTCACAGTTGCATAAGAATAAGAACATAAGAGTGAATGTATTACAGACTTATCTTCAGAACAATGAGATAGTTGTCTTGCTGGCATTGTGATAAGAGCAGGATCAGGATGAGACATTATCTTAGAAGCTAATTCAGAAAACTGCTTTGGACAACAAGTTAGCTGGCATCAGTAAGTGAACCCTATACATAAGGAAAGGCAGGAATTCATAATCTTTTCTCAGACACTGGGACACTTTCAGAGCCCAGCACTTATATTTTGGGTAAATTGCCAAACTCTATGTCAGACTTTCATAGGAATTTTTCATTAATAAGTCTTTGGTGTCTTAATCAAATGAGAATACCCCTCGGGAAAAAGCAAATGCCATTCTTAAATGGGATCACAAGGATAAAGAGGCTTTAATTGCAGATGTTGGCAGTTTATATCCTCCTTAATTTCACTTTGATTTATTGCCTAGAAAGGAAAAAGAGCCAATTTCAACACTTGGAAAATTTGAAATGGTTCTCTTATTAGTTTGTGAAAGTTGGACCTATGTAAGTTCTATGAAAATTCCAATTCAAAATTGTAGAAATGGGCAACAATAATATCCAACAATTATTGTGCACTTCTCCCACAATCAAGGCCTTTGATAATATTTACATGTGATAGGTCACTGTATGTCTGAGAGTCCCAAGTACTATGGCAACAGCTATTTTCTTTTTAAATTAAAACACACACACAAAAAACATGTTTAGGTCATTGACCCTGATAACATGGCTGTATTTATTTGGAACAAAATCTACTGCCTTGGCAAAAGTCCACCATGTATAAAACAGACAGAAGGAAGACCAGTGGTGTATGCCATGATCAGAAACATCCTATTATGAACACCACATATTAGATAATGGAATAGTCTAATTGACCCAATCAGTTTCTGTTACAATAGCATTCCTTTGGAAACAGACTCTGATGATCTTAGATTTGTATGCAACATATTTACTGGGTGTACGCTTGGGAACAATATCAAAGAAGAGCCTGGGAAACAGATAAGGAAAACTTCAACTGTACTGCTTTGAAACCAAAGTTCAGCTGATCACAGCAGGAGTTTTGATGCTGGAATGGTGCTCCAGTTGTCCCATGGATAGCATATTCAAAGACACATAAGAACACAGATAACCTTCTCCGAAAAATAGTAAAGGCTTGGAGAGATTAAGAATTCTACTTACTTTAAATTCAAAATTGCTGTATCTTCCTGTAGAATCAAAAATTAAAAAATTCTGCAATGACACTCAATATTCCTAATCTCTCTTTCGCTTAAACTTTATTTTTGCTGACACAAATATAGCTTCCTTTTGATACTATTTATCTTGTTTTATGTTTCTGTTTTAGTTCTTACTTTTTCAGACTTTCAGAATTGTGAAAAAAGCATAGTTGGCTATTTTAAATGTTAATCTGACAGTTCTGGGCTTTTAAGTGGAGGGCTGAGATAAATTTATTAGTGCTCTCTTTTTTTTTTCTATAATGTTTCTTTGTATAATGTCATTTTTTTCTACTTTTCTTCTGCTTCTATTTTCTTAACTTCGTTTTATAAATTGGTCTTCTTTTTCCTAATTATTTCATCTTCCCGATTTTTTAAATTTAAATTCTCTTTTTCTAACCTTCAAATCACTGGAAATCTTGATTCATGGCTACTGAATCAAGTTTAACATCTTAAACTCCCTTTAGAAAAAGAAGATCGTAGAACACTTTCTTATTCCACTTCCTATAGTTGTTTCTAGTATTTTAGTACTATGCATTTTGAACCTTCACAAATTAGAATAATTATTATTTTATGGAAACCACATATTTGCCTAATGCCCCTCTCCTGTGCCATCCTTATTATATCTCAAATATTCTTTAAAGGTTATTTTCCTTCTTCCTAAGGTATATCCTTTAGAAATTCTCAATTTGAACAGTGTTATTCTCCCTTCGGAGGAAGCTTTCTGAAGTGTTCTTTATAAATGTTATCTCTTGGTGTCTCTCTAGAATCCAATTGTGTCCTACTACTTGCAGGATAAACTCCTGGTACTTTAACTTGTCAAATATAACCCTTTCAGACGTGGACAATTTACTCCTGTAGCCTCAGTTCCTTTCTGGCTCTATTAATTCAGATACCTGAATATCACACACTCTGAGGCCACTCAAATTCCAAGTCCATTTTTTTCTCTCTTCCTTTCTTTCCTCAACTTCTTTACCGAGTTAAAACCTAATTCTGGGTTTCCACAGTAACCACCTGGCGTATTTCTACAGCATGACATCGACTTTTATTGTATGGCAATCCTTAATTTCTTCTGTTAAATTACGAAGGCGTTGTCTTCTCTGTATTTCCTAAACCAGGTACTTTCGTAAGAGGGAGGAGCTCAACAGGTTTTAGGTGCTGTAATAAAACTGCACAGCAACATTTCAACACCATTCATTCCCTTTTCGACCTAAAATTTCCAGGCAACTTTCAGTTTCACTTCTATTATTTTTCTTTCACCGACCAAAAGGTCTTCTACTCTATTTCCTCTCGCCACTAAGACCAGCTTACTGAGAAGACGCGCAGCCCCAAAGAACCCTTCATTCTCTATGCGCCCTTTCAGTCTTCAGGTAAACCCCTCACCAAGGAAGCTACGTCAACGACCTGACGTCACGCGCAGCGCTGGCGTTCCTCCGTCAGGCCCTCCAGTGAGAGAGCCTGCTTGCGTGTCTTTGCTGCTGTTCGTTGGGGGAGGCTGAGCTCCGCTGGTACTGAAGCCTAGCCACGACGAGAGTCTGAGGAGGGCCCCGCAAACCCCAGCCTCTGCAGAGTAAGGTGACTCGTCCGGGACAACGCCTGGTGGAGGGACCACCCCCACGCGCTCCCCGCGGTCTCCTAGGCAACGACGGTGCGCTAGGCCGGGATTGGGTGGGGGCGCGCGTGCGCCATGCATGTGTTTGCTTGAACCTGGAGTAATGGCAATGGACGTTTGATTCCTACAGAGGATGGCCTACTTCTCCAGCGAGGACGAGGCCATGCTGCAGGCGATGCTGAGGCAGTTGTTCCAGAGCGTCAAGGAGAAAATCGCGGGCGCGCCCTCCCTGGAGTGCGCCGAGAAAATCCTCTTACGTCTGGAGGAAACTGATGAAAATTTTCACAAGTAAAAAAATTGCTTTTAAGTTTTTAATAAACCATTGATTGACCCGGAAAAGGTTACGATAAATAGTGAAAGAATATTCATTTGATTATAATTGTTAAAGTAGTTACTTGGAGTCCCAGTTTTTATTTGACCGGTTGCCGAATTTGTCATTTATTCTTTACTAATTTCCTAAAACCTCTTCCTCCTTTATGTTTTGAATGCCACAACCAACATATCCTAATTTTTCATTTTCTCTCCTGAGCCACACCGTAACATTAATTAAAAATTATCTTTATTCTTTTAAGAACAGTTCTATTTCAAGTTTTTGTCGCTATAGTTAAAAGCAGTGATCCCCGAGATCCTTTTACCTTGCTGATCTGTTATTCCAGTGCTTTGACCTATTAACCACTCTGAGCACTGCAAGGGAATACTTACTGATGGAAGGTAGCTTTCTCTGGTATAGAAAGAGGAGGGCACACATGGAAATGGCTGTGGTGCATGTCAGGATTAAAAATGCCATTGAAGAGGTAGAGAGCTCTGCCTTTGGAAGCAGTAGACAAAATTTGTGCATTTGCTGTAGGTCTTGAAGGACTTTTAAAAACTGAAAAGATTTTAAGATCTTGAACATTTTTAGAGATTTGTGTTTTCTCTCATATAATTTCCATTAAACCTCTCAATTTAAAAATCTGCCTCCAAGTGCCTTTGTTGTTGTTGTTATAAGTATTATTTGGCAGTACTGGGGATTGAACCCAGGGTCGCATGCATGCTAGACAAGTGTTCTACCACTCAATTACATCCTTAGCCCATTTTTTTTTTTTTCTTTTGAGACAGGGTCTTGCTAAATTGCCCAAGCTGGCCATGCATTTGTGATCCTCCTGCCTCAGCTTCCCTCAGCTTTAATTGGTTATCTCTTGATTTATTATGTAGACAATGGGATGTAGAAAAATTGGAACCCTCTCAAATACAAGTTGGGTTATTAATGTTTGTAAGTTAATGTAATGATAGTTTACCTCACACAAATGCACGTCAGGCATTAAATTTTGGGTTTATTTCTGGTTTTGAACTCACATGTATTTGTTTTAAAAATCCATGTTTTACTAAGTCTTTTCTAGGATGATGTTATTGAAATTTGTTCATATCAATAGATATTCAAGCTCATGTACATGAAGGTTTTCATCCATAATGATGTTACCTTTTAATATTTCCAGTATATGTAGTTAATTCCCCTTTTAATTGTTTTTCATTGGTGCCTTTCCTCCTTTGCTCTTGATTTGTCATGCATAGTAGAGGTTTATTAATTTTGTAGTCTTCTCAAAGAGCCAGCTTCCCTCTCCTCTCATGTGTTTATTTTTTGCTTTCCTAATTTTAGCTCTTCGTTTTTTTTCTTGAGAAATCTTTTAACCTTTTATTGCAATGAATCCTTAGCTCATTAATTTGTAGTTTTGTTCTTTTTTTAGTGTAAACATTTAAGGCTACACACTTGCCTTTACATATTGCTTTAGCTGTATCAATTTTAAAATGTTTTTTTCAAGTTAGAATTGAATCATTGCAGGTGCTCTAAGAGGTCTAATGACTTTTGTAATTTACTCTTCTTCAACAATTTGTTAGATTAAATAAATACTTTCTGAATGAAACAGTTAATAGTTAAGGGATTTATTTGTGGCATGCCTGAAAAGATCCAGGCAGACTCTAAATTATAGCTTGTTTGTAGTTTTAAAAGTAAAATTTACAAACTTAAAAGTAGATTGTGATATTAAAAGAAAAGATAGTAAAAATCAGAATGTGTTAATGGTGTTGGCCTGAGATCTGTGTCTTAGGAGGAAGGAAGTCTCTTATGCAGACAAAGAACAGAGGATGATGCCCTTGACCTCATTGTAGAATCTTACAATCTCAGAATTGGATGGCATCTTGTAGATCAGTTATTCCAGGGGCTTGTATTTCCATTTTTCTTTTCACAAACCTAAGTCTACTTGAATGCTTAATGTTCTTGAGTCAAGGTATATCTTATTTTCAAGGTCATATGTCAGAATTTTTCTTTCCATCTCCACTATCAGAATATTGATTTCTTAAGTCCATGTGATGTCTTATTATTAGCAAGAAAAATAATCTTATTAAATAGGCTTATAGGGGAAGCTGAAATTTCTGGGCTCTTAGTATTTTTGTAATCAGATTGTTTTAAAGTTAATTGGGTCAACAAATAATGTAATTTCAGGTAGTATAACAAAGTGGGAAAAATGCAGTAATTTGGGGAGAAACTAGTGCAGCCCTAGTTAGGATTTGTCTCAGGGGACTGCTAACCTAGCTCTGCTTTCTGTATTTTTTTCCTACTTGAACAATACACATTCTTTAAAAAATCCAAACTTTTCTTCTTTTCTTTTAAGAATGGCAGCAAGTATTTGAGATCTGTGGGAGGGGGAAAAAAGTGAGTGCACTTTTTTCTTTGTGTATGTATGTGTTGTGTCAATTTTTACACTCAGACTGGCCCCCTAAAAAACAAACAGCACTGGTTTTAAATCTGGATGCACCAGAATCAGCTGGGGGCCACTTAAAACAAAACAAAACAACACTGACACTTGAGCATTATCACAAATGAATCAAAATCCCCTTGGGGTCTTGGCAAGAAAAGGGGAGTGGAAGAGCCTGGACTTTTTTTTTTTTTTTTTTTTTAAAGAAAAAACAAACACCCTCTAGATATTTCTAATATTCAATCAGGATTGAGAGTACAGAGTTAGAGCATAGTTAATTTGCACTTCATTGAGAATAACGGTGCTTTGTTGTTTTTAAAAATACCTACACACTCTAATGATTCTAATAGTCCCTAATGCAGAGGATTACTTTTGTAGCCTTCTCATCTGATATAATTTTTGATTTGATTTGGGAGGAATACAATCATATTTATTGAATTGTGCTTTTTTTCTTTGTTTTACAGGAAAATTTGTCAGCAACTTTTTAATTAATGAACTTTATTGTGCTTAAGTGATAACTTCAAAAAACCCTTTATACTTTAAATTACATACCTATGTAGAGAAATTATCAAGGATTATATGTGTGCTTCTATAGTTAATACATTTCTAGTAACTATCATGAGTCAGAAACTTGTGCCTAAAATGTTGTAGGAGATGTGAAATACTCATTCCTTCTATTATATCGTCTTTGGTATCCTGATTATACATACGATTAAGTTTGTCTTCTAATCCTATGATTCCAAAATATAATATGTTATAAGCATTCCCAATATCAGCATTGTAATTCACATCTTTCACTAATAAAACACCTTTTTAAAACATCATTAGTGATAATTTTTTATAGCTGTTTGAAATACACTTTTCTTGTTTAAACAGCTAGAAGAGTGATTCATGAAACAACCTTGTACTAATTAGATGATTTATGATCTTATGTTTAATAGTGATCTCTGTATCCGCATATTTTAATATCTATTTTCTGAACATGTCAGAAATTCATCATGGACAAATCTACATTAATAAGGTTAAAGAAGAAAGAATGGAAAATTGAATGTTATTTTACCCAACTTGGTGATCCTTTCCTAGATAAATATGAAAGATTTCATATTTATCATTCGAGAAAATGACCATGTACATTGCTTTGTATTTTAATTGAGCTTTTTCTGTTATGTGACATCCACATATCTTTTCTTATTAGCAAATAACTGTCCTCGTAGGTTTAAGAGTCCCTGTTTGAGGATTTTTTTTCTTTTTCTTTTTTTTTAATACTGTGGATTCGACTCAGGGCCTTCTGCTACTCCCAGGCCTTGAAGAATATTTAGAAAAACATATTTTGCATTGATTTATCAATAGTGTCTTAGAAATCCCAATTTTATTTTTTTTCTCATTAAATTACTTTTAAAGTGACAAGGTTAATAAAACATTTTTAATATATTGGGTAAGAAAAAATGTCAAGGTATAAGAGAACTCTACGTAGTAAACAGATGTTTTTACATTAGAATTGTCATTATCACTAAGTATTGTGACTATAGTTTAGCAAGATCATATATTTTACCTAAGTTTGCAAGATTGGTCAGTATACATTTTGGAACTTAAACCTGAGGTAAAATTGATTTAGAGATTTCTAGAAGTATAATAATGTATTTATTATTATAATAAATATATATTACAAGTATAGAAACTTGTTTATTCATTGTATTTATAGTCCTGTGCTTTCTAGCACAATTAGATTGTGTTATGTCTGAAAATGTTAACACAGAAATGTCTGAAAGAAAAGGGGCTGAATTGTAGCAGAATTTATACCAATTAAGCCTCATAAGGATATTCTAAAATATTTTATTAAACGTGATGTAGATTTTTGAGATCAGTTTATATTTCCTAAACAGGAAATTTAAACAGAGGAGATTGACCAGTATTTTTAGCGGTCAGGGTTTCGTAATGCTTTTTGAGTGAGGGTATTGGAAGGTCTAACTGGCATGTTTCAAGCCATATTCAGTCAGTTGATATGTGGTTTTTTTTTCTTTTTTTTCTTTTTTTTGGCTAGCTTGAAAAATAAGAGTAAAAGCAATATTTAGAAATTAGGAGAAAAACTTAACCAGTTTTTCTGGCTTTTTAAAAAACATTGAAAAATTAACAATTGACATATTTTTTAAGACAAGTGGCTGAGCCATGTCGAATGTTTCCCTTGAGTTGCTCCGTGTCTTATTTGGTTCATCATGGTCTCCTTTCTTTTTCTCTTGTGTATAGCTTGTTTTTCTTTACCTGTCTACTTTCTCTAACATCTGTGTTTCCAATCCCTGGAATAAATATAGGGATCTTTTGAAAGTCTCTTTCAGTCATTCAGGGCTTTATTTTCATACAAAATAAATAGAATATTTTTCTACTTCCCCAATAATTTCTTAAGATGATGCAGTGGGAATATTTGATTAAAAAATTTGTAGTTACCTTTGATTTTTTGGATTAGATGTGGACTTCATAAGAGCCAGCAGATAGCATTGATAGTATCAGGATTACAATACACACAAAGCACCTAATTTTTCAGTACTATTTCTCTCAGTCTCATTGCAATGGTATTCTATCCTGGTCACCATAATAGAATAGCAGTATTTCTAGGATCTTGTGGGATATTACTGTGAATTTGGACAATAAAAAAACCAACACAAGATAAATTGTTGGATGAAAATTTGGAATCTTGGGAACCCAAAGAATAAAATGGCCCACTTGAAGAACTCTCTCTTTTAATGAATTTAGGATTGAAGGCTTTCAGAGTTTTCCAGTGATTGATGTCAGTAGAGCATTCATAAAAGCCCAGGCAACCTAGTAGTCCTTGTATGGTAAAGGATCTTACATCCCTGGAATTTTAGTTTTTAGAAGATTCTTTGGAAAGGAGCTATAACGTCTTAAGGCAAGATTTAACTTTGAGGTGTTTGGATTCATTTAAATTGAAGATGAACCAAAACTTTTAAGCACTTGGAGTATCTTCTGGAAAATATTATTAGAAAAAAAAGCATTTAGCTATTCAAGTTCTCAAAGAGTAGATGAAAAATATTTCTAGTATATTTGCTATTTACACCTGAAGTTATGTGGTGGTGATTTGTTTTTGATGTATCTTATTTTAGAGTGATATTCTCTTATTAAGTTTTTTATAAATTTTATAAATTATTAATTTTATTAATGGTCTTGTTATATGTCTTCCTGGCCTCAATTATAAAAATATCATTTGTATTGTCTACTGGTTGGGATGTATAACAAAGTATACATAGAAATTATTTTTCTCAGTTAAATATTTCTCTTAATTGCTTGATTTTTGTCACAGAGATGGGGCTGATAAAATTAAGGAATAGGATAATTCTGCCTTTCCACAGGTCTGTAGAATTAATTTTTAGAGAGACACTTCCTTCAATTTCAGAGACATAATTCAGGTTAGTTCCATCTTTGACTTGCTGCTGAATATCTCAGAGAAGAAAACTGGAAGAAAACTGGTGTGTTTGATTAACTTTGGGTAGAGGTGGTCAAGGTAGTTGCTAGGTAGTTCCAGTCTTCTATTTTCTTACATTCACCTTTCCTTTTCCCAGTGTTAACAGGCTGGATGTAGGATCACAGTGGTTGGGCTGAAATGATTATGTATTCTAGGATTTTTTTCTCATTTTTAATAACATTTTAAAGAAATGTCAAATATTCTGATTCTTGCTTCAGAATTCCTGGTCATGAAAGGAGGGTTGTGGTGAACATACACCTATTTTGCTTTTCAGATCTCATGATTTACATCTGCTAACTCTATCTTAGAGCCAGCTGTGGAGGAAGGATAGGCACTGTCAAATGTTACAAAATATAGAATATATTCTCTTGAAAGCTGTATTTTTAAATCCCATTTCTTGACATGTAAATTTCAAGTTTTGTGTAGAATGTGCAAAGGTTTGGCTTATAATTAGACATTCAGAAATAAGAAATAAGTTGTCATTAGAATGAGTTGGACATTTCTGGAATTTTTAAAACTTGAGGGAGTATAGAGTTATGTGAATAACATGGGTATTACAATAAGTGAATGAATTAGTAGCTCCTGAATTTGGCAGAGTTCTCAAAGTTTTGGAATCTGTGTCCACATTTATTTTACCTATCATTTGGTAAATAAAATAATAATAATAAACCGCCTAGCACAGGTTAGCATATCAGTCACTTACAAGTTAGTTTCTCACTTTCTTATATGTAAATAACATGGTTGGTAGTTTCTTGAGAATATTGAATGTAGCCTCATTTAAGTGGACATGCCCTGATAAAGGGATTTGATTAATTAGGTGTCTCATTCCAAGCAAGAGAATTTGTATTTTACCATGAAAAACACAGGCAGTCAATAATTAATTTTAAATTCAGCAAATACTTATTGAGATATTATGTAACATGACATGGTATGAGGTATTGATATGAGTAAAATAGCTGTAACTTTGAGTGAAATAGTGAAATCAGTAGTTTTTTTTTTTTTTTTTGGTACTGGGGATTGAACCTAGGGTTGCTTAATTACTGAGTCACCTCCCAAGTCCTCTTATTAATTTTAATTTTTTAATTTTTGAGACAGAGTCTCACGTAGTTGCTTAAGATCTCACTAAGTTGCTGAGGCTAGCCTTGAATTTTCTCATCCTCCTACCTCAGTGTACTGAATCACTGGGATTATAGGTATGTGCCAATACTCCTGGCAAATGAGTGATTTTTGAAGACCATTATGACTTTGGTGTTTAGGATGAATGTCAGAGAGGAAAGAGTAAAAGTGAAAAAATAAGCAAGAAGGCTGCTGTAGTCATCTCTGCATGAGATAATGTGATTTTACACTGATTGATAGAAAAAAAAGGAGAAATGATAAAAACAAGGGATGTGTAGGAAATGTTAACAAGTGTCCGTGACTGGATGGATCTGATTGAGTGAGTGGGCCTGGGTGCAGAACGTGGAGACATTAATTAGACAGCATTCTTGATGTCAATTTAGGATTCTAAAAAAAGGTTGTTAGTACCAGAAATGTGGTGAATAGCTGGAAAGAGGAGGTTTATTTTTGCTCTATATTTTCTTTTTATTCCTCCTCCCTACCTCTCTCTGTTCATTTTTTTTTTCTTACAGAGTGGAATATAGAAAGAATAAAAGGCTCTATATATGGACATATAAATATAGCATAATATTATGTGAAATTTATTAAAAGACATTACATGAATATGGAACTAACTATTGAAATGTTTTGAGAGAATGAGCAAGTCCAGTCTGATAGCCACTGATATAGGAAATGGAAAGATAAACTCTTCCAAAAGCTATATTTCTTTCTTCTTTTTTTTTTTAAAAATTTATTTTTTCCTTTCCCTCCCTCCCTTCCTTCCTTCCTTCCTTCCTTCCTTTTAGAAAAGGGAAAAAGAAGTCTTATTGCTTTGCAAAGGAGAATCACAGGGCACTGTTGTCCCAGAGGTTTAGATTCTGCCTATCAGGCGAAGGATTAGGGTGGTTTGAAAGAAGGGATGTGAGGCTACATTCCAGGTGTTCTCTGTCCAGAATTGTAATTCACTTGTTAATTTGGAAGATTGTCATTTCTTAGATCTTTTGGTGGTATCCCCAAAGTCTGAATTTCTTCCTTCCAGGGGTGGGTGTCTGCTCAAAGACAAATTATTCTGCCTACTATGGGGAAGAAGGATAATCCTGTCCCTTTCCAAGACTAGTGACTGGAGGAGATTAGGGAGAGGGAGAGAAAGAGGAAGAGAAAGATACATGTCTATTTAAAAAATAAATTGCAGTAGTACAGCAGTAAGGTCTATATTCAAAGCTTAAAGTGGACCACTGTTACATTTCCCTACTGTCAGTTTCTACATTTCATTTCTACAGAAAAATGGACAATGACATTTCCAAGATGCTTTCTGCTGATAGAGAACAAAGACTTTGGGTCGGTTCCCCCAAACTCACTCTCTATCAGATGGGGTGTGCACAGACACTTATGGGTATTTAACATCAAGGCAGTCTAGAGGTCTATGGTAGCAGTTGGTGGGTAACTGGACAAGGCATTCTTAGGGCAGGGATTGTCTAGATGGCCAAGGGTGTTGTGACTTACTGCATTCAGTTTCCTTTTTCTTAAAGTGGATCAAGATGGAGCAACCTCTACTCTTCAGGAAGAGAAGGCAGGAGTTTCCTGAAGGAAAAAGAGCTTTGGCAGTTGCTGGGACTGTCCCTCAGTCTCTCCTTTTACTCATAGGAATAGCTCCTTTGGTTTGATCCGAGGCAAACTCATCTGTCTCTTAACTCACCAGCAGTGGCTCTCAACAAGTTCACTGGCCACCTTGCATCCTTAGCTTTGAAGGGGGTTGATTGGACAAGCAGACCTGCCCAAAAAAGCCAGAGTTGGGGCTGTTCTCAGGTCCCATTTGAGTCACCAATTTATTCCCTAAAGCTCTATCCTTGTCCTTGATGCTAATTCAATAACGAGGACACAGTTTTGAGAAAAAGGAAGACGTTTTATTGCTTTGCTAGCAAAGGAGAAACATAGGGGACTGCTGTCCCAGAGGCTGTGATTCTGCCCATCAAGGGGTACAGGGGATTTTTAAAAAGGTGCTTCAAAAGCTACATTTCATTTGTTCTCTGGTTGGAGTTGTCCCAAATGCTTTATTTGAATTTAAGTATAAAGTTTCTACTATGTGTAAAATATACACAAACAAGTGGATTTATCCTACTGTCAAATATATAAAGAATATAAAAGTTGGTGTTCATGTAAGTTTTGGTAAACAAAGGCTTTGTGAGGAGATAGCATTTTAGGTTGTAGAAGATGATCCTACTGAAGGAGGAGTGGTAGTAAAACACTGGTGAAGGTGAGTGTTAACAAAGATATTGAGATAGACAATAGGGAGGGTTGGACATGTGTGATGGTGAATGAGACATAAACCTGTTTTGATAAATTGGGGTCTCAAGAGGGATTTTATATCTATGCAAAATGTATCTTAAATAATATGAGAGTAATAATAGCTACTGCTTATTGTTTGTTAAACTTAAGTGAGGCCCTTTGTTAGATGCAGAGCATATATAATCTAGAATCTTTTATAGTAGTTTCCAAAATAGATGCTTTTCATTTTGTAAAAGAAAAAAAATGAAGCCTAAAGAGGATATATAATCTATACAGCCCCTAATAGCAGGTAAGATGAAATTAAAAACTGTTACTATGTGATTCCTAAAACTCCAACAGAATACCTTTGCTCTAAAATATTGGGATTGATACTGGTCTATTAATTGAAAAAAATTATCAGTTAATATAGAGGATTATAAAATAATCCTACATATTTTAAATATAATACAACTAACATTTCCCAATGTTTGCATCAGTACTATTTCCTTTAGTAGGAATTTTCTGATTGACATTCCAAGAACTTTAAGATCTTTCGTAAGCTATTTGAATATAGCATCTGTCTGGATAGGTGGTTTTCTTTCTTTTTTTTTTTTTTTTAATGATACTGGGGATTGAAACCAGGGCCTTGTGCATGTGAGGCAAGCTCTCTACCAACTGAGCTACATCCCCAGCCCCCTGGATAGATGGTTCTTAAAGTGGATCATCAGCATCAGCCTCAGCATCAGCTGGTAATTTGCCCCATCCTATTTCTACTGAATCAACAGTTCTGAGAGTGGGACCCAGCCAGCAATCTGGGTTTTAACAAGCCTTTTGGATGATTATGGTAAGAAGAGAAAGAGAAGAATAAGAGGAAGAATTTATAGGATTATAGAACTTGCTAACTAATTAGATATAAGATGCAATGGAGAAGACTGTTGTTAAAACTGAGACTTTATATACAGTTGTCTGTTTATATAATGATGGCAGAAATAACAGAAACATGTAAATTGGAGAGAAGGTGGTTTGTGAGTGGGTGGGTAGGATGATATATTTGGCTTGTGCTAGAGCTGGACCTGGTGCTCAGGCCTTTTTGACTCTGAGCCTGTACTTTTACTATAATACCACATAGCTTCATGTCAAGTATCTCTACTTTATTATTAAGGCCTGGAGTGTCTCTTACAGGCCTGCCACTTACAGTACTGAGGCTGTCATGGGGGTTCCAGGAAGCAGCAATGTGTTTAGGGGTAATCAGAACTGAGTAAAATAGAGAATCTCAATCAGAAACAGCGTGGAAGATGAAATCCTTTTGCTATTTTGCTAAGGTGGCTGTTCTTTATAGGCATCAGTCATTTAATAAATAGTGGACTGAAAACTATATGGTGAATACCATAAAGGGCTCATGAATGTAGGAAGTAAATTATTCAGGATCTCCTTGATCTTCTTAACTACACATATATGACGCTCTTATTCAATTACATGTCTTGTGGATAGTGACATTTACAAAATTGACTCATTCTAAATTAGTTTTGTCATTTGAGAGGCTGTAGAAATGTTAACATTTCTAAATATGTTAATCATAATTATTGTCCTTTACTTTTAGTAAATGTTTCATAAAATAATTCTTTGTAGAACTTTATTTTCTCATATTTTCTAGATTGTTTGAATTTACAAACTAATTTTAATATTAACATCAGCCTAACTATATGAAGAAAAATATCCAGTATATTGAATTATGTGGGATACTTCTCTCTATAAAAATAGATAAGAACTTTTTAGGTGGTATTTAATTCAATTACTACTTTAAAAATATACACAAAAACTTTCTGTTTTAGTGATGGGAACATAACTTTTTCCTATTTATTCTTTCATAATTCCTGTTTCTTAGTTATGTTTTTATCAGCCTGAATAATTATCCAACAGCTGCATTACCTTCTTTTCAACATCACATGTCAGACATAAGAGCATAACGAAGAAATGAGGAGACTCTAAACCCACTAAGGTTTGGGATGCCTCTAAGATTTGCTTCTCCTTCTGTGACATTAGCTTCCCTCCCCAAGGTCATTTTTATTTTTTTATTTTTATTTATTTTTTTTTAAGAAAGGAGAAACTAAAGTTTATTTTTTTATTTTTTTATTATTAGTTGTTCAAAACATTACAAAGCTCTTGACTTATCATATTCCATACATTTGATTCAAGCGGATTATGAACTCCCATTTTTACCCCATATACAGATTGCAGACCCAAGGTCATTTTTAAATGATGATCTTTGCTAAGTATCTCAGAAAAAAACAAAGCAAAACAAAATTCTAGATAAGCTGAATGATTTATAATGAATGATCAATTTAATTCTATTTTAAGGTAAGAAATCTGTGTATGTTATAGACTTTTCTGTACTAACTTTTTTTTTCTGGATGTTATTAATAATTGAACTTCTTTACCAAATTTATTTTTCAAATATTTATTTCAGCTATGAATTTGTGAAATACCTTAGACAGCACATATGCAACACTTTGGGGTCTATGATTGAAGAAGAAATGGAAAAATGCATATCTGATCAGAATCAGAGTGAAGAATCTGGCTATGACACTCTTGTACAGCATGTTACTAGAAGAATTCACGACTCTAAAGAGTGAGTATGCCCCTGGTAATATTTTAAAGTAACTTTTCTTTCAACTGGGCTTTGAGATAGCATTACTAACCCATCTCTATCCCCGCCCAAAAATCTGTTTCCCACATAGCACCTCTTAGCAGCCAAAATGATGCTTTAAAACAGTGAATCATTGTGTGACACTGTCTCATTCAGAACTCTCCACAAGCTTCCCATTTTCTTCAGAGTAAAATGCAGAGGTCTTTTTGTAGGCAACCAGAACCACCATCAGCCTTCTCCCTGTCTTCCTTATATGTTACCATGTGTCCCCTCTTACTGTACCAGCTATCTCATCTTGCTCTTTCTTAGCAAGCGAACTAGGCCATCCCTCAGCAATTTGAACTCTTGCTGCTTCTGTTATCTAGATTGCCTTTCCCTAAATATTTGTATGACTTGCTCCTTCACATTTTTGGGGTCTTAGTCTTCTTTTTGGAGCTCTTTGTTCACCTCTGTGCTTAAGTCAGTATTTTTCCTGTTACTTTCTTTCTCTCTCACTTTCCTTAATTTTCCTTTTAGCTCTTTTGTCACACTGCTTTATGAAGGATTAAATGTGCTTCTTAATCCAAGCTTTACAAAGATAATTTTATCTTTTCTTTCTATAACCTAATGCTTAGAAAATTACTGATACATTCTAGGTGCTTAATTGGTATTTGTTGAAGGAATTAATGAAGTATCTTTTGCCGGAATAATCAGTTTTCTGTATGGATTATTGTGGTTTAGATGTAGTGTGTTCCCCAATGGTGTTGGAACTTTGGTCACCAATGAGGTAGTATTAAGAGGAGATAGAGCATTCGAGAGGTGGGGCTTAGTTGCAGGGTAATTAGGTTATTTTGGATGCTGCCTTCAGAAGGGAGTAAGGAAGTTTTTATGGGATCCTATATCTCTAGGGAGAGAGTTGTCATAGAAGAACAAGACTGGCCCCCCTCCACTCTCTGGCTTCCTTTTTTGCCATATGATTCCTGTTTCATGCACTCTGACCATTGTGATATCATCCTCCAAGAGGTATTTATTAGAGTAAAGCAGAAGCCTGTGCCAAGATCTTGAGCCTCCAAAATTGAAAAATATAAACTTCTTTTCTTTACAAAGTACCTAGGCTCAGGTATTATTATCATAGAGGAAAACAGTCTAATACACTGATATTTGAAATAATTCTGGCTTTAACAATAATTTTTTTTCTTTCCCCTTATCAATCTTAGACTCATCACATATTTAATGAGTAACTACTGTATATTATATGTTAGATCCTGGAGCTATAAAGATGGATAAGATGTTTTCTACTTTTCTATAATCCATAGCATAATGGGGAGTTTTGATATTACACCGCAATAGAAACTTGAATAATTTTTTTATGTGATAGTTTTTTATGTGATAATGCAGAAGTATTTGCATAGAGGGAGGGTAGGTGGATCTGCTCAATGGATTCATGTAAGGTCCCAGGTTCCTTTTATTTTGTCATTACCTCATACCCTATGGCAGGGGTTGGTAAGGGCCATCTAATAATTATTTTAGGCCTTTCCAGCTGTTGTAGTATGAAAATTCCATAGATGATATATAAATGTGTATGTGTGCCTATAAAACTTTATTTTCAAAACTAAGTGAAAAGTCAGTTTAGGTTCATAGGATATATTTTCCCCACCATAGTATCAGAGACATTGGCATATGTACTCGATCTTATGTTATCTACTTCATTTTAAAATATTAAATCTGACTTATTTTTTTACAACTTCTCTATTCTTTTTTTAAAAAATTTTTTAGTTGTAGAGAGACATAATACCTTTATTTTATTTTTTTATTTTTGTGTGGAGCTGAGGATCAAACCCAGTGCCTCACATGTGCTAGGCAAGTGCTTTAGCACTGAGCTACAACTCCAGCCCAAATATGACTTATATTTAATAAATTTTTAACAATAAGTTTGGACAGGCTCTCTTCCTCTTTGTAACAACTGATTTCATTGTTTAAATAAATATGTTATTACTTGAGCAAAGTGATAGTGTATAGGTATCAATAAATTTAGTAAATTTATCCTTCTAATGTATGTCACATAAAACCATACAGATTAAGGTTTATTTCTTGACTTGGAGAAAAAACAAAAATGTATCTGTCTTTTGGATATTATAATTCCTAGTAGCTTGTTGCTAGAAGTCTTATTAAACTTATACTAAAAGGAATACTAAAATACTTTATTAGATAATTAAAGTATTTTAATGATAAGAATAGAGTTTTATATGATACTGTTAGGAAATTACTTTTTTATATCTGGATAAACTATTTAATTTTCTTGTGTTTTAGTTCACCCTTGTGTAAAAATTAATACAATAATAACTACCTTACAAAGATTCTAAATTACTTAATGAATGTTTGTCTTCTGCTTTATGAACCATGGATGAAAGACTTTAAATTGTACAGTGTATTATTTTCTTTCAATTTTTTTGGTGATTCTTTAGCAATTACTTAGGGCTAATGTGGCAATAGTGCATCTATTAACAACATTTTTACTGAAATGATTACAAAGTGTTTTCCTAAATTAACATTTTGTTATTTGCCTTTTAAATAGATGTTTGCACATGGAAGAATTCATTTGTAGGCCCTGTCATATATTACTTATATAGTGAGTGGACATACTTACTGTGTAGATTTTTGTTGTTGATTGGTGTGCTTTTTATTTGGGAGCTTTGTCTTCCTGTAGTCCTTATTTTATAGTTCTTGAAGGATTAAGGATATTTACTTAGTGGTATTTACAGTCTATCCTGGATCTGTTTTTTCTTAGCTCTTCCAAAGCTGCAATGGCTCCTGTTCATTTAACTCTTAATTTTGAAGTGCTCTAGTTTTTTTTTTTTTTGGTGGTGCTAGGGATTGAACCCAGGGCCTTGTGAGTGCAAGGCAAGCACTCTTCCAACTGAGCTATATCCCCAGCTGCTAGTTACTTTTAATTCATTAATAAATTATTACTCTGTTTTTCCCTCTGGCCATTTTTGTTGGTATTAATTTCAGAAGAATTTGTTTGTCTTTGTAAGAAGATATGTTGAAAACATTTATATCTAAATCAAATTTCAGTTTTTTTTTTATGGATTTTGATCACCCTTAATCTTACTCTCTATATCACTGAGATTTATTTTTATAGTTCTTGATTAAATCACAAAACTTTAAGGGACAGGAACTTTATATTCACACAGCCAGACCTAACTGCAAAGGAGGCTGGACAGTGTAATTTTAACTATAGTCCAATTACTGTGGAAGGAGAGAACAACTTTTGGTGGATAGATATTGATAGCTATCAGGGCATATTTTGTTTCCCTGTTTATTGCTGCCCAGACTCTAAGAGGGGGAAACTGGGCCTTTTGTCTCAGTAATCCTATATATATGTTGTTTTCAGTTTAGTCTAATGAGTGTCTCAGAACTCCATTTTGCATTTTATATCCCTTTACCTTTAACTAGTAAATTCCCTGAACTCTTACCTCTATTACATTTCTTTTCTATATGTCACCCCCCCTACCCCTCCCTATATTGTTCCTAATCTACTTTCATTACTTTTTGTGTTTCTCATGATTTCTGGTAATTTAGAAATATATATTATATAAAGTTGCTTATAGCTCTGTATTATATACACATATTGTTAAATCTATATTAAACATATTTTTATTTAATTATATATTATACAAATTATACATTTTTATATAGATATGTGATTTCTAAAATATATAATTTAAAATGTGGGTTAGTCAGGTTTCCTTGCTGCAAAACATATGTGAGATTGATCTGCTTATAAACAGAAAAGGCTTATTTTGGTTTATAGTTTTGGAGGTTTCAGTCCATGGTTGATTGGCCCTGTTGCTTTTAGTCCTGTGTTGAAGCAGTATATCATGGTGGGCACACATAGTGAGGAAGCCCATTCACCTTAAGGCTGGAAGCAAAGAAGTGAGAGCAAAAGACCAGGGTCCCCCATTCCTTTCAAGGGTAATACACCTAATGACCTAAGACTTCCAGCTATGCCCCACCTCTTATAGGTTCCACTATCCCCTGATTGTGCCATCGATGGTGATCAAGCACGCCTTTAACATATAGGCCTTTGGTGGTGTTGGCAAAATGTATCTTATGAATGTATATGATAATTGCCCCCAAAGTGGGAGCTGGGGGTGGAGTTTATTGGTAGGCACTTGTCTAGCATGCACGAGGCCCTGGGTTTGATCACTAGCACTGCCAAACAAATAAAATTTCAATCTGTTATTTCTATTCAAATTCCTTAGCCTAGCTTTTTTTTTTTAAATTTTAATTTCTTATTCATTCTTTTTAGTTATACCTAGGCTGGCTTTATTGCTCTTGTGAGATAGAGTATCTATTTTCCCTTTGATGAATGCAATTACAGTGACCACTTGACCAGATTTATAAGTAAAAAAATTTTTTGCTGTGCTTATTTTCCTCATGTATTTCCCTTATTATAATGACAAATACGTGTCTAGAGCTTTATAGTTTCAAAGCCTTTTCAGATATTTATTTTCATTTATTTATTGCCATGCTATATGAAATAGTTTAGCTAGATTGTATTCATTTTATGTCCTTTTATAGCTGAGGAAATTGAGACTTTTTTATATGAAGTCAGAACTAGTTGGCAAATGAGTTAGGATTACAATCCAGAATTTCTAATTATAAATTTAGTATTCACTGTGTTTATATATAAATCTTTGTGCCTTTTTTGTTTTAAATACAGAAATGTCATTGTTCCAGGTCACACATTCTTCATTTGTGAAATAAAGGCTGGACTTTATGGTTCTTTCTAGATCTAAAATTCTACTTCTAGGGCTTTTTGGGATCTCAGCTTAAAATTAACATGAGTACTTGAGAGGTTTTACTTGAATTATAGAGTAATTTATTGTGAGTTGTTTTTCAAGATTTTAAGACCATTAGAGTGGAAAGAGATCTTAGAAGTTATCCAGTTCAAACTGTTGTCATCTTCAGAAATCCCTTTCCTAACATCCCTGTTAATGGATTCTCCAGCTTGTGTTTGAAAGGACCCTAAGACAGCCACATTCTTACCTTGGTCTTGAAGCAGGCCTTAGGTAAGGCTATCTGTGCCTGAAGGTATGAAGTACGGATAAGAGAAAGGAAGAACAAATAAAGGAAAGTAGGATAGAGAAAGAGATAAGACCAGGGATAAAGGCGAAGTGTAAAATAATTTTGAGTTTTGGTAAGGCTATTAACAGTTTATCTTGTTGCTAGTAATTTGAACACATATCATCAGAACATATTGCCTGAGATATCTTGACTTTGTTGTGTTGGTTTATATAACTAGATGAAAAACCCATGAAATAGCACTTTTTGGATTCCTTATTAATTTTTATTCTTTTCTTGTTATATCTGTTTTTTTTTCTGTAAGAAATATTAAGTTTTTTGTTTTCACTGTGCCATTAAAGGGGCTTTCTTTTTTTTTAATAGAGAAAATAATCAGGTAGTTTAACTTAAGTGACTTTTAATTTCTGTTGTTAATCTTCTCTTATTAAGACTACTTTGAATTTGAAGGTATAAAGAAATCATGCATTCCCTGAATAATGTTATGATGGTAGTGGTGGAGTCTATGATTAACAAGTTTGAAGAAGATGAAATACGAAGTCAGGAGAGGCAGAAAAGAATCCAAAAGGAGAAGAGCAGTAGTTACTGCACAGATAATTGCTCTGATAGTGATTCATCATTCAATCAGGTAGGTTGTTCAGTTTGTATTTATATTTGGAAATGGTGTTTAATAATCACTAGCTTCAATAAATTTATTAGCCAGCTTTTATACTTTCTAACTTAAAGATTCAGAAGAAAAATAAAGAACAAAATAACCTAGTAGTAAAGATTTAGTTCATGAAATACCACCTTATAGAATTATGTTTTGTGAATAGTTGTGTCATGTCTGAGATAATTCTTAATGAGGTGAAAAAATTAATCTTAGATTTTTTAGTAGTAAGGGTTGAAACAAATTAAGCTTTAGTTCAAACATCTTATTCTTAATTAATCCTTATTAAAGTTTAAATTATATATGTGATAGGGATAAAACATTTCTTCTGTACGTTTTCTGAAATGACGATTACTATGAATTCTTACCTTTAAAACATTAGACTTTTTTTAGTGTTAAAATATTTGAGATTTTACATTTTATCCAACCAGGGTCTGAGGCACCTTGTCATTTGGCCACAGTAAAGATAAGAGAAAGGCCTATGGCTATATTAGCCCTAATAGAAAACAAGGAAAACTAGACTAGAGCCCATGTGCAAGGAACTTCCGCACATCGACTTTTAGGCCACAAGAAGTCTGACTGGGGGTGTAATTAAGTTGTAGAGTCCTTGCCTGAAATGTGTGAGGACCTGGGTTCAATCTCTGTGTCTGAAAAGCCTATTTGACCTTAGTGTAGTCCTAACTGATGGAGGGAAATATTGACACCTAATTAGCTCTACCTTAAAGACATAATTACAAAGTAGATCCTAACCATATTCCAGAAAATGATTTGAGAAGTTTGGATGAAACATGAAAAAAATTGTCTGTTTTGGTCACAGTTGGGACTTCATGATTGAAGGAAAAAATGGTTCTTTAAGTATTTGAAGCAGAACTTAAAGGTTGCTGTGCTTTAGCTACTATTGCATCTTAGCAGGAGAGATTGTGCTGAGTTGTGAACTTTACAAGTCAGGTTGGTTATGTGATGTGATGCAAGATGTGACAAGACTGTGAATTTTCTTCATGCCCAAATCATTCCTTGCTGATGGATTAACTGGAAAAAGGTGGGGTATAGAGATTTTAATTTATTGCAATCAAATGAGTGGTTTAATAGATTTGCTGAGCTGCTTCTTCAGATCAAGGACTTTTTGGAATTGAGAGGAAACCCAACTTTAGAACTCAGGTTATTATCTGCCCATCTCACTAAAGATGTGCTAACTTATTTGGTGAACTGTATGACTAAACTGACATTGGACCACAACTGAAAAAAAACTGGAGCGTTATTAATTTGTTTCAAGAAGTACAAGTATTTAGATCTAAATAAGCTTGATTGAGTTAGCTAGGAGTTAAGCTATTTTAATTCTCAAATATTAAATTATTTCTAGTTGTTAGAATCATAGGTTTTTGAAGAAATGTAAAGCTGTGGTGGAAATAAAGCCATCATTTTAGAATAGATTCCTATCTTTTGTTTTGTTTTGATTCTTAAGACATCATGCTTTAAGTTTCTGTGTCTTTGTTTGGGATGTCCACAGGTTATATCTGAGTTTTCAGTGTGTGCCCTATGAAGATGACTATTTCAGAAGGGACTAATTGGGCTGAAAATGAATTCTGCCCATTAAGAAGGCATGGGATGGGTTGGGGACATAGCTCAGTTTGGAAGAGTGCTTGCCTTGCATGCACAAGGCCCTGGGTTCAATCCCCAGTACTGCAAAAAAAAAAAAAAAAAAAAAAAAAAAAAAAGAAGGCATGGGATGCCTCGACTTTTTGGAAGAAATGTATGAGTGCTAGAACATCCTGGAAAGCTCTTTCAGTGTGGGCAAACTCTTAAGAGATATTTGGGTATATCTTTACTTACCAGTAAAGAGACTTTCTTGTAATTGATCAGAGAGGCTGAGTGAATATGTTAAGAATTGAAAAGGAGTTTAAAAATATAATAGTCATTCATTCTGAAATCAAGAATTGAGACCAGAACTTATGCCTGACTCCATATATTCATCTTGATATGACCCTGTCTTCCACATTATCAGGTGAAGTATGTTTTTTTTGTTTGTTTGTTTGTTTTGTTTTGTTTTGTTTTTTATTCCCATGATAATAGTGATCAACAAGAGGGCCTCTAGGCAGGTACCCTCTCCATTGTATAGTATGTCCAGGAACCGCCTGTGAGCAAACTAATCAGTGATGAGAATAGCCTAAGGAAATAAGGATATTTTTTCTTGAGATTTGCAGTGAAAAGCATCTTGTGAGTAGGTGATTAGGAACAATGTGCATCTTTGGCCACAGACCTCCACCTATGAGAAGGTACCCATCAGTCCATGATTACCCATGCTTTTATAAACTTCCCCTAAATTAGCACTTTAGGATGAGATGGTCCTCCATTTTCCCATCAGCTAGCTTATCATAATACAATTCTCTCTTCACCCTTTGCCTTTCTACTTTAGCTTCCATGCTGTAATGAGGTGACCTAGCCTCTGTGTGGTAACAATTCCATTAAATGCTGACCTTACTGATTCCTTCAAAATTGTTACTTGATCTGGACTTCAAAAAAGTCTGAATTTTTCTGTGGATAACATTGTATTCATGATTTTGATGTTGTTATTTTGATACCACTTGCATTTTGTGAAAACGTCTTATTTCATTATTATTTTAAAATCTGCAACCTGAATATATATGAATTTTCGATTCATTTTTTGAAAAACAGCAGTGTATTAGTATATGTTGGAGGATATTTAAGAATAGCGGAGAGATCGTGGTTTTTATCATTAGATGTGAATGAGCAATAGATTTAGTATTGTGCTTAAAACTGAAGACAATGCTTTAAAGTTAAAAGTGTCATTACTATCTCTCTATTGTTGGGGCTACTGCCATGCAGTGGTCCCTGTGCTTGTCTTTATATTCATCATAGGAGTTACTAGTTCTTCACAGGAAAAACTGAGGCTTAATAGGTGAGTAATTTGCCTAAATTTGAATTGCTAAGTTAGGAATGGATCTTGAATTAGGACTGGCTTCTCTCCCTCCAAAGTCTGTTCACCTTATTTTTTGCCACACTTTACAGGGTTGGTTGCTTTGAGGATTTAGTGATTTAATAGAAATCATTTTGAACAATATCTGGCATGCATTAAGCCCTTATAATAGTATTTGCTTATTATCATTGTCATCAGAATTATGTGGTCTTGTCTTTTTTAAGAATAGAAAAGAAGTTGCTAGGCACGGTAATGCATATCTGTAGTCCCAGCACTTTGGGAGGCTGAGGAAGAAGAAGTGAGAGTTCAGAATCACCCTCAGCAGCTTATTGAGGCCTTAAGCAATTCAGTGAGACCCTGTCTCTAAATAAAAATATAAAAAACGGCTGGGGATGTGGCTCAGTGTTTAAGTGCTGTTGGGCTCAATCTCTGGTACCAAAAAAACCCCAAAACATATTAAAGCATGAGTTATCATTAGGCCTAATAATTATATATTTATCATTTTTATTTTCTATATTGGTATTATTTGGACAACAACAATAGATATATTTTTTGACCAGTTATATGTTTAATGGCTTATATAGTTTGCATACCCATACATTTAAAATAGAAGAAATTTCCAGAGTAAATTTTAATTACGAGGGTGATTTAATTTTTTAAAATCTAAAGTGTAGTAATTGAACAAAGTGAATATTTTTCAGTATGTGTTGTAACCAAGTAAGTGACTACAAAAAACCAGAATGAGTGTTCTATTTGCAGTCTTTATGTATCCTGCATCTGACAGACATGTATCCAAAAGGAATATTTAAAACAACTGAAATGTGTTCATGTGAACACATTGTCTGTCTGCACTAGTTAAATTGCCATAACAGTTAACTGCAATTGTATATTTATGTCTGTCAACTTACAAACAATAATATAAAAAAGATTATAGCATAGGTCACCTTTAAGATAGGTATTAGACTCATTTTGATGTCTCATGTAATAAAAATTATTTCATTACTTAAAAATAATTTTAAAGAGAATTTTGTAATTATGTTTAAGAAGATAACTTAAGGGGTAAGTAGTTCGAGGCTATTCCAACTACATAAGCATTAAAGTTTATGCTTTATTTTCCTGTGGTGTTGGAGATCAAACCCAGGGCCTCACACTGAGTTAGGCAAGCACTCTGTACCCCAGGAAATGGTTGTGGATCATCATGATCTACTCAAAGTCAAAGAACTGAGTAAGAACACCTCAGGATAGCATAGATAATGAAGAGAGAGGGCCCTAATATAGGTGCGAATGTGCCTTCTGATAATTTTGTGACCTGGAGAAGTGATTTAACCTCTTTGGCTTTCATTTTTCTCATATTTCAGAGACTTTGTAAATTGAGGTAGAATAGTGCTTGCTACATAATAGATATGAAATTACAATTGTTAATATTATTTTTGTTATTTTTAGAGATCTTTTAATATGTGTATTTAAACTGTTAGGGAAAAAGACTTTTTCTTTCAAAATAGCTTATGTTCTATGAACTTTTTTCTAAATGTTAATTTTTACTTCAGGAATTTTTTCACAAAAGAACTATGGAAAAATGCTAAGAAAAGCATAGGAAAGGGAACAAAAAGTTCAAGCAGGGTTATAGCTATGTGTAGGTACTATTTGTGCCTTTTTATTAATGTGGTTTTATTTTTCTGTTTTGTTCATCGCACAGTTCTGGGTATACAAGATTCTGGTTATGCTTTTTTTTTATCTTATAATATTCTACACATTGCAGTTGCTCATCAAATAATAATTGTCATATACAGGAAGGTACACTGTTCTACTGGGACATTGAATTCTCATTAAAACCTCGGGAAACAGGATTCCAAGTTTGCTGCCAAGTCAAAATAGATAAATCTCTTCTTTTGTTCAGAATGCATACTGTGCTGGAAATTATGTTAACAATCATTTATAGCAATAGTTCTGAAAGTCTATGGAATTCCTGTGTGTTCTGTTGATTGTGTTACAGAGTTACAAATTTTGTCAAGGAAAATTACAATTGATTTTAGACCAGCTGGATCCTGGGCAACCCAAAGAGGTAAGTTTTAAGGACAGCTGTCAAATTTAGTCAGATACCATATATCTATTTATTTATTTTAAATTTTTAATTTGTTTTAATTAGTTATACATGACAGTAGACTGCATTTATGCACTTTGATATATATATATAAATATATATCAAAGTGCATAAATATATATATATAGATGGGATATAATTTCTCATTTTTCTGAGTGTACATGTTGTAAAATCACATTGGTCATGCAGCCACACATATACATAAAGCAATAATGTCATTTCTGTTTCGTTTTACTATCCTTCCTATCCCCTCATCCTGTCTCCTCCCCTCCCTTCACTTCCCTCTACCTAATCTAAGGTAACTCTATTCTTTTCTAGTGTCCCCCACCCCAGCCCCTTAGTGTGAATTAGCATCTGCATATTAGAGAAAACATTTGGCCTTTGGTTTTTTGGGGATTGGCTTATTTCACTTAGCATGATATGCTCCAACTCCATCCATTTATTGGCAAATGCCATAATTTCATTATTTAAAGCTGAGTAATATTCTGTTGACTATATATACCACATTTTCTTTATCCAATCATCTATTGAAGGACACCTAAGTCGGTTACATAGTTTACCTATTGTGAATTGATCTGCTATAAACATTTGATGTGGCTCCATCACTGTTGTATACTGATTTTAAGTCCCTTGGATGTAGATCGAGGAGTGAGATAGCTGGGTCAAATGAAGGTTCCATTCCAAGTTTTCTGAGGAATCTCCATAATGCTTTACATAATGGTTGCACCAATTTGCCGTCCCACCAGCAATGTATGTGTGTACTTTTTTCCCCACATCCTTGCCAACATTTATTGTTGCTTGTAGTCTTTATAATTGCCATTCTGACAGGAGTGAGAAGAAATCTTAGAGTAGTTTTGATTTGTATTTCTGTAATTGCTAGTGAAGTTGAACATTTTTTCATGTATTTGTTCATCGATTGTATTTCTTCTTCTGGGAAGTGTCTGTTCAGTTCCTTAGCCCATTTATTGATTGGGTTATTTGTTTTTTTGCTGTTACATTTTTTGAGTTCTTTATATATCCTAGAGATTCATGCTTTATTGGAGGGGCAATAAAGATTTTCTCCCAATCTGTAGGCTCTTTTCTCACATTATTGTTTCCTTTGCTGAGAAGAAAAGGACTTTAGAGGTCTTGTTAATGAAGTCAGATCCTAGGCCAACATGGTGAAGATTTGCGCCTAACTGACCTGTTAGGTGCAGGTCTGTTCTAGTGTCTAAGTCTTTGATCCTCTTTGAGTTGATTTTTTTGCAAGGTGAGAGATAGAAGTTTAATTTCATTTTGCTACATATGGATTTTATCCAGTTTTGCCGCACCATTTGTTGAATGCACTGTCTTTTCTCCAGTGAATTCTTAGAGGTAAATGAGAACACTGATACAACATATCAAAATCTTTGGGACACTGTGAAGGCAATACTATGAAAAATGTTTATTACATTGAGTGCATTCATTAAAAGAATAAAAAGTCAACAAATAAATGACCTAATACTACATCTCAAAGCCCTAGAGAAAGAAGAAAATCAGATATTACATATTTATAATATACTAGATTTCAGTCAGCAGCTGGGTTCTTTCTCTTGAGGCTGGGTTTTTATTTATTGTTATGATCAATTCTAGGCTAATATCACTAGTAAACTTCAATTTTGGAATAAAAGGTCACAGAATAAGGCAGATATTCTTTAAAAAATTGTCATGGTTTGTTAGAGAAAATCTTTTTTTACCCCCAGCTTTCATTGGTAAGAAATTAAGTTACGAGTAATTGTCCTTAAATTGTTCCTTTACTGTTGTTTTGTATGCAATATTTTAGTTATTGATTTGCTAGGAATTAATTTATTTCATGATTTTTTTATTTATAGAAAATGTGAGTAAACATTTAAAAAAATTTAATAGACAAATTTTATATTTATCATGTGTGACATGTTTTAAAGTATATATTGACTGAATAGTGAAAAAATTGATCTCATGAATGTATGTATTATGATTTTTTTTTGGTGAGAAAAGTTAAAATCTGCTTAGTGATTTTCAAGAAAATAATACATATTTATGTTGTCACAGTGTTGTATAATAAATCTCTTGAACTTATTTCTTCTAACTGAAATTTTGTATTTGACCAATATCTTCCCAATCCCTGTATTGAGACTTTGACAACTTAAATTTTTTGAAGAAGTAATTGTATATTGAGTTATGTTTATACTTAAGAGATTTTATCTGCTCTTTATGATGTATTATTTCATTTGAAAGTCAATCTGAAGTAGAAATACAATAGGATATTTAAAAAAATTTAACTAAGACTTTTGTGTATATGCCATTTAGTTCTAATTTTGGAAATGAATTATTTTTTTCAAACTTTACATTTTAAATGAAATGTATTGTTATTTACTCCCACTGAAATTTTCTAAAAAATCACTGAGGAATAATTTTTTTCTGTTCAGCATTTTGCATTGTTTTATTTCTTGGATCTTAGTAAATAACAGGTTTGAAAAGATATTGGAAATGAGATTTGACTTTTATATGATAAATCTTAACTTTCTTCTGTTTAAATGGATTACTTTGAAATCTATAGTTGCTCATTAATCTTTATTCTGCTTCTGGAATACTAAATTCTTAATAGTATTTTGTTCTAAAATTTATTGAAAAGAGGATACTACTTAACATTATAAATGAATTCTTAATTTTTAAAACTTCACATTCCCCTAATGCTTGTCAGAAATAAAAGTATATTTAGGAGTTATTGCATATGAGTATATAGATATTTTCAGATACTTGTGTATTCTGTATTTTTTTTATCTAGAAAGCTGTGAATGTCTTAATTTGGCTCCTGTCTCTGATGCCTCACCTTCACTTATGACTTCACTAGGCTTCAGTTTTTCAGTTGGGAAAGGACCAGATTTTAAAGATTAGATTGGAATTACTGTGTTATTCTTCATTAGCTGGAGTGTGAATAGGAGAGATGCTTTGCCCCGTTTGTCATCATCAGAGTGGAGTTATTCTCTGCTGCTGTCCCTTGGGTCATACTGTTTTGAGTGAATTCTGATTGGATTTTGAGAAGACTGATTACAAAGCAAACTTTTTGTAAAAATACAGAAATTCAATTTTGCATTCCATTGCTAAATTTTTTCCCCTATTTCAGTAGTTAGAAGGTCAGAAAATATGGTCTAGCACAAAAAAGTTCAAATGAATTGTTTGTGAGAATTGTTCACATGTTCTGGAATGGAAGTGTGTCACCAGGGGCATATCTAGGAAATGTTTTAAAATCAGAGCCCTCAACTGCAGAAGCACCTGTGTGGACTTTACTAGAATTGGGAAAATCTGTGGGGTGAGGCCAATAAAACATTGCATTGGTGATTCTGATTCAACCACTTTTCTTCTTTCTATTCTACTTAGATGTGAGATCTAAGTCTCCTAGTTCAGTTAGTGTTTAAATTTTCTTTGTACAAAACAGCACCCTCCCTCCCTTGATTAGTGATTAATTTACAAAATGAATTAATTCTCAAGAGTTACCTGATAAAAGTGTATTATTTTCTCATAAATGGCTTTTTAAAATAATTATTCAGATTCTGGCTTTGAATAATATTCTAATATTGTCTTGAAAAATTGGAATTATTCTAGTGGCTAACTATTAATAAAAATTTTTCTTTTAAAAAATTTTAGGTGAGATATGATGCCTTACAAACATTATGTTCAGCTCCTCCATCTGATGTCCTGAACTGTGAAAATTGGAGTACTCTCTGTGAAAAATTGACATTGTGTCTTTCAGATCCTGATCCTGTGTTTAGTGTAAGAAAATAAATAAATATTTTTAGAAATTCCTGTTTTCCCAACTAGAACTAAATGGAATGTGGGAGTTTTTTTTTGATAGCACAAATATTTATGGAATTTTGGTTACAGCTTTTCAGATTGTCAAAATTTCTTTTTTCAGTAATTAACTTAATACTTAATAATTAGATTCAAAGTATGGTCACCATCATACTTCATTGCCAAATAATATCCTGTTATCTTGTGTATTTTGTCTTATCCTGTGAAAGATACCCAAGTATTTGGGTTATTATTTTTGAATTAAGATTAATATTTTAAGGGCTCATGATAAATGAAATTTTGAACTTAAAGTGATTAATCAGGATAGATTCTAAAGTGTTCATATGATTTTCCTCCTGCATTTAAGCATTTATTTGGAGGCTGTCTAAAACAGAGAAGCCAGAAAATTATAAAGCTTAGAGGTTAGAAAATAAATTGAAATTACTCATAAAGCAAATGTCAGAAAATCCCTAAAATTATAAAATGGAGAGTAGAGATAAGATTGATTTTTGCAAAAATCAAAATGCATATGACTTTTCAGGAATGCAAATTATTATATGATGAAAAGTAAGCTTATCTTAAGTGCTATAATTCTACAGATAGTGATATAATGTGAATAAAAAAATCCTGACTTATCAAACATCAGGATTAAATACAAATTGGAGTTTTTAAATAATAGGGTCTTTTTCTTCATATTGATGGGTTGAAGAAAGCTTTGTTTTAAAAATTGGTATGGTTTTTTGTATAGAATTTAAGGCATTACCATAAGAGCAACATTTTTCTATTTGTTCAAGGAATTTGTATTGAATATATACAGTGTGCATGTTTTAGTCAGCTTTTCACTGCTATGAACAAAAGATCTGACAAAAACAATTTTAGAGGAAGTAAAGTTTATTTGGGGCGTAAAGTTTCAGGGGGCTCAGTTCATAGCTGCCTGGCTCCATTGCTTTGGGCCCAAAGTGTATCAGAATATAGCATGGCAGAAGAGTGGGTTGGAGGAAAGCGAATCAGTTAAAAATCATAACCCAGTCATTTTACCTCTATGCTTTCTTGTATTGTCTCACATATGGACTTTGAGCCAAAACCTCATATCTAAACTATAACAGTGCATCATTCCAGTTTAGATGCTGGTAATTTACCATGAACAAGGTAGAACAAGTCTTTCCCCTATGGAATGTGCATTCTAGTAAAGAGCACAGACAGTAAACAGTATGGAGAAATATAAGGTATCTTAACACATTTATCAGCTTAAGGACATTAATATTTAATTATATTATTAATAATAATTAATTGATAAACAGAAGTGGTTTGGGAACCATCTTTGTTATTCTTATCAGAGAAAAAAGATGTTTACCTCATACTTGGATGCAGTTCAAACTTACTAACACCAGAGGGTATTATAGACTTCTGTAAAAACAAGAACTTCAAGGGAGAAAAAAAAATATTTTTAGGGTCATGTTAAGGCTTTAACATTTAAAGGCTCTCTAATAAGAAATGCAATTGTAACTTTCCCTGCTATTTTTTTCCCTTTCTTAACAAAGAATCATGGCAGAATAGATTTTTTTTTATTTTAGTAACTTTATAATAACTTTATAAACATAGCAAAGTTAGTATAAGTTGTTTTATTTAACCATTATAGGTTATTAAACGGCAAGGGTCAGTTTTATTAAGAAAATTGAATAATTGTTATGGAGGAAAAATGTCAGTAGAATTAATCATTTTGAGGAAAACAAAGCATAAGTTTCTTTTCATTTTAAATTTTTGCTTGATCTAAATTGTTAAATTTGATTCTGTTTTTTAATCTCCTATCCTAAAGGACTCTTAAACATAACCAAGTAAAGTCTGTAGTGGTTTAAAAGTTTTACGGATACTTATCTATTGCTGTAGTTATGAAAATAGACTTCCCAAAGTATTTAATAACGTGTTGAGAAGGAATTTCTTGGGATTATTGGAAATCATTAGTCACTTGGGCAACTATTCTTGTATGCATATTCTCTTAAGTGATATAAACAAGACTATTAATTTTCCCCCTAGATTATTTGATTAGAAAATTTGAGGCAACTTCATGTTTTTATTTAATGGGAAGTTGGATTTCACTATTAGTACTAATCTCATCATAATATTTAATTTAGTATGATTAAAATAATAATAACTAATATTTTTAAGTCCCTACTAGTGTCAGGCACTGTTATAAATATACCTGTTTCTCATTTAATTACTTTACCTTATATTACATGTTATTACTTTGAATTTAATGTTAAATTTTAAAAAGTATGTTTTCTTGGGAATAGACACAATTATAAGAAAGAATCCTTAATGTGAAGCTACCCATGTAAACAATTTAGAAAACAAATCTTGGATTTGGAAATGCATGGTCTTTTAAAATTTAATATTGCCTATTCTGTTTCATTGTTTACTGGCACCTTTCCATTGTACCTTCCTCTATCAAACCTAACTTTTCTCCTCCCACTTTACCTTCCAATGTCAGTACCTACTATTCCCAGATATTGTGATAATTTATATTTTTTGTTATTTGCTGTTAGTTTTTATCATTTTTACTCTTTGCTTATCAACATAAGAGTGTGCTCTTTTTCATATACATATTTGTAGATTTCTGAATGGTTTATTTTGGTAAGTTTTTACTATGTGAAAAATGTTTTATCTTAAGTTTTGTGACAATCTTAGATGCAGATCATCTGTCTCATTTCTCCAGGACCGGATTTTAAAATTCTATGCACAGACATTTACACTTTCACCGTTGTATATGACCAAGGAAATTTATACAAACTTAGGTATGTTTATTAAATCATTTAAAAATGTTTTTTTCTCTTATATGCAGTTAAGAAATGATGATATAAAAGTTGTATATTTTTTCTTTTTTCAGCAAAATATTTGGAGTTATATTTTCTTTCTAGAGAAAATCATATTCCTACTCTTTCAACTGGTGTAGATATAACTAATCATAATGTGATCTGCTTACTCAAAAAGGTATTTGTTTACTAGAATATGCTTCTATTTTTAGTAGTTCTGTATTTAAGGATTCTAATATTGTAAGAACTCTTGTACATTGCTCTGTAGGTTCGACTTCTAAATGAGTATCAGAAGGAGGCTCCATCTTTCTGGATTCGTCATCCAGAGAAGTAAGTCTCCTAACTTATGCAAATGTGAAAAACATAGGTTATTGACCCTTAGACATTTCAATTGAGTAGAGACAGTCTTAATTGATTTACATGATTGGGAAGGTAATGTAGTGTTAAGTTTATCATATTTCACAGTTAGCACTACACAAGTATATCATTTTATATCACTTATCAAAACAAGGTAAAAGTAGGATCTTGTAGTTTCAGGTTTTCTTTGCTACTTTGGACTAGTTTCTTAAATGTTCTTTAACCTTTTTTTCTTTCATCTACAAAATGTCTAATAAGGTTCTAAGTACATTGGTGAATCTCAAAAGGAAAGTTTTGGAGAGTCAGTATTGAAATAGAAACAATATAAGTTATTTTTCATTTTTCATTTTTTAATTTGTTATATATGACAGCAAAATGAATTACAATTCATATTACACATATAGAGCAAAAGTTTTAATATCTCTGGTTGTACACAAAGTAGAGTCACACCATTTGTGTCTTCATACATGTTCTTAGGGTCATGATGTCCATCTCATTCCACCATCTTTCCTACTCCCATGCCCCCTCCCTTCCCCTTTCACCCCTTTTCCTCTTTGCCCTATCTAGAGTTCATTTAATCCTCCCATGCTCCCCGCCTCCCCCACATTATGAATCAGCATCCTTAAATCAGAGAAAACATTCAGCATTTGGGTTTTTGGGATTGGCTAACTTCACTTAGCATTATATTCTCCAACTCCATCCATTTACCTGCAAATGCCATGATTTTATTCTCTTTTAATGCTGAATAATATTCTATTGTATATATACCACAGTTTCTTTATCCATTCATCTACTGAAGGGCATCTAGGTTGGTTCCACAGTTTAGGTATTGTGAATTGTGCTGCTAGAAACATTGGTGTGGCTGTGTCCCTGGGATAGCTGGGTCAAATGGTGGTTCTATTCCCAGCTTTCCAAAGAATCTCTATATTGCTTTCCATACTGGCTGCAACAGTGTTGAAATAGAAACAATATAAGTTTTTAAAGCAGAAAAACTGAGTGTGAATCTCATCTCTGCTGTTTACTAAATATAAAGATTGTTACTAAAAATTATATTTCACAAGTGTAACGTATATCACCAGTTTTATACACACACACACACACACACACACACACGTGCGCGCGCACTTAAAAAAATAGTCTTTTTTATTTTTTCATAAAATCTCTTGTTCTTTCCCAAACTCTAAGGTATATGGAAGAAATTGTGGAGAGTACTTTGTCCTTGTTATCAGTTAAACATGATCAAAGTCATCTTGTATCACAAAAGATTTTGGATCCAATCTACTTTTTTGCATTAGTTGATACTAAGGCTATGTGGTTCAAAAAGTGGATGGTAAGGAAAACTAGAATTTTCTTTTGTTACATAATTTAAAGAATAACTAGTGTTTACTGTGTGCTAAGAGTTCTAGTCACTTTTATGTGTATTAACTTATTTCATTCTTCTAAAAATCTATGAGATAGGGTGGCATTAACTTGCCCAAGATCATTCATCTGGTATTTGGCAGAGTCAGAATAGGATTTTAAATGGTAATTTATTTGGTCTATTTAAGGTGAATGGCCTCTCCAAAAATCTAATTTGCTTTAGTTTATTTAAAAGCTTTGAAAATTTAAAATTGATGTGATAGGATCTCAGGATTCACTGCTGATTTTTCTTGGGCATAGGAGATATGTCTAAAATATTCCTCTTTGTCTCTTCCTGAACCTGCAGTTTAGGGAATGTGTTTAATGCCCAAATTCTAGTGGAGCTCCTCACATCCTAGAACTGAAATCCAAATTAAGAGTGGAGAGATCTTTATGCTATTACCTCCCTCCTCTGCTATGGAATAGTAGAGGTCTGTCTGTGTCTGGCAGTTGCAGCACTAGTTTCTGTGTTACATCTTATTTCTCTCAACCTGTCTACTAGGCTGTAGGTATCTGCTGCAGTAGAGAAGAGAGTGGCTGGGGACTTGCTATGTAAAACAGTAGCATATTTGTTTATTGCTCAGCACAGTTTGAATATTAAATAGCATATGGCTTTTTTCCCCCTACTTTTTGTTATCTAAACTATATGGTAAATGCCCAGTTAATTAGAAAATGATTCTGTCTCCAGTTCTTAGCTGCCATGTAGCCTACATAATAATGTTTGATAAATGTTTGCTGAATTTAATTAAATAACCTGAACCCTTTATTCCTTTTGTCTGAAACTTTCTCTTAATTTTTTTTCTTGATTATCAAATTAGACCTTTATTGAGGGAAGTTACAAAAAATATAAAAGCACAATTTTTTTCCCTAATTATTTAGCACAGGGATAACAACTGTTAAATTTTTGATTTATGTAAGTCTATATTTTTAATACACTTATATTTTTCTGCATAGGTCTTTTTTGTTTTGTTGTTTTTTTTCAATAAAAATGAAATCATATTCTCTTAATTTTTGAAAATTTATTTCACTTAACATTTTTGATTGCCAGTACTGATTCCAACAGAATGAGACAGATCACAAGAAAACTAAGTAATACATTTAACAAAATTAAACCTCAAATGTTTTATCATGTTAATGAAAATTTCTGTTATCCTTCTGCATTCTTTGTGTTTATGGCAGTGGTTGACAAACTTTATGTAAAGGACCAGACAGTACATTTTTCTGGCTTTATTGGCTGTCTAGTCTCTGTTGCAGCTTTTCAACCCAACTGTTGTGGCTTCAAAGCAACCATAGGTAATATGTAAATGAATGTACTTGACTATGTTCAAATAGAACTTTCAAAATCAGGTGGTAGACTGAATTTGGTCCAGGGACTAATTTGCTGAACCTGATCTATCAAAGGTGCTATGAACATTTCTTTTCAGAACATGGTCAATATTAAAAATAGTTTAAGTATGCATCAACATATTTACTTCATTAAATCAAAAAATGATGTTTGAAAACATTTTAAACTACATGGGATTTTGACTACCATCCAGTTAATTAAAATACTATTTAATGAATTAAAATCACTATTCCCCCAAATTCCTATAGTTTTTACTGGGAATTATTGTATTTAATATTTTTATTTGTTTTTAAGAAAAATAAAGTACTTTTTAACACTAATGATATCATAATCTAACAAAACAGTATTTATAGTTTTCCTTGGCTTTGTAGAATACATTGTATGTATAGACTTTAATGCCATGTATATTCAACTCTAAGGAGAGAATTAAAGATTTTTTGGGCACTTTTCAATCATTTTACAATATTATTGGCAGAAGGTAATTAGTATTTCAACCTTGGCAAGTTTCTGCACATATGGACAGTACAAGTTTTCAGCATATGATTTGTGATTTTTTTCTCCTCCTGCTTCTGTATACTTTCTTTGGTTTCTGTCATACACTGGTAGTTAGGTATGCCTTTTTGGTGGTGGTTTTAAACAAGTTTAGCATGGAAACTGTACGCGATGGATAGAATGTCTTTTTTTTTTTTTTTTTTTTACTGGTGTGACACTATAGGATCTAAAAGTATTTTTTATATCTTTTGCATTCCTGAGATTGCTTTCTTCTTAATACAATGTACATTGAAAAACATTCTTGGCATTGGTTATAATAATTTAAACCCAATTTTTATGTGATTTATGATATTGGGTAATGATGCTAGAAAAAGATTTTAAATGGCATAACTTGAATATTAAATATCATTTCTTCTTAACTTTAGCATGCATATTATAGCAGAGATGTGGTACTGAGGCTTCTTGAAAAGAAATATAAGTCTTTGGTAAGTCAGTACTTTTTATGTTCAGAAATAATATCATAGAAAGATTATATGATATAACTTTTTGAGTATGCAAAGTCAAATGGGGATGATTAATATTAGCTAATGAAGCAATTCCCCTTTCATGTGACCTTAAACTACATTTTATGAAACATGAAAGAATAAAAGTAGAGACTTAAGAAGCAGTCAGGTTAACAATTAGGAAATATATAAGTACATATTAAAGTGGGCTGCTGTAAATAACAAGGTAGTGTGAGAGAAGCCATATTTCTAAGTATTACATGTAATTTGACTGAGGTCAGACATTGAGAAGGTAATTACTTCTATAAAATATAACTCTAATTTTGAGTAAAACTTGCAAGAAAAAACTCGAGTGAAAAGAGCTTTTGTATTTTTAAAAATTGGTGAGTTATATCAAGTATAGATTTATACTCTAAAATATATTATAAAAATTATCTATATTTGTTGCTGTAGAACATTGTATAAGGGCCCTGAAAGAGATGGAAAAAAAAATCAGCAAAATAAATAAATAAATAATAAATATGAAAAAAATCAAATTTATTAAAATATTTGTTATACTAGTATAACTTTGGGTCAATTAGTATGGTTTATGTAATTAGGTAGACAAAGGGAATATTACTAAAATTGTGGGTTTTGGGGTGAGTATAGTAGAGCATAGGATGAAAGGAGGAGAAAAATAATTGTTTTGTGTTTGAGAATTAAGAAAATTGGGTAGAAGTGAGGAATACTGTACAAATGGATAAGAATTTATTTGTACAAATAAAGGGTACTTAAGAAAAGAAAAATTGAACTGAAATAAAGCCTTTCTATCTTTCATTTTTCTCCTGTTCCTACTTAAATGAATTCTTTGTTGCCATATGAGCATAGACTTCTGGTGCTGGAAGAGAGAAAGGGGAAAAGCCAAAGAACAGGACAATTTGCTGCCGCCCCTCCGCCCCCCATGTATACATAGGAACACTGTTGCTATTAGAGAGGCTCTAGTGCAAGCATTTAAAATGTTTCTTATAAATTGATTCTTACAATCTGTTTCTTTTTTGAAAAGTCAACCCTCTATCAGTCAATTTTTAGCCTGTAGGTAAAATTACTTCATTATAAACCACTTCAATATTTTATCAAATTAGTAAAAAATTTTGTTTTATGTTTGTAATGGATCAGACTTGCTATAAGAGACTTCATTTTAAATTTCTTTTTTTTCTAAAAAGCTTTTTAAAATTTATAAAACATCAAAAAATTTTTTTAAGTAAATTTGGTCCTACTTTTGAAAAGAAGTAGAGAAAAATGAATACAAGATGCATTTATTTCCATTTTCTTTTCAGAGTTTAGATTTAATTGTGAATCTGTGGTGGAACTTTAGTCCACTCCTTTAGATTTATCTTTCTGTTCTGTAATAAATCCTTGCATTAGAATCTTAATCTGAGTAGCCTGTTCAGTGTAATGTTAATCTACTAAAGCTTCTCCTTTAGTTTCTCATTAGTACTGTCTGATGACATTTTCTTCAACAATGGAAAAATCTACATTTTTCAGCCACTAGTCTTATTTGACTATAGAAAACTTGGAATATATCTAGGATAACTGAAACACTGAATTTTAAGTTTTATTTAATTTTAATTTAAATAGTCACATGTTTAGTGACCACTGTATTTGTGTAATTCTATCTGTATGTTTTTGACATTTTCAATAGGTAGCATTAGGGCATCAAACAATTTATGTATGTGCTGTCAGTTATTTATAGAAATTAAGATACTCTTTGTTTTCATGGCATTGCACAGTCATGAACTAGTGAAAAACATTTTGATTTTCAGTGTAAATATTTAACCTTTTGTTTTTAACAATTTGAATAATTGTTCAGATACCCTTAAAGGAATGAGTTCTTAAATGGCTTCAGGTGGCACCATTTTTCTTATTCTCTGAAAGTTATAGGTGTTATAGAAGAGAAATGTTTAAGCAAAAAAATGGTTGAGAGGTTGTGGGTAATGTCAGCCAAAGATGATGGAACTGTGAACTAAGGATATGCCCCTGAGAAATGGGATAAAAATGGATAGATCCATTACTGTTGTTAGAAGTAGGATTTGGAGGTCTTGATTTTTGAAGAGGGGATGGTGAGACCTCAAATAATTAAGTGATTAATGTCATTAAGTGAAGTAAGTAACATAGTAGAAGGAAAACATTGCTGGTAAAGTAATGGTTTTTTTGATTTTGTAGATTTGGTCATATAGTGTTTGAAATGCAGATCTCCAGAAGACATGGCTCTGATGTCTGAAATTTGATTTAGACAAGATATATAGCTATGGGAGGTGGTTCTGAGACAACCCCCAGATTTGATGATTTTCTGGGAGGACTCAGGACTCAGTACATAGTTGTACTCTCAGCTATCATTTGTTACAGTGAAAGGATACAACATAAAATCAGCAAAGAGAAGAGGTAAATTTGGTGAAATCTGGAGGAAATGAAAGTGTAAGATTCTAACTGTTTTACCACGGAAACACATAGGACATGCTTAAGTCCTCCAGCATTGAATTGTGACAACTTGGATAAAATGTTATCTATTGGGAAGTTTGTTAGAGATTATTGAACAGTTTATTTTATTGGGGTCTGACTGTATAGGCACTTTCTGCCTAACACATATTTCACATGACTACAAATAATGCAGATATTCAGCATAAACCACATTTTTTAAAAAAAATTATTTTTTATAGTTTAGGTACAGTGAAAGCCCTCTGATCCATTCTTGGAATGATGGTGATAGGTAACAGAGAGATGTACATGGTGGAAACATGAGGTTAAAGGAATGATTCTATAAACTGGGTCCATTGTGCTGGCCTCCACATGCTTTTTTGTGGGGATTGAACTCAGGGGCTGTGACCACTGAGCCCTGTCCTCAGCCCTATTTTGTATTTTATTTAGAGACATGGTCTCACTGAGTTGCTTAGCACATCACAGTTGCTGAGGCTGGCACAATCCTCCTGTCTCAGCCTCCTGGGCTGCTGGGATTACAAACGTGTGCCACCGTGCCTGGCCACATGTTTTTCTTTTAAAAAACAAATTACCAGCAACCCTGCCTGGCTTAAATTAACAACGTATATTACATTCTTCATCAAACTACCCATTATTTGAAGTAGAAATACTGGTCTGAAAGGCTCCATCCTGCTAAGTTACCCTTAAGTGGGGGACTTTGGTGACCCTTATAGAGACTAGATTTCAGAACTCAGGGAGATAAGGATAATTCCCTTTAACTGTAAAATTTTTAAGAATAAGTTCCAATCAGCATTGGCCAAAGTGACCCATAGTTGCCTCAGACCATTACTGTGTACAGTGGTTTGGAAATATGGTGCAATCATGCTGTCAGTCAAAAGTCAAGAGGTTGGTGGGACTGTCTGAAAACTTCCCTAGACCCCCAATAAAACTAGAGGGCAGGGCTGGGGATAAAGCTCAGTTGGTAGAGTGCTTTCCTTGCATGCACAAAGCCCTGGGTTCAATCCCCAGCACCACAAAAATAAATAAATAGATAAAAACAAACAAACAAACTGGAGGGCATGGGATGGGGGCACATATCCCTCACTCTGAGAAGACTCATTCTCTCCCTTGCCAATGACCTGTTTCCCCCTTTTCCTATCTGTCTAATAAGCAGTCTGTTCTTTTAATAAGCCTCAGGTCTTGCTGGAATCCTCTCAAGCAAGAACACTAGAGGCCAGGGTAGAGACTTCCACATCTGCCTGGCTTGGGCTTCACAGGCAGTTTTTTTCTGCAACAGTGGGAACTTCTAAACTCCAATTTTCCAGATGCTATCAGAGTCTAACCTTGAAATCAGTACTATCTAAAGACAGAAGTCCTGCCATGTTAACTTTTTTTGTTTGTGTGTGCACAGACCTGAGGTCACAATAAAATGAATTAGATAGGGAAATCCATTGATAACTGCATACCATCATTGTGAACTTGCCTCAGTTCATACAGTCTTTTTATATATATATATATATATATATATATATATATATATATATATATATATATAT
>NW_025999842.1:39101977-39108208 GCF_001458135.2 Marmota marmota marmota | reverse complement strand
TATATATATATATATATCTTGTATTCTAGTCTTTGCTCCATATTTATAACTACTTTCTCCAATCCTGAGAAAGCTGTTTCCCATTCCCAATATAATTACTAATTTGCCCATGCTCAAATACACAGAATGTGTATATATATCTATCTATCTGTAGGTAGCAGAGTTAACCATAGCACTAGAACTATAGTCTACATTCTTTAAAGATATTAACACTTCTAGAGCAGAAAGTTTGGTTGAGAATAATACCTTTACTAAGTGAATAAAATCCCTATTTCATTTATATAATTCCAATTCCTAAGAAGCTGGAATTTCAGGTTATCCCATTTTTTATTATATGAACTTGGGCTTGGTTAGATGTTGAGACCATTGGTGAAGATGTTTGTGTGGAGGAATGTATCCTGAGACCTAAAACGGCTCTATTAACTGGTTAAATTCACCAGAAGTTGTTGTTTCTGTGATTTGTTTTTACTCTGTTTGGACCAGTGTGTTGTTTTTGAAGTGTTTATTCATCCTTGGAGATTTCAGTGATGAGAACATTTTAAGAACTCTTTAAAAAAAAAAAAAAAACTCTGCAGTTCTTTAACTGCAGTCACCTGTTGGCAGATGGTCAAGACGTAATTCACAATGAAACATTTGTTCTTTGGGATTAGTCCACATCCATCAGGGAAAAGCTTGTCCAGGCAGTTGTGTTTTCCAGAGGTCCTGATGGAGAGACTGGCTGTCTGTATTGTCTTTGGAGATGACTCATATCAAGGGTTACATTCCTGGTCCTTGCTGGGATCATGTGGTCAAGTCGATGCTGGGTAGGGTGTTTTTCTTTCTTCATGTACCACCTGTGGCTACAAGACCCTGTTCTTTTCTTCCTCCAGTGTCCTGGCTAACCTCTTCATCATCCCTCCATTCCCATCCTTCCTTTCTTCTATTTTCTACCACTTCATGCATGTGATGTCTACCTGGACGAGGAGGCAATGGAAGAATTTCAGTTAATATCTTTGTGTAAAAGTTTTGGTTGAGCAAACAAAGGGGAAGGTACCTATTTAGAAACCCCAGTGTTTGAGGCAGATGCTCTAATCAAGGTGAGCACAGTGCTAAGGGGCAGATGGGAGAAAGCTCACTTGGGAAGTTTGAGAAAGTGTTTTACATTAAAAGTATGTTAAGAGGGGCTGGGGTTGTAGCTCAAGTGGTAGCGTGCTTGCCTCACATGCAAGTACGTTAAGAAACACAGAAGTCCAACTTGAAAGGTAAACAAGAGCAAAATTCCAAAATAATTTCAATGACAGGATAAGGAGCTCAGTTTGAATTATGGGGAGCCAGAGGATACTTCCAAGTGACATGCTAAGGTTTATTATACCTTTGAAAACTGTTGCTAGTGACACTGTGGGGGATGAATTGCAGATACATGATTTGATGAAACATTGGCTAAAGCAGAGCAGGAGAGAAACTGTGCCATGAAATTGGGGCAATGTATTTGTTTAAAAGGAGAAAAAATGTTTTAAGATTAGACTCCACAGAACTTACTGTCCAACTGGGTGAGACTGAGCAGGTGAAATAGGGATGGGTAGCAGCTAGGGATAGTTCTCCTAGCTTTGAGAAATGGATAGATGTTCGTGGCCTTGGCCAAAGGAAGAAGTACAGGCATACAAGTTTGTTTGGAGGTGAGGGCTTAGGAAGAGGGAATTGATAATCAGATATCTAAGTTCATGAGAAGAAGAAAGATTTTTTTTTTTTTTTTTTGGTCCCAGTGATTAAACCCAGGGGCACTTTATCACTGAGCCACATCCCTAGTTCTTTTTATTTTTAATTTTGAAACACAGTCTCGCTAAGTTGCTTAGAGTTTGCCAAATTGCTGAGACTGGCCTTGAACTTGGGATCCTCCTGCCTTATGCTCCTGAGCCACTGGGATTACAGGTGTCTACCACCATGCTGAGCTTCATTTGGCCAATTTTTTTGGGGATTACTTATTCTTCAGTATTTTTTTTGAATTCTTTCTATATTCTAGTTATTAATCTTGTGTTATATGAATAGTGTTAAAGATTTTTTCCCATTCTGTAAATTGTGTTCCACTCATTTGGTTGTTTCCTTTGTTACAAATTTTATGTAATCTAATTTTTCAATTCTTGTTTTTGTTTTCTAAATCAATGGAGTTCAATTCAGGAATCAGTGCCTATGTCAGTATCTTGAAATGTTTCCTCTGTGTTTTATTCTAATAGTTTCAGAATTTCAGGTCCTCTTATAGTATTTGATCCATTTTGAATTGAATTTTGTATATTATGAGAGACAGGTCATTTAGTTTTACTATTCTACATATGGATCTCCAGTTCCCCACCACTTGTGGAAGAGGCTATTTTTTTTTTTTTCCAGTTTGTGTTTTTGGCACGTATGTCAAGATTAATTGGCTGGAGATACATGAATTTATGGCTGGGGCCTCTGTTTTGTTCCATTATTTTATATGTTCATTTTTATACCAATACCATATTCTTTTTATTACTATGAGTCTGTGGTATATAATGAAATCAGGTATCATGATATCTTCAATGGTGTCCATTTTTCACAGGACTACTTTGTCTATTTGGGATCTTTTGTAATTTTATATGAATTTTAGGACTTTTTTCTAGTTCTGTTAAGAAAGTGGTATTCTGATGATTATTTTATTGATTCTGTAGATTGCTTTGGGTAGTAAGTCCATTTTAATAATATTAATTCTCCCATTGTTCCAATCCATGAATATGGGTGATCTTTATATTTTCTAGTGTCTTTTTCAGTTTGTTTCTTCAGTGTTCTGTAATTTTCATTGTAGAGGTCTTTTACCTCCTTTTGATTAGGTTAATTTCTAGGGTTTTGTTTTGTCTTTGTTTTTGTTTTTTTGCTATTGTGAATGGGGTTGTTATTCCTGACATCTTTCTCAGTGAGTTCATTGTTGGCATACAGAAAAGCTATTTGTGTGTGTGTGTGTGTGTGTGTGTGTGTTAATTTTGTGTCTAACTGTTTCATTGGATTTATTAGTTCTAAGAGTTTCTTGGGGAAATATTTGTGGTTTTCTAAGTTTAGAATCATATCAGTAAACTGGGATAATTTGATTTTATTCTTTCCTTTTTGTATCCCTTTTACTGCTTTCTCTTGCCTAATTGCTTTGGCTAAAATTTCAAGTAGTATATTGAATGAAGTGGTATCTTATTTCTGATCTTAGAGGGAATGCTTTCAGTCGTTCCCCATTCAGCATGATGTAGGCTGTGGGTTTGTCATATGTAACCTTTATTATGTTGAGATATGATCCTTCTATATGTAGTTTATTCATGAAGGATATTAAGTTTTATTAAAAGCTATTTCTGTATGTATTGAGGTACTTTTGTGATTTTTTTTCTTTATTCTTGACTCTCTTTATGTGCTATTTCTTTTACTGATTTGCATATGATGAACCATCTTTTCATCCCTGGAATGAAAACAACTTGACCATGTATATTATCTTTTTAATGTGCTGTTGAATTTTATCTACTTAATATTTTACTGATAATTTTTGCATTTATGTTTACCAGGAATATTGGCCTATAGTTTTTTTGTGTGTGTGTGCCCTTGTCAGGTAATATTGGTTTGTAGAATAAGTTTGGGATGGTTCCTTCTCTTTCATTTTTATGGAATAGTTTGAGGAACATTGATATTAGTTCTTCTTTAATGTTCTGTAAACTGTAGCAGGGAATTAGTCTGGTCCTTTACTTTTATTTGTTTGGATACTTTGTCTTATTATTTTAATCTTTTTACTTATTGTTCTATTTAGCTTGTTCTAATATGTTCTTAGTTCATTTTGATAGGTCATATTTGTCTTGAAATTTATGTTTTTTCTAGTTTTTTTTCAACTTATTGGTATGCAATTTTTCAAAATATTCCTAGTGACTCTGAATTTCAGTGGTATCTGTTGTAATGTTTCTTTTTTCAACTCTAATTTTATTTACCTTTCTCTCTCTCTCTCTGGGATAATCTAACTAAAGATTTGTTTATTTTTCAAAGACTCAACTCATTGTTTCATTGATCTTTTGCATTGTTTTTAAAATCTCTATTTGTTGTATTTCTGCTCTGATCTTTATTATTTTTTCCTCTACTGATTTGGGGTTTGGTTTGTTCTTATTTATCTAAGACCTTGAGATGTATCAAGTTTTTAATTTTAGCTCTCTCTATTCTTTTAATATAAGTACTCATTACTATAAACTTCTCTCCCAGCTGTCACTGTATTTCACCGATTCTAGTATATTGTGTTTTTATTTTGATTTGATTCTAGGAATTATCAAAATTCCCCTCTAATATTTTCAATAACCCACTCTTCAGAAGAGTATTATTCAATCTCTATGTGTTTGTATAATTTCTATAGTTTTTCTTGCTATTGGTTTCTTGTTTCATTTCATTGTAATCTGATAAGATTCAAGAAATTATTTCTGTTTTTTGGATTTCTAAGGTTTGCTTTACATCCTAATATGTGGTCTGTTTGAGACCATATATTAGGATGTAAAGTTCCATGTGTTAATGTGTTAATGAAAAGAATACTGTTGTTAAATGGAATATTTTATAGTTGTCTTTTAAGTATATTTTATCTATAGTATAATTTTACTCTGATGTTTTTTGTCAATTTTTTTGGTCTGGATCATCTCTATTGGTGAGTTTAGGGCACTCCCTTTGTGTCTAGTTTGTGTCTAGTTTGTGTCTGTGTTTTATATTTTTGGGTGCTCTAGTTTGTTTTATATTTTTGGGTGCTCCAATATTTAGTACATATATATATTTAAAATTGTTATAACATGTTGATGAATTGTTCCCTTCATCAATATGTAATAACTTTCTTTGCCACTTCTAACCAATTTTGTCTTAATATCTATCTTTTGTTGGATATAAGTATAGCAGTTCCTGCTTGCTTTCAGATTCCATTTGCTTGCAATATCATTTTCCATTCTTTTAGTTTGTGAATACCTTTTCAGGTGAGGTAAGTTTCTTGGATGTGGATCTTTTTTTTTAATCTATGGGGTATCTTTTATTATCAAATTAAGACCATTAACATTTTGGGTTATTGTTGAAAGTTGTGTAGTTGTTCCTGTTGTTTTCTTGATTTTCTTTTTGTTTTAAATATTCTAAGTTCTTTTCTTCTCTTTATTAATTTTTGACATTTGATAGTTTACTATATCAATAATGTTTTTGTTTTCTCTTTGTGTGTCTCTTCTTGAAGAAAGATTTATTCTTTTCCATGCTCTCATGATTGTACTACTTCCTTCTTCCTTTTGGTTGTAGAGTGTCCTTAAATATCTTCTGTAATGCTGGTCTAGTGTTTATAAATTCCTCTAGTGGATTTATTTTTTTATTTAATTTAATTTTTTTTTTTTTTTTTTTAGTATTGGGAATTGAAACCAGGGCACTTTACTAGTGAGCCACACCCCAACTTGTTTATTCTGTATTTTGATACAGGGTGTTTTTGAGTTGCCAAGCTAGCCTTGAATTTGTAATCCTCCTATTTCAGCCTCCCAGGCCACTGGAATTATAGATGTGTCCCCAAACCCATGCGAATTCCTTTAGTTTATGCTTATCTCAAAAGTTCTTGATTTCTACTTCAATTTTGAAGGATATGCTTGCTTGGTATAGTATTCTTGGCATTTTTTTCAGAACATCATTAAATACTTCATTCCATGCCCTCTTGGACTTTAGAGTTTCTGATAAGAAATCTGATATTTTAATGGATTTGCCTTGAATTGTGTTTTGGTGCTTCTTTCTTCTAGCTCTTGACACTTTTTCTTCTGTACTTTTGCAGTTTAACTATAATGTGGGTAGAGAGGTTCTTTTCTGGTTGTGTCAATTTATATTCTAAATAATTCCTCTATCTGGAAGTCCACTTCTTTTCCACAATTTGGGATATTCCCTGCTATAATTTCACTGAATAGGTAACCTGTGTTCTCGCCTTTTCCCTCTTCTATGCAGTTTATGCAAATGTTTGATATTTTAGTGTATTCAATAGATCTTTTTTTTTTTTTTTTTTTAAATTCTTTTAATTTTTTATTGTTGGCTGTTCAAAACATTACATAATTCTTGATATATCATATTTCACACTTTGATTCAAGTGGGTTATGAGCTCCCATTTTTACCCCAAATACAGATTGCAGAATCACATCAGTTACACATCCATTGATTTACATATTGCCATACTAGTGTCTGTTGTGTTCTGCTGCCTTTCCTATCCTCTACTATCCCCCCTCCCCTCCCCTC
>NW_025999842.1:39090984-39098429 GCF_001458135.2 Marmota marmota marmota | reverse complement strand
TACCTGGCAGGCGCGGGGGGTGGGGGGCGGCTCTGCCCCTCAGCAGGCCGCTGGGCCTGCTCTGTGGGTGGTCACAGTTCCCTCTACCTTGCCAGCGCAGGGGGAGGGGGCGGCTCTGCCTCTCAGCAGGCCGCTGCTCCTCTTCTGCCGGTGGGTCGCATGCCCGCCTACCTTGCAGGAGTGATTGGAAGCTCTGTCCCGCCGGGGGCCACTGGGCCTTTTCTGCCGGTGGTCACAGTTCCACCTACCTGGCAGGCACGGGGGGTGGGGGGCGGCTCTGCCACTCAGCAGGCCGCCGCTCCTCTTCTGCCGGTGGGTCGCATGCCCGCCTACCTTGCCGGAGTGATTGGAAGCTCTCTCAATAGATCTTGTATTTTCCTTTCATTCTTTTTTTTTCTTATTGCTGTCTGAATATATTATTTTGGCAAGTTGTCTTCAAGCTCTGATTTTACTTGATCCAGTTTGTTACTGATGCCTTCAATTGAAAATTTTTTCAGACTTATAGAGCTTTTCATTTCCAAGATTTATTTCAGTTATTTTTCCAAAATCTCTATTTCTTTATTCATATCCTGCATTGTCTTCCTTAATGCATACCACTGTTTATTTTTATTCTCTTTGGTTTCTGTTATTTTTTATTCTCCCAAGAGAATTTCATTGAGCTTCTTAAAGATGATTCTTTTGAATTCTTTGCCTAACCTTTCATCCGCTTAGATATCTTTAGAATCTTTTACTATAGAGTAATGAACTTTAGGAACTGTTGTATTGCCATTTTTTAAAACATTTTAAGTCTACTACGTGTTATTACAATATCACATGTTTTCTTTATGATAAAAGTATCCTTTGTTTGTTTGTTACAATTACTTGTTAATATTTTGATTTGCCATCTAGAGGACTGTTTTTGTCTTATTCACATCTGTGTCTGCAGTGCTTCTTCATACAGTGTCTGGTGTTTATTAGAAACTCAATAAATAGAAGATGATTGTATAAATGCATGTATGAACACATGGTGGTCAGTGATACTGCTTACTGTGAAGAAGTTTTCTCATCAGGAGCTGTTTAAAAAATCATTCAACTTCACTTTTACATTTTGTTTTTGTCAGGTATCAGGTTGAAGTCAGCATACTCATGGCATATTGACTTATATAACATATATTAAGAAGTTTCTTAGTTTTAGTACTGTATCTTACTAGCATAGTCTTATATGCTGTTGGAGGGATATTAGGTCAGATATTTGAAAATATGTTGATTTCTGAAATAAAAAGTCATGTTTTAGTTACAATTCTAATCATGTTTCATTTATGTGTTTTAGTGTTCATATTTTTAAAAAATCTTAAGAGTAACTCTTCCTTTCATTGTTTTTGTGGTAACACAAGAAGTTTACTACTCTCCGTGAAAATTCATTAAAGTTTCTCTTCTCATCTGTCTTCTGCTTTGTTCATGTTGTTGTCTCACTGAATCTCATTTAACTATATACTAGGCTCAATATCTGAATACATTATTTAGGGAAAAAATGAAAAGGGAATACAAGTAAGTATTTCCTAGATGGAGAAAAGTTCTGAGACATCTTCAATATCAAGCATTGTTATAATGTCACATTGTGAATGATCTTATATTCTTTTCTTTTGACATTTATTTTTTTATATAGTTGTTTTTTATTAACTTGAAAGTATATTGAGATAATTGAAATCTTAAGTTTTAAGTTATAATTTGGTATTGGCATTGAGTTGTGGGATTTTTAAACTATTACCTTTGATATTGAGCTTTATGGAAGAACATTAGCTAATATATAAAAAAGTATTAAGTATCTAGTGTTTTAAGTTTTAATTTATCAAAATACTTTTTGTTTGTCAGAGAATTATTCTCCTGCAAGTATGGTGACTGAAGTTCTATGGATACTCTGTGATCAAAAAGAATGTGCAATTGAATGCTTATATAACAACACTGTGGTAGAGACACTTCTCCAGCCTGTTCATAATTTAATGAAGGGAACTGAGGTTGGTATTAAGTCACTAAAGACAAAAAGTGTCCCTAAACTGAGTATTCATAATATTTAATTAGGCTTTATTTTTATGTATTTGAAATATTTTATTATACTCTGTTTCCAAAAATGAATGTATTTTGTTTGATATACATTTTTATTGCTTAAATCATAGTTTATACAGTTGCTTGATTTAATAGATATCACACGGTCGGGAAATACACAGACATCTTAAATTTTTTCTAATCATGATTACTTCTACAGATGTAAAGAACTTAGAATTTTTTTCTATTATGAAGCTATTTGTCTTACAAATCTAATAAATCTTGTAACTGTCTTGTTATTTGATTTAATGGCAGTTTTATAGCCTTTGGAAATATGATTATTATCCCAAAGAGCCAATTCTGTTTTACGGTAAGTAAAACTGGTATTACCTTGCAAAGAAAGCTTATATATAATTCCAGTGCTGAACATATGTATGTGTCTTTATAGTTTGCAATGTGTGCTTCCTTACATTGTATATTTTTTCATAACTGAGACTGAAGGAAGTGACTTGCTCAAGGTCAGGCATTTAACAAGTGGCAGAGTTGGTGCCCTTACTAGTCCTGCTATCTGTCCAATGTGTCCCTCTGCTTTTATAAGTTAAGTTTGTAGAAAATGACTTTTAGAGTGCATCAATAGACTAAAAATTTTTTGTCTTTTCATACCTGTTTTGTTGTGTTTTTGTTAGACTCTTCTCCCTCTTAAACTCGTACTTTCACGGACTGTCACATACTTTCCTGCTTGTTGTTTTCTCTGGATAAATTTCAAAAATGTCAACTTGGTATTTACCAATTTTTTTGGTGTTTTTGTCCCATTTTTTCTCATATATACTAGTTACAACAATCCATTTGAATATTCTGTATGAGATTATTATATATTTCTATCTTTGCATGCTTTCTTCCTACCCTGGAAAATATTAAACTTGGTCCTCATGAAAAATTACTCTCTTTAGACCAAATTTTTTCTTTGAATCTCCCAAACTAAGGTGTTTGTTTTTCTATATTCCCATGTTATATAATTCTGTAATTGTACTTATATTTGAATTTATTCTTGATAGCAAAACCAGTCCTCTGGCACATAATAGAAATTTAATATCTAATTGAAGTCAGTCAGCATCACCCAATCACTACTATGTCATTGCTTTGCTCTCAGTACTGAAAATGTAGATGTGAATAAGACATGTTTATTGACTTTAAGAATTGTATTTTCATAGGTGAGGCAGTCTTTTGAACAAAATATACTTAAAATGAGGAATAGAAAGTTCCAAAGAAAAAATGTGTCTATGAGCGAATGCATATATTCTTATAGATAGGTATATATAAATGAGATAGTCTATCTATACAAACATATTAGAGAACAAAAGTACTCTAGGTGAAATTGTCCAAGAAAGATATTTAATATGAAAAGGAAGACTAAATATAATTGAGTGGATATTCCTGTATATTTTCAGGGAATATACCAGACTTATCATTTGTTAAACTAACCTACCAAATTTATTCGATTGTATTAGTGGTGACATACATATTTTAAAATTTATTGTAGAGAATATGTGCACTGGCATCCATGAAAGTGTAAGGAAATTATAAGCAGACCTTGCAAAAACCAGAAATTATTGTAGATGGAATCTAGCATTAACATAGTTCTCTAGGTTTTGTTATTTGTTTTGTGCTATTTTGCTATGTCTTGGCAAAGGCATTTTACTACTTAACATTTAAAGGAAACAGTAAATATGATTGGTCTGGTTTGTTTGCTCCCCGGGTGACATTCCTGGCTATTTGCTAACCCATGAACTGGTGGTCTCAGATTTACATTCCTGAGTCAATCAATGTGTGAAGGGATGATGTTTCTTTAGATAGGGTGGCAGTATGTTAGATCCATGTGATATAATTATATTGAATAGTTAGGAATCCAGTAGGTGAAAAGTATAGGGAAAAGTGGAAATAGAGGGAGTTAATATGTTTGTTCACCTGAATTACATGAAAAATACATATACCAGAAGCAGCAATTTCCAATAACTGGTTTGGGTGAAAAATCTTCCTCATCAGCTGTTCTAGGAAAATAATGTAATCTAATGATACATTTCATTCAGTCATATTATTTTCACAGCCAAATGAATCATTAAGTATTTTTTGTTGTGGTAATATAACTTTATTAGACTACATACCTTCCATGATATGTCATAAAATTTTATAATTTGTCTTATCTTTTTAATGTACAGACAGCTCCAAATTGTTCTGAAACAGCTTTAATTCATATAGCTGATATCTTGGCCAGAATTGCTTCTGTAAAAGAAGGACTTATTTTACTTCTTTATGGAGAAAACATGAATTGTTCTGAGGAAGAAAGGTATGTACCAACCTTTTAAATCTAGATGGCTGTTGCAAGTATAGTTAAATTTCCTAATCAGCCACTAATAAAATGCTAACTGATCTTTAATATGATCTTTTTTCAAAGTGAGAATAGAATCTTCACTCCAGATGGGATCTTCTTTCCCTTCTCATATTCTCCCTGGGACTTTCTCTTATATACTTCCAAAGCCACCCATGATTGGTTTAAGTCAAATTAAAGGTGCACAAATGAGAAACTATTTTTTCTCTTCCTTCTGTACAGTCACCTAGTTCTAGCTTTTCAGTTAACCAGTGGTCACCTTTTGATGCATTAGATATACATAAATAAAAATGTTTATTTTCATCTCCTCTTTACAAAATGTATTGCATTATATATATTACTCTGAAATTTGATATTTTATATGTAACCATGAGCATTTTTCTGAGTGCCGAATGAAACATTTGTAGTAGTTGCATATAAGCAAATGTTCTACCACTAAGTTCCACGATTTTGCTAAGTTTTATTTTTATTTTCCATTTAGTTTAAAATATTTTAAAATTTATCATGATATTTCATTGATCCATGTGTTTTTTATAGGTCTGAGAGTGTACTTTTTATATTTTCTCTTAAGATATATTTTGTGGTCTAACATTGTGATATGTTCTGTGTGAGCTTACATAATGTATGTTTTTCTGATATTGGATAGTCTGTAGATGTTAGTAATATCTAGTTGCTGATGTTCAATTCAACTCTGTCCTCATTGACTTCTTACTGAATTTGTCAATTATGATAGAGGAGTGTTGGAATCTCCAGATATATTACTGAATTCATCTAATTCTCTTTGAAGTTGTATCATTTTTTGTTTTACATATTTTGATGCTTTGTTGTTAGGTGAATACACACTAAGAGTTGTTATTGTCTTGGAAATCTGACTTCTCCTTTGTCATATGATAATTTTCTTTGAAGTCAAGTTTTTTGAAATCAACATAGCTATTTATTGTTAGCATGGTACATATTTTCTTTATTATTTTAATATATTTGTGTCTTTATTTATAACGTAGGATTCTTATAGGCAATATTCAATTAGGTCTTGTTTTTGTAATCCACTCTGAAGTCTTTTTATTAAAATTGCTGTAATTAGAACTTGATAATTAAGTATTGATTTAAATGGATTTTTTGTCTATCAAATTCCTTACTCTTCTATTTTTTGTTATCCTTGTTTCTTTTTATGTGTTCTACTTTTTCTGCCTTATCTGCATTTGGTTGAACATTTTGTAAATCCATTTTTCTCCTCTTTTAGTATATCAATTATCATTATTTTTGCCACTCTAATTAGTGGTTGCCCTTAAGTTTGTAATACACATTTACAAGATAATTAATAATTATATTGTTTTAGTTATGTTAAGCCCTCTTTCAAATAACACTCTTCGAAGAATCATTTTTAACACAGTAGTGTGAGAACCTCCTAATTCCTCCCTGTTATAACGTTGCCCTCATTCATTTTTTTCATATGCTATCATCACCAAATTCTTTTTTGCAAAAGTTATTTTGAACAGAATTATTCATTGTGTCAGTTTAGTAAGAAAAAAATGTTTTACGTGCTTTTATCTGTGTCTTATGTGCTAGCATTTTTATTTTCAGTAGGATCATCCCTATAAGTGATCTCTCTGATAAGAGGGCCTTTTAAGTCTTATAGTTCTGACATTATTACTTTTCAACATACAGAGTTGTATCTTTTTGCCAGCAATCTATGAAAAGCATGAGGGGTGCCCTTCTTTTCATATTCTTGCCAGAACTCCATAATCAGTTTATGAATATTTTAGAAACCTGATGAGTGAAAGATCTTCTTTTGATCCATATTCATCTGATTCTTTCTGAGTTTGAGCATTGTATTATTCCTGTGGAGAAATGGTTATTACCCATTTTCATTTCCTTAATAGTAAATTTTCTTTTCATATCACTTGCCCCATTTTAATTTTTTCACTAATTCATAGTTGCATATGCAAACAGTAAACATGCAAGACCTAAGAAGCAGAGTTTCTTTCTTGTTCTCCAGAGGTGACTGTTTTCAGCAGTTTTAGGAGTGCATTTATTTTTTATCTCTATTATCAAATAATGTGCTTATTACTAGTTTATTTTTTTTAAGATTTAAGCATTAACCATTTACTTACTTCAATTTATCTATGCTTATGTGGCCTGTCATCACATACAAACAAATACACACCTAGTTACCCCCTCAGAGCAATGCTGGGGTACAGTAACCTTGGGTACAGTTGTTGTGTATTCCTGTTGTTGTGAACATTCTTCACAGCTGAGCCATGTAGTATATGGTTATTACGTATCCTCCTTTCACAACTGCCCCACTCCCTTGGAATTAATGAATATCTTTTTTTTTTTTAATTTTTATTGTTGGTTGTTCAAAACATTACATAGTTCTTTTTTTTTTTAATTGGTTGTTCAAAACATTACAAAGCTCATGACATATCATCTTCCATACATTTGATTCAAGTGGGTTATGAACTCCCATTTTTTACCCCAAATACAAGTTGCAGAATCACATCGGTTACACATCCACATTTTTACATAATACCATATTAATGACTGTTGTATTCTGCTACCTTTCCTATCCCCTACTATCCCCCCTCCCCTTCCCTCTCATCTTCCCTCTCTACCCCATCTGCTGTTGTTTAATTCTCTCCCTTGTTTTTTTTTTTTCCCCTTTCCCCTCACAAACTCTTATATGTAATTTTGTGTAACAATGAGGGTCTCCTTCCATTTCCATAGTTTCCCTTCTCTCTCCCTTTCTCTCCTCCCACTTGTCTCTGTTTAATGTTAATCTTTCCCTCATGCTCTTCTTCCCTGTTCTGATCTTAGTTGCTCTCTTTATATCAAAGAAGACATTTGGCATTTGTTTTTTAAGGATTGGCTAGCTTCACTTAGCATAATCTGCTCTAATGCCATCCATTTCCCTGCAAAATCCATGATTTTGTCATTTTTTAGTGCTGCATAATACTCCATTGTGTATAAATGCCACAGTTTTTTAATCCATTCATCTATTGAAGGGCATCTGGGTTGATTCCAAAGTCTAGCTATTGTG
>NW_025999842.1:39069406-39084445 GCF_001458135.2 Marmota marmota marmota | reverse complement strand
TGGCTAAGAGCCGGGCGGGCGGGGTGGCCGATCACAGAGCGAGTGGGGCCGCCAGGAGAGCCGGGATGGCTGGGGCCGTCTGCCGGGCCAGGTGGGGACCCTTGTCGCTGCCCCGGGCCGCCGGGGGCTGCTTGCAGAGCCGGTTGGGCGGGCGGTGGCTGCGGGATTGGACCTCTGCGCCCACGTGGCCGGCCAAGATTCACTTGTCTGGGGCCAACTGTCACCTCTAATATAACTTACTAATTCCTGGCAGGTCTCCTTTCAGCGGAATTTTGCTAGAAGTTCCTCAGTAGGTAGAATGTAGCTGTTTTAATGGGTGTTTCTGATCCGGTTAATGTGGAGATACTGAAAGTGCTGCTTCCTTGCCGGCCGCCATGTTGGATCCTCTTTTTTGTTTCTTGGCCCAAGTTTTAATATACTTAACTTTCCTTGTAATGCTGAATTATTCACATGGTCTTTCTTATTTGATTAAATTTTCTCTGAGTATAATTAAATACACACATACACAAAATCTGTTAGTTTAATTAAAGACATCTATTTTGGAGACTTCTGACTAGTTTCTTCAGGACTGGTTGTTCCTTGGTCTCATGCATGGCATCATTTATCATCTATCTGTATGGGATAGCTTCTTTATTTTTTCCTTTATGGAAGCTTTTGGTCTTCCCTTGTCTATTATCATTCTGAAATTTTATGATGTTTCTTGATATTTTACTTTTATTTACTTGATGGACTTTTTTTTTTTTTTTTAAGTTACCGGGGTGCTTAAATGCATTTGGCCATTGAGCCACACCCTACCCCTATTTTGTATTTTATTTAGAGACAGGTCTCACTGAGCTGCTAAGCACCTCACCATTGCTGAGGTTGACTTTGAACTTGCGATTCTACTGTCTCAGCTTCCTGAGTCACTGGGATTACAGGTATATGCCACCACACCCTGCTTGATGGACATTTTTTATCTGAAGTTCATCCAAAAATAATTGGATTTCTTGTCTTCTGCTTTTTTCTAAAACTTGTGTATTTGGATTTGGATTTATCTGTACTATTTTCTATCTCTTTTTTACTTTCTTTTTTTTAACCCACTGGGAAATACCTCCACTTTTCTTTCCACCCCTTCCATTAAAACTGAGTTTTTCATTTAACTTATATTGTTTTAAGGAATAAGTTTTATCATTTTATCTTATTTTTGGTTTATTAATACAATATTCTTTTTAAAATTTCTTTTTAATTTTTTATATGTGGGGCGGAGGATCCAACCCAGCGCCTCACATGTGTGAAGAAGCGCTCTACCACTGAGCTATAGCCCCAGCCCCAGTACAATATTCTTTTGCCTCTAAGGGTAATTAAGTTTCCTTCTCTCATACTTTTTCTTCCAATTGCCTTTAGCATTCATTGTATTAATCTCTGTCTTTTTGAGTTTTCTTTGGATATTCAAAAGGAAGAAGAAAGCTTTTTGAAAACTATAAGAAAGTGGAAATTGTCATTTGTGGTCTTGACTATAAGGGGAATCTTGCTGCTATGTTGAATCTTTGGTTTTACTTGTGTTCTGTAGAATTCCATAGAGAAGCCTCCTATAGTTAGCTGCCTGAAGAGAGTAAGCCTTTTAGGAGAAGGAGGCTGGGTGGAAATGGTGATGGAGTTTAAGCTTTAGCATACAAACTTTGATTTAATCCTGTAGAGCTTTTTCTACCCTCTTCTGTTTCTCTATCTCTGCCTAACTCCCAGGAATCACACTGGGCTAGCTGCATGAAGTATGAAAGAGAATGTGGAGGTTAGAATCGTTTCTAAACTTATTTTTATGTAGTTACTCTATTTTCAATTCCACTCATACCTCAATCCAGTATTATTTAGTTCCACCCATTTCTGAATTTTTTTAGAGGTTTTATGTAATAAATTATCTTGATTTTGTCATTCACACTGAGGCCAGTTGAGATTTTTATGAGTTCTTAGTTACTCCTTGTTTTTCTACTTTCCAGGTTCTGAAAAATCCTTAATTTTTGAATTTTAGTATTTGTAGAGAGAGTGTTTTATGTTTTCTTTTAGTGAAATATAACTTTTTTTTAAATTAGGAAACCAACCTTAATTTGTCATGAATTTTAAGATTTTTTTCTCTCATTTAATGCATTGAAGCTTTTTGTTTCTTTATAAACATTAATATTCATGTCATCAGTTTTTCCCACTCTATCATTTGTAAGTTCTTTTTTAAAGAGAGTCTCCCTCACATTTAAGCTAAACAAATAAGTCATAAGATATCACAGAGAATTGTTTTTGAATCTTCATTGTGCAGTTAAAAGAAGATATTCTGATAATTAGTAAAAGACTAGAATCATCTCAAAATTCCAGTAACAAAAGGTTACTTATTCAGTTAGGCTTACACAATGGAACACTGAACAGCTACCATAAAAAAGGCGTTAGCAATACTTTTTTGAAGTTCTGTGTTCTTACCGTAAGGATGTATTGTTAAGTGGGGGAAAAAAGTGCAGAAGACTGTTTATTGAATGCTGCCTTTTGTATAATAGAAGAGAATATGAATATAAATCATTTTTATATTTTCAAAAGGGAATTGTGAATGAATAAACTAAAAACTAATGGAAATAGTTTTAGGAGAAAGGAGAGAAGAATGGGGAGAATTATGAATGGAGACAAAATACATGGGAATGTACCTCGATTGTACTTACATTTGACTCTGGCATCATATAGTTGTCTTAGGTAGTAAATATCCAACAAAATTAAAAAGAAGTCACTGTAAAATAGATAAATAAACTTATGGTCATGCAGAGAAAAAATTAGTTCAAGGAATCTAATTTTTATTGAACATTTCTTGTGGAATATATTCTATGTTAAAAAAATTCTTCAAAGTAATTGTAACTACATTCAGTATATGTGTAGAAGGAATATTGATATTATATTAAAATTATTATGCACAATTTTAGAACAAAATAAGAAACAGTATAAAGAAGTAAGATTCTTCACATAAGAGAAAAAATATAAAATTGAAGAAGCTAAATAAAAACCCTGAATATTTATATATAATTATGAATTTATTTTTTTTCCTTTTCAAAGGTTACATTTTCATAGCATTGCCACTGAAAAGGCCTAGAAGTAATAAACCCTTAACAATGAAGTAGAAACTTTATGTGATTTATCTATATCTCCTTGTTCTAAGAAGAGGCAGAAATTCCTGACAAATAACTGTGATTCTTGGTCTGTGCCAGGAAATGTTCAAGATGATCCTGAGATATCTTTACATTCTAGAAATCAAGAAAGATATCTAAGATCAATTGGATAGTGTCAAAAATACTTTAGAGCTAACCGGAAGGGGCCTTTTATTGTCTTCATAGATGAACAATTTGAGTATCAAAAAGTGATCCAACTATTTCAAGTACATAAAAAATGCATGGGTTTAAAATATACTAAAATTAAAAAATCAGGAAATGGACTTTTTCAGTTTATTTGTAAAGTTGCTATGCCACCAACTCATTACTTTATAAATGGATAAAAAAGATTTAAGTGTTTTCCAGCCTTTCCTGTAAAATTGTGTTTTAGTATAACAAGTTACTCAGGAAAAATTCTTCATAGCAGAATTCTAGTTAGTAAAGGCAAAGGAAATTATCTAATTAGATAATCCTTAATGAAATGGTGAGTCTATAAAAGGAACATTAGTAGTTCCTAAAATCATTAGATGAAAAACTGATGGTAAGGACTTCCAATTGGAGGGCTGATACCATCTGACCAACTGATTTTTAACATCACAAAAATTGGGACAACCAGATATGTGCTTTGTGAAATAAGAGCCACATAGCACCTATGAAACTATTTTGCCTAAGAGAAAAGAGTAATAAAATGAACTTAAATCTAATTGAGTCTTAGATCTATATCATCTTATAGGAAATATGGAGAAATAGAAAAATTAGTTAAGTAACATCAAGGTGAAACAATTACCAAAAGTAAAAAATTCTCTGAACAAGTCGTTGACATGGGCAAAAAGAAAATGGGAGTCTAAATAATAGCAACCTAATGCTCTCTAAGGAACTGTTTGAATTCTAATTTGAGCACACTTATTGTAAAAAGACATCTTTAAGACATCACAAGAATTTTGATGTGGCTTAACAGGAAGTTAAAATTTTTAATTGCAACCACAAGAATGGGAAGTTATACTCCAAAAAGTGTAATATTTCAAAATACATTCTACTGTCACATATAACTAAAAAAGAATAAGTAAAAACAGAAAGAGTTGCTTGTAAAAATTGTAATTAATTATTTTAGGTGAGGATATTGGCATTTAAAGTAAACTTTTGTCAGATGGACACTGGGTAACAAGTTGATGTCTGGCATTTTATCTTGTATTAGGCTGGTGGCAGGGAAGGAGGTCAGAACATAAACAAGTCTGCCAAAATGTTCAGAGCTATTGAAGGTAGACAGAGAACACGGAGATTCTGTGCTCTATTCAACCTACTTTCTACTTTTTTAATTGTTTTTTTAAAAAAGCTAGAAAAAGAAGTCTGTTGCTCTGGAACTAGAGAGCCTATGCTCCCCTGATTCCACCTTGTATTAGCTGTGTTATAGTGTATATGTTACTTAACTCTAAGCTTTACATGTCTTTATAAAAGTTGAATAATATACCTGCTTTTTAAGGAATACAGTAAGAAATAAATGCATCTAAAATAGTTAGAACAATGCATGGCACATTATAAGTATTTTTTATCTATTATTGTTATGTATCTATTTTTCCTAGTAAAAATGACTCAGCTCTTTAGATGGGGAACTGAGTCCTGCTAATGGGAAAGGGTATGTGTCAATAGTGGTAAGAATGAAGAATTTAGTATTATGTTTTCACTGTAAAATCAAGAATACCTTAATATATGGCCCAGGGCACATGACATCTACAACCTTTTAAATGTATTCTAGTTTTGTTTCTTTTTTCCTATCTGGATAGTCTTTCCGCCATTCCCCTGAAGCAGCTCTCATTATTAGACATCTACACTTGGGTGGGAACAGGAGTATTTGAAATGTAGTAGAAAAGCTGGAGGATGACTAAAAAGAATTAAGCAAATGAAGAGTTTTTGTGACAAGGCTAGACTTTTTGGTAGTACTTTATGAAGTCAAGATTATATGACCTTGGAATCACTTGTAGGTATCACCCTTTAGTCTTACAGGTGCTCATATAATTGCCCAGTTTTCGAAGAAACTTCTTGATGAGGATATTTCTATTTTTTCTGGATCAGAATTGTTACCTGTGGTAAAAGGAGCTTTTATTTCTGTATGTCGTCAAATATATGGTACATGTGAAGGCTTACAGGTGTTACTGCCTTATAGTTTGCATGAATCTATAGCGAAAGCATGGAAGAAGGTAAGCATTTTTAAGTTTCATTTTTTCCAAAACTGCAGATGTTTACTTCAGATATAGGCATCATTGTAGTATCACATTGTGGAGAAAATATTTGGGGTATCACATTTGATTTATTTAGCATCAGAGTATTCAGGGGACACAAAGCTTCTTAATCTGATACAGGAGGACTTCACTATTTCCTGAGAATTAACAAGATACTTTCAAAGTGTTTTCCTCTGATAGGAATGATTTTAGATAAATTCTCTTTGCATACAGTAACGTTCTTTGGAACTTACTTCTGAGACATTTTTGGAGGAAAGTTGTGTTTTGTTATGGATGGTGGAGAATATAATGTAACAATAACTGTACATTATGTATGTATTAAATGGATTACTAAGCTTTTATTTTTGTACATTTATTTATATACTCATTTATGAAATACTTATATGATGCTTAACAGACATAAAATAAGTTTTCTGGGTAAACTAATTTAAGTATATAAAGCACAAATAAAGATGCTGTACAAGAGATATTATGACTAGTGCTATCAATAAGAAAATGAATAATGTAAATCAATCTGTTAATTTTTAGACAAGTTTGATGTCAGAAAGAGTTCCTACTCCAGTACAGGGTTCTGATTCTGTTTCTTCAGTAAGCCAGGAATCCCAAAACATGTAAGTAAATTTGGTAAACTCATCTGTTCATTAATTTGCTGAATTAATTTTAAAATAATTTATTAAAATTATTAAACAATAGATAGATAATTATAAATATAATTATAAATAAAATTGTTATTAAATTATTTAAATTGAGTACTATGGCAAAAACATTTTACAAGAAGGCAATGTTTATATACAAGTTTAAATTAAATTACAGTTCAGAGAATTTTGTGATACTTGTAACCTTTAAAAAATTTTAGCAATATTTATTATACTTGCTTCATTCTGTACTTAATTTTGGGTTAGGAAACTTGATTTACTGAATTGCTTCCAGAAAATTCTAAAAATAAAATTTTAATTGGAGTGGTCAAAATAAGTAAAATATTTTCAAATGTTAGCAAGGCCCATTTATACTTAAATATGGGTGGGAGTGCTGTTTAGTTAAGTTTTGGAATTCGAAAATTATTTAAATCAGAATTTATTAAAATTTTTGATTTAGATGTTTCTCTTTACAGATATCAATAGATAATGGAGTCAGGTTAATGGGGAAAATATTTTTGTAAAAAGTAAGATCTAGGCTGGGGATGTGGCTCAAGTGGTAGCGCGCTCGCCTGGCATGCGTGCGGCCTGGGTTCGATCCTCAACACCACATACAAACAAAGATTTTGTGTCTGCTGAGAACTAAAAAATAAATATTAAAAAAAATTCTCTCTCTCTCTCTCTGTCTTTAAAAAAAAAAGTAAGATCTGATGACATGTTCCTGGATTTGCTTGTAATTTTATAATTGACTATTGTCTTAGTCTGAAAAGATAATCATTAGGGAAAACTTTGAGGGATTTTTTTTTTTTGTAGAAACTTTGGAGGTAAATTTAAATTTTTTCTTAGAAACTTTGGAGGTAGATTTAAATTTTTTCTTTTTCCTTTTTTTTTTTTAGGTAGGCAATTTAAATTTAATCCATTAAACAAAGATGTTTTGTATTTTTTTTTCTTTTTTAAATTTTGTTTTAGCCATTGATGGGCTTTTATTTTATGTATTTATATGTGGTGCTGAGAATTGAACCCAGTGTCTCACACATGCTAGGCGAACACTTTGCCACTGAGCCACAACCCCAGCCTGTATTTTCTTAACAATATAATGGTTCAATAAATACTTAATTCTCTAGAAAATACTAAATATTTTTTCCTAACACAGGAAACACTTATATTAGCTGCTGTGTTTTTTTTCGCCTTGCTTTGAGACAATGAGAAGAAACATTTCTGTATTTTTGTTTTTAGATTTTTTTTTTAGTTTGACATCCTTTCATATGGCTTGTCACTTTTTCATTTTCATTCATGCTTCAATTTTCCACTCACTCATCCAATTATTAGACTGAGTAACTACTCTATTAATTTCTGAGGATGCTTACAGACCTATGGGAACATAGTATGTAGTATAGATAGAGTACAGTAAAGACAGCATGGTGGTAGATTCTGCTAGCTGTACGATATGGGCTATAAAGGGTTTCTTGGGAGCCAACTTGTGGGGAAATCTAGAAAAAATAATTGTTAAACTGAGTTTTAAAGAATACATGAATACTAACTGAGTTAAAAAAGATGAGGATGTTATTTCAAATGGAAGAAATAATGTGGTCAATAGGCTAGAAGTGATAGGGCACATAATTAATGTATTTAACATTTTATGTCAGCAATATTTTTAGACTCTGATGTTAGTGGATGAAGGAACTAATAAATTATATGCCACTCACTCACTTGTGAAGTCTGAACCTATTAATAGAGAAGCCAAGCATACCAAAACACTGATTAACATGGACTTCCTAGTATTGGTATCAGGAATGGGACAAGTTGAGTTCAGTTGCAGTTGGCAGTGGGCAGCTACAGGCTTCACTCTAAGGCAGAACTTGATGCCATCAGAAAGCTGTATAGGAGAGTAGAGCAGAATGTGTGATTCCTACAGGCCGATGGGTCCCCAAAAGGAAGTGGACTGGAGGAGAGGCCTTACTTAGCCGGTTATGTTTAATTCACCCTTCAGATTTTCCAAATTTCTCCTTCTCCCATGTAGGAGGAGTAGATATTTAGGAGTAAGTGCAGAGAGACAGTGTTAAAATAGAGATGTGCTACACATGAAAATTTCTTTTTTCCTTTTTTAAAATTTGTTTCTACACCAAAACTTGATGCCAGGGAAAAAGGAGGTTCTCCAATCCCTGATGTTATTATCTGTGTTAGAGCTCTTCATAGAGACAAAACCAATAGGATCTATTTATATATCCATATGTAAATATAAATCCCCATAAATTTAGGGGAATTGACTCACATGATTTATAGAGGCTAAGTCCCACCCAGGTTTTCTGTAAATTGGAGACACTGATATGCTGATAATGTTGCTCAAAGTCTGAAAGTTTGAGGACTGGAGATCTTCTGGTATATATCCTGGAGCCCAAAGGTCAAATAACCTGGAGTTCCAATTTCAAAGGAGAGAAGAGGAGTGTATCCCAGCTCTAGGTTAGAGACAGGCCAATTCCCCCTTTCTGTTTTTTATTCTAGTCTATCTCAGCTTCTAATCAACTGGATGGTGCCTTTTTACATGGGGCTGGGATAGATCTTTGCCACTTATTCTCCTAAGATTCTTGCATTATTAATCTCCTCTGGAAACACCCTCATAGACACATCCCCAAATAGTTCTTTGCCCGTTTTCTAGATATTCCTTACTGAAGTCAACATCTAAATTATCTATCACAATGTCTTAGAGAAATAAAAGATATAATAAAGCTGTTGATAAAATAGTCAGAACTGTTTTCATTAGAATTCACTTTACCTAAAAGAGTTGAGTTTCTTTGTTCTTTTGCTTTATTGAGATAGCTGATGTAAGATAGGCATTATTTGTTTCTTGATTCTTTGGTAAAACCTGAATGGATAATCATCCGGAATAGTTTACTAGGCTTATGTCTGCAATAGCTGGCACCAGATAACTATTCCTTCCTTGAGTGAATCAATGAAAGAGTTAATGAGTAAAACTTTCCCTAGCCCCAAATCCTAATGACAGTACGACTAACACTGATGTGATAAAGGTAAAATTAAGAAAGAGTAACCAGTATAAACTTAGTATTTTTGTGTTTTAATAATTTTGATCTTGTATTTTATGCTCCCTTTATGGGTGCTTACTATATTGAAGATAGAAGCTGATGCATAATACTGTTAGGATACTGATGTCCTTTCAATCTAAAGATTGATTCAAAACTCCAAAAAAAAGTTCTACAAGTTTGGTTTGCCTTATATCAATGACTGCAAGCTATTTGAGACTATCATTAGGATCACAATCGAGAAGATTATAATCATAGAATAAAACAAGATGCCAAACCTAACCCAACCAACCTTTAAAGTGCCTTTGGTCAAATTGGAGGGATTCCTTGAACTGCAAAGTTCAACTGTGATCTCTCCAAAATTAAACACCAGAAATTTAATAACCATGAGTGCATCTAACTCTCCATATTTGCTCATTTGAAGAATGTAGTTCTTCATGCTAACAAAGCAATCTTTGCTACTGCCCCTCCCCCAGACTATAGAGTGATAACATTCCATGGTCTGATCTTCCTTCTGGCTTGAAAATTTGGATATATTTACTAAAATTTGAAGGAAATATAAACAATATTAGCAGAAAATATCTACTAAAATATATGCTTTTATTCCCCAGAATTATATGTACTCCTTCATATCATACAGTGACATGATTTTCAAGTTCTTTTGTACCCCCCGCCATACACTTTTTTGGGAAGGAGTCATTTAAACTTAATTTTCTGTAATGGCTAATTTAAGATTTCCATTTCTTCTAAGTGACTTTTGCTTATATTTTCCAAAAAATACCATTTTATCTCTGTATTTACATATTTTTATCATAAATTTATTTGAGTATTTGTATGTGATTTAAAAAGAAAATGTTCTCCACTTGCCATTGTCTCCACTTTTTTATTGTTAGTATTTTTTTACTTTTTCTCTCTTCTTAACAATTCATTACATTTGTTTTTAAGATTGGATTTGGGTTTTATAATGTTCTCTTTTCCTTTCTCCCTCCTTCTCTACCTCTCTTATTTCTGTAGTAGTGGAAAGTGAAAAAGGGATTGAGAATGGAGATTGGGCAAATAAATTTACATTAGCCACACTCACTAATTTTGATGTGTAGCACTTTCATTATTAAGCTGATTTATGTACTTTTTGAAAATTTTACATTAGTCTTTAATACATGAAATATTTGGGATGTATTTTCTAGTTGTCATAGTTGTTACTACTTTATTTTATTCTTGATTTAGATGCTTTTCAGAGACCATCAATTGTATGTGTATCTTTTTTTACATTAGTTAAATTTACTTTGTGACCTATTATAGGGTCAGTTGAAAGAAAAATCTGTTTGCTTGAAAAGAATATTCTTCACCTGAAAGCTGGTTATTTTGTATATGTGTGTGTGTGTGTGTGTGCGTGCGTGTGTATATATATATATACACACGCACGCACACACACACACATAAAAGTAATTACATAATTTCTCATTCTTATAACTTTGTTTTAAATTTTACCATATTAATGTTGCTAAGTTCATTTTGCTTTAGTTTGTATTTGTATACCATATTAGTTAAAACTATTGCATAGAACTCAGTAAGACTTTATTTTCTGCATATAATAAGAATTCTCAAGAATATGCAGACATGTTGTACTTGTGTTTTGTGTTTTGACCCAATCTTTAAATTTCTTTTTCTTTTTTTTTAAGGTGACTTTAGGGTTTTTACATTTTACATTTTTCTGATACTATTTTTGGGGGTTTATTATTTTTTCTTTTGTATTTTATGTTGATGTTCTACTGTTTTTTTTTCCTCCTTTGCTGTCTTATTCTAGATTGATAAAATGTTTCTTATTCTGTTTTTTTTAAAGTCATTATCACTATGATGTCTGTGTATATATTTAAGTATATCTAATTTTTGTGGAGGCAGGTACTGGGGATTAACCTTACGGGCATTTGGCCATTGAGCCACATCCCCAGCCCTATTTTGTACTTTATTTAGAGAAAGGGTCTCACTGAGTGGCTTAGCACCTCACCATTGCTGAGGCTGGCTTTGAATTTGCAATCCTCCTGTCTCAGCCTCTTGAGCTTCTGGGATTACAGGCCTGGGCCCTGTGCCCAGCTTAATTTATATTTTTTAAGTGAAAGTCTAAAGTTAGTAGGTATATATTTCATGTCTTGAGATGCAACATGGATCTTAGCACACTTTCATTTATTCTCAATGCTTTTTAGTTATCTAGAATTTTGCAATTTATTTCTTTATAGTGTCAAATACTAAATTTGTTGAATGTGTTTAGTATTTTTAATTATAATTTTAAAATTTGTGATTTGTTTTAATAGTCTTAAGTTTCCAAACATAGTTATCCTTTAATTATTCTTTAATAATTATTTTTGTGTGTGTGTGTGTGTGTGTGTGTGTTTGTGTGTGGTGCTGAGGATTGAACCCAGGGCCTTGTGCATGCTAAGCAAGCACTCTACCAACTGAGCTATATCTCCAGCCTTCTTTAATACATATTTGAGGGTGGTTAACTATCTTTATCTTTTTATGTCTGAAAATGTTTATTTTCCTTCCAACCTACTGTCTTCTGCCACCTACACACATATTTTCTCTTTTAAGTGGTAGTTTATTTGAATATAAGTGTTAAGATAGAGAATTATTTCTCATCAGTATTTGGAGCTATTACTTTATTGTTTTCTGGAATTTATGGTGACTGATATAACCCCTTGTTTTTAGATAATGTAAGTTAATCATTTCTCTAATGGCCTTTTAAAAATTGTTTTGATGTTTGCCTAATTTCTGTGATTTAAATATATCATTTCTGGTTCTTAAAGTATTTTATCAATTCTAGAAAATTATTATTATTTTTTAAACAATACATTTATATGTTTATTTTTATGTGGTGCTGAGGATCGAACCCAGGGCCTCACATGTGCCACACAACCCCATCCCCAATTCCAGAAAATTCTAAATCCTATCTTTTAAAAATTTTAGTTGACAAATAATTTTATATGTGTGTATGTATATACATGAAGTTCAGTGCTTTTCCAATTTTTTTCTTTTCTTTAGGGATCCTTTCAATTTTTTTTTTTCATTTTTTTCTGAGGAGCAAATAGTTGGTCTTTCTTATAGGTGTGTACTGAGAAAAAAATTGACATTTCCCCCAAATAAAATAAAAACCTATGAAAATAAAATGATAATGTAGAAAATATGCTTTAGAAAGTCAGAAAACAGAACTTTATAATGAATAGAAAGTACAGAAATAATGGAGAGTCAAGGCTTAGAGATTCCAGAAAGAGCAGAATTATAATGGGAGAGTAGAATAAACTTAAGGCATGGATGAGAGAAGTGGTGGAATAGAAATGCTGACATATGGAGTTAATATTTAATTCAGTGAAAGAAAATTATTGGTATAGAAGATATAGGAATAAAAGAAATCACCATCTAAGAAACCATTGTTTCAGTTCTACTTAAAAATATCTATTGAGTAGTTAGCTACCATTTGTGTATCCATAAATTTATTTATTGGCTATCATCTTTCTTTTCAGTTGAGTGTACTATAAAAAGCTCTATCTTTCTTTTACCTGTTTCAGTATGGCTTGGGAAGAGAATTTGTTAGATGATTTATTAAATTTTGCTGCCACTCCCAAAGGATTACTACTTCTTCAAAGAACAGGTTCCATTGATGAATGTGTGACATTTATGTTCAACCGATGTGCAAAAAACCTACAGGTATGTATTACCATCTGTCACAGAAAAAAAGAATTTTTGTTGTTTAAAAGCCATTAAGAGCATCATTCTGTTTTCTGTGCAGGGAGAGGTTATTAAGTCTCAATTGAAAAGCCATATAGCATCATAATACTTGATATTGTTTTTAGGAAAGCATTAGAGAGTTGATATTAGTGTCTGTGACTGTGTTTACAGAATTGCAAACAGCCAGATGGAATTTAATTCAGTTCATCATCTTGCTGTTTTTATAAATATGATATCAAACATCTGTATGTACTGAAACTGGGTATAACTTCTAGAGGAAAAAAAAACTTGAATCTATATGTATGTTTGAATGTTTATGCTTCAGTGTTTAAAAAGACACAAAATTATTTATAGAAGGATTATATGTTTTTAATTAATTTTAATTGAGTATATATGATAGCAGAATGCCTTTGAGTCATTGTACACAATTGCAGCACAACTTTTCATTTCTCTCGTTGTACATGATGTAGCATTGCACTATATGTGCAGTCATACATGTACCTAGGTAGAGGGATTATATTCTATTGTTAAATAAAATTTACAATATGAGCTAATCTTTAATCAGATAGTCAGAGGCCACTGAATTGTATTCAGTTTTCTTTTGAGTATATATTCCTAGAGATATGGTCTTTTTAGGATCCTAGGTATGTTTTTTTATTTTAAATGTTTTTATTAGAGCATTGTAGTTTATATAATAGAGGATTCACTTTGACACAATCATACATACATGGAATATATTTTGCTCTCTTTCAGTGCTCTATATTTCCTCTTTTCCTCCACTTCTTCCCCTATCTGTATTCTACTGATCTTCCTTCTATTTACTTATTGCTTTTTTTTTAAATTGGTGCTTTATTGCTTTTAAGTGTTTTTCTCTGTTATTTCTTGGCCTTCTGGCTAAGATCAAGTGTAATTTCTGTTGTTACCAGTGTAAAAGTGTTTTCCTTCTCTGTCTTGTGGCAGCTGTGGTGTTTGACATTATTAGATTGCTTAATGCCTGTTTTTTCCCCCTTCTTACTGTCTTTAATTCTAATTTTCTGCTTTTGTTTAAATCTATAAGAAAACAAATATTTCAATCTTTTGTTGTCTGTACGCATGAAAAACAAGTAATTTCTGAATGAATTTCCCTGATTACATTTGGTGGATAAAATGTATCTATATTGGTTCATGGTCTCATGTTATTAGGTTTATATGTGTAGATACATGATTTTATTTTGTTTTATTGAAATGAACTTCTAGTATAGAGAATTTAGTTATATCTGTGCTTCAATGCTGTCTTCATCCAGTGCATGATTCCTCTTTTATTGAACATTGGACTATGAATTAAGGAAAATGGGAAATGTGACTAATAAAGATAGAAAAGAAAGACAAACTTATAAAGACATGGCAACAGAAAATTTGAGAAATAAGCCTTATTTTCCCCATGTTTAGTTTTTAGTTCCTAATTTGTATTTTTTTGCCCTTAAAACTGAGAGTACAGTTTGTATTTTAAAAGTCTGAGATTAAAAACAGATATGTTCAGTGAAATGTTTAGAATATATAAACTCTTAATGGTAGCTGTTCAGAAGTCAGACATTTTATAAACCACGTGACTTTAACCAGTCTGAGGCAGAGTTCATATTGTAATATATTTCTCTATTTTTTATTCTGATTTATGCTAAACAATTTATATATACTTTGGCACTGTACCCTGAATACATATATAATATTTGTAAGGCAAATTATTTGAGAATTTTTACAGTGCTCTATTAGAAACTGGTATATTAACAACTGGGACTCTCTTTGTTTATTCCCTTCTTTAGGAATAGTGCCTCTAAAAATAATTGTCATTTTAAGAAGAAATCTAAGTTGTTAGATGGCTTTTAAAAGCATGATGAAACTGGAAGTCAATAGAGTTTATTAATAAGGACATTTATTGAGGAACCAACTGAAAAAGTAATAATAGGGCAATAAAATTTAGAGTTGGAGGCACTCTCACTTTTCATCTGGTTTGTTTCTTATTTTATGTTTGAGGAGACTTAGGTCAAAAAAGGTAAGTGACTTGTTGAAGGTTATAGAGTTAGGAGCAGAATGCAGATCTGAAATAAGATTGTCAAAATAGTAAAGACTCATTTTTGTGTAGTGTTTTGATTTTTTTTCCTGCTGTTATCGTCTTGAAGGAATATTTGATATTCCTATTAATAAAAACAGTAACTCTGTATATAACATGTATGAATGAAACATTAGCATGATTTTTTTTTTTTTTTTTTTTTTTCATCTT
>NW_025999842.1:39049030-39069381 GCF_001458135.2 Marmota marmota marmota | reverse complement strand
ATGATTTTTTTTTTTTTTTTTTTGCATCTTATTGCTGTCTTATTTACTTGTTAGATAAGTAGGCAGAAAAAGTTTGGCTATGGAGTTTTGGTTACACAAGTGGCATCAACAGCAGCAGGTGCAGTAGCACTACAAAATTCAGGTAAGTGTTTTGTTTTAATTAAAAGTATAGTTATTTAGAATGAGCAAGAAAACTGAAAATTTAACTGGTATGATCAAATATCAGGATATTTACTCATAAGTTCTTTTATCCAAGTTAAGACTTATATTGAACTTACAGGATTTCCTTATTGTATTTCCTTTTTTAATGAAATTCCACTGAGAATTTTTTTTGTATGAAATGTATACATCCTTGTACGTTTTTTTTAAAGCAATGATATATAATGAACTAAACTGAAATATACTTGATGCTTTAAGAATCTGTCATCATTTTATGAGCCAGGATATCATCCTCTTTTGGATACAGTCCCATCTGACAAGATTCTCTAAGGCTCATTTTCAGTGGCTTATATGTATGTCCAAATTCACATTTATTTATAATGACTATCATACATACATACCATTTCCTTATGCCTTTTCTTCCCCCTTTGAAAGCATTTCTAATCACTCAGCCCACACACTAACTTTGGAGTTTACAATCAGTATTATTCAATATCAGTTGGATTTGTAAGAAGTTAAAACACTGGGAACTTAATGTGTCATATGTTAAGGTTTACTCTGAGCACTGAATAAGGTATAATTCCTAATAGAGATACTGATTGCATTTTTAAATCTTAGAGTTGATGATTCATGACATCAGTGATCACTATTGAATCTCTCCTTAAATGAATATATATTTCTTATGGTACATTTTAATTTATTTTTTTGGCTGAAGTAATTTGTGCTACTTGTATAATGAAACATGTTTTTGGACAATAAGTATCCTAAACTGAACTACGTGTGTTTTCTTCTTAGAATAAAATTCATGTGGTATATAGTACATAAAAGCAAATTAATTGAAGCATTTGAAGTCTAGATTCAATTTCTAATCTTATTGTTGGTCAAGCCATTATAGCTTCTGAACCTTGTATCATCAAATTATCAAGCTTTAAAAAAATATTTATTTATTTGTGGTTATAGACGGACAGAATGTCTTTATTCTGTTTATTTTTATGTGGTGCTGAGGATTGTGAGGATTGAACCCAGTGCCCCATACATGGTAGGCAAGCATTAACTGGCGGATTTAAAATTTTAACCCTTGTATTTTTGTTTTAAGAGCCTGCATTTTTCTGTTATAGGAGAATACTCTTACTATTCAAATATTATGAGCTTACTGAGATTATAATTAGATGTTTTTACTTTTTCTGTATGATTTGATTTTTCATGGAGGAATTCAATAATCAAGTTTAGCATTCATTTTCATTTAGTTATATAGTATTAGACATGAGAAGTATTTAAAGACTGTTTAACTTTTGCTGTGACCAAAAGACCCAACAAGAACAATTAGAGGAAGAAATGTTTATTTTGGGGTTCATGGTTTCAGAGCTGTCAGTCCATAGATGACTGATTCTGTTCCTCAGGGCCTGCAGTAAGGCAGGACATCATGGTGGAAAAAAGTTGCAGAGAAAAGCAACTGGGTGCATGGCACCAGGAAGGGGTGAGAAAAGGGGGAAAGGGAGAGGGAGTTTCCTTCATTATGACAAAATATAAAATCCAAAGGCATGCCCTTGATGATCTACCTGCTCCAGCCACACCACACCTCCTATCATTTAACTTTTTGGAGATACCACATATCTAAATCGTAGCCGCATGATTTAGATATGTGGAGGATGCCACATGTCTAAACCATAGCAATATGGTTTGGTGTCCCTCAAAAGTTTATGTGTGAGACATGCAAGAAGGTTTAGAGATGAAATTATGTGTTATGAAGGACTTAACTTAATCAGTGCATTAATCCCTTGATAGGGATTAACTGAGTGGTAGCTGAAAGCAGGTGGGGTGTGGCTGGAGTATGTAGGTCATTGGGGGAGTGCTTTTGGGGTTTATATTTTGTCACGATGAAAGGATCCCCCCTTTCTCTCTTTCTTTTTCTCTTTCTCTTTTCTGGTGCCATGTCTGTATTGAAGCAAAAGTTATATGAAATGCAAACTTTTTCTAATTTTGGAATTGAAATTGCCAAAAAACATACTTATGTTCTTTTGATGCCTACCCTGTTTCCTTATACATTCTTTTCTCTCCCTTCATACCAAAGCACACAGCCTTTCAGAGGAAAGTATAAATCTTATAATTTTTAAAAAGAAAAACAGAGCTGTTATTGGCTAAGGATGAAAGCTTTAACTCAGATTCAGCAGTCATTTAGAAAAATAGTTTTTCAGAATTTTTTCATTGAAGATTTTTATGGTGTTGGTGTCATAAAAATATACTGACAATAGCAGATATCATTTTTATCAAGAGTGGAGATTATTTCTTATAGAATAAGCAAGTATGTATCTTCTGTGAGAGTGGACCGGTCTTTCACAGAGATGATTATCTTTCTTCCATAGGAAATATTATACTATAAATATGACATGAATTAATAATTCTTCCTAGGGTTTATTAGTGCACTTATAACTGAATTATGGTCCACTCTGGAATGTGGAAGAGATGATGTTAGGGTAACCCATCCCAGATCTACTCCAGTGGATCCTATTGACCGAAGCTGTCAAAAGGTAAGAAGTTATTGAACAAATAATATACATATTTGAAATGTATCTTACAGAAATGACTTCATTCAGGCTTAATCTATGTTTAGTTGTAATCAGAATACTTCCCTAATATGTCTTCCTTTCTTTTTCATATCTATTTTTTTTTTCATTTTTTCAAAATAAATTTAGTGAAAAATAGAAATACCAATATTTCTTGGTAATAACATTTTCAACTTGCTTTTTTTATATTATTTTTATTAGAGTTCTTTCCCTTAAAAGGAGTAATAATGCACCAGTCATGTTATGAAGAAACAGATCCCCAAACAAACAAAATCCAAGTAATGAAAACAAAAATCCAAGAAGCTTTTTGGCCATAGGCTTGAATATAATAAAACATTTTCATGATTATTTGTCATTATTATTTGGTGGGCAGAGAGAAGATGCTATCATTTAGAATAATGTGGCAGAAAAAAAATTTAACACCCATGTAGTGTTCTGTATAATTAAATGACTTTTTTACATTAACATATTCATTTTATTTAGATGAAGATGATTCCTAAATTGACTTTATGGGAATGTAGATTATTTTTTCCAAAGGTTGTCACAAAATTAGATATATAAAAAAAGAAAAACCCAACATTTCAGAAATCCCTCTTTCTAGACTGGTAGACTATTTCACTTCTGTAAAAACTATAAATTCTGGAAAAAATAATTTAAAATAGAATGGTTAAAAGTATTGCAGTGATGAATAAATAGGCAGAAAATGAAAGAGAGTCAGTGTATGGATGGTACTACTTGACTCTCTGGATTTATCAGATTTTTGCTTGAGGACAAATACCAGTTGATACTCCATAGATAGAAATATAGACTAAAACCCCTAAAGAACCAGAATACACATTTTAGCCCTACAAAGCAGCTGGGAAATGGAGGTGGTTCCCTGGGAAAGATTATGCCATGTAGATGCCACGTCAAACTCTGTACATATATTTTCTTTCTGAGATATGTAGCCTAACCCTTAAAAAATGAATTAAACACAGGCTAACCCCTATACTTTAAAGTAAGCGTGAATTTCTAATTTTGTAGAGATTGCAGATCATGCCTACCAAAGATGTAAGAGTTTAGAGGTTGAGTCCAGCCAACATTAACTGCTAAGTTAAAACAAAACGAAACAACAAATTTAAAAAACCTACATTTTCTTTAGGGAATTTAACCAATCCAGAATCTGTGTAATGAATTTAATATATTCACATGATGTCTGAGATACAACCCCAAATTATTAGATGTTTGAAGGAAAAGGAAAATATGACTTATACTTAAAATAAAAAGCAACTAAGACATAATGGTGAAATGAAGAGTTTGTAATTATTTTACAAAGATTTTTAGCATTTATTAGAAATGGAATATGAAGGAAAATATGCATACAATGAATGAATGAAGTAGAAATCACTGATAAACAACAACTATATAAAAGAGCCAGATAGAAATTATTAAACTAAAAATCTTGTGTGAAACAAAAATTTTCAGGTGCATTTAACAGAAGATTTAAATATGGCAGAAGAAAGAGTGAACTTAAGCTAATAGAAATGATAAAATGTGAGATCAGAGAGGGGGAAAAGAAAGATTCAGTTGTTCATGAGCTAAATGGAAGTCTAAATTAAGATGGTTGGAATAATAAAAAGTACATTCTGTGACAATAATAGAATTATAAAAAGTCAGAAACTAGAAACTAGAAAAATTGGAAATTAAACATCATACTTCTGAATAACAGGCCGTCATAGTGAAAGTTACTAAGGACACTGGGAAATATTTCAAACTGGATGGAAATTTAGTGTATCAAAATTTTTGGATGTAGGTGTTAAGAGTGATATTTTTAGCTTTAATATTTATATTAGAAAATAAGAAAGATCTAAAATTAATGACTGAAGTCTCTACTCAAGGAAGCTAGAAAAAGAACAAGTATCCCCAAAGCAAAAGCAGAAAGCAGTAATAAAGATTAGAGCAGAAATCAATGAAACAGAACAAAGACAAACTAGAGACTGTAACAAAGCCAAAAGTCAGTTCTTTGAAATAAATCCTCACTAGATTAATCAGGGAAAGATCCAAAATTTTGAGTATTAATAATGAAATTGGTGTGAATGAAGATCCCACAGATGTAAAAGACCAATAAGTGAAAAGTAGCATTTATGCCCTTAGTTTAACAATTAAAGATGGCAAATTTCTTTAAAGATACATATAACTGAACTGAACCACTGTACCAGTGGTGGTGCATTAGGTTCATGCAGGAAAGCATGAATTGTACTCTTGTTACACTCTCACTTCTTTTCTTCTGAGATTATTATTATTTTATTTTTGTACTGGCCTAAGGGCCTCATGCATGTTAAACATATGCTCTACCATGGAGTTACACCCCCTAGCCTTGAAATTACCTCTTTGAGCCACTTTCTGAGTACTATCAAAATCATTTCCTTTAGAACTTTCTATCCAAAAAGTAAAACATACTTTTCACTTCTTTTCTGAAAACAGTTGTTAGTTCCTCTTTTCATAGAGGATAAAGATAATTAAATAGCCACATCTCTGGAGCCAGCCTACTCCCTCTGTAGCCATCTTTCTCACCTCTCTTTACTTTGCTATGCAGTGTCATCCTCCTGATAACCCACCACCCCTCTCTGTTGTACAGTACCATAGGGCTGTTTAAGACACTGATTGAAATGATCTGACAGTGTATTTGTCCTACACTACACTGTGAGTCCTTGAGGACAAGGAGTATTCGTTTACTCATATGTTTTATTATTAGCATCTTGCATAACTAGTGATAATCTTCTGGAGTAAAAGTATTCTGAATGAATAAATAAGTGAATAGACGATCAAATCACCCTGAAATATTTTTAATGCAAGGAAAATTTGTGGCTTTACATGATTACTTTTATGTTTTAGTCTTAAACTGTATTAAGTATTTGACCTCCCATTTGTTTCCTTATTATTGTACAGAACATATTCATTTCTTCAAAACAGTCATGAGTAGATTTCTGTTTTAAGCTAATACAAATTTTAAGCTAATTAATGTCTGACACTAGCAGTACTTTTTAATGTATTTTTGTGGGAAACTAATGTAATTGTAAAAGTTTTAGTTGTAGAACTGCTTAATATATACCAGTTTTGCAGTATGCTTTTGTTTTTAAAAATGCTTAGCATGTAAGAAATGGATTTGTTTCTTCTAGAGATAAGCTGCTGAAGTCTTCTCGAATCTCTTTAAAATTCTGTTAAGGTTATTTTGGTTTAAATAAATTTATTGAATTATTTTTGTCAATTTGTTTAGAATATCAGAAATTAACATAATTATATATGTGGTCCAAATTGTTTCATTTCTTAAGAGAAGAGGGTTCTCTAAATACAGATGGAGTTGTTCATATATAAATAATACAGAAACCCTTAATGTATTATGATACACGTGTTATATAAAAACTGTATGGCTTGTTCTATCACAATGGACATTTACTAAAAGTTTTTTTGTGATACGTTATTGTTATAGTTAGAAAAGCCATTTTTAAACTTAAAAATATTTATTTATAATAGTATCTAAATATTGCTGGATTCATATTAAGAACAATATGAAATGTTTGCATATCCAAATTATAAAGCATTTTAGGTTGTTCTTTTAGTTTATATTTTCATGATAACATTGAGTTGAATTAAAGTCAAGCTGTTTTGAAATCTGTTTCATTAATCATCTTTCTAGTCAATACCTGGTGATTAATTTATGTAGTGGTTTCCTAAGGCCATGAACCCTTTAGATTCCTTGCAAATTGATTTTATATGTGTTTAATACACGTAATCCCTAAACATTCTTTCCTTGATAATCAGCTTTTTCTTTAGTGCATACTTTTAGAGTAGTAAACTAACTTTAAATGACAACTAAGTTTTTATGTTGACAATTTTATAGCTATCCAGATACTTTAAGTCATAGATTATGTTTTTTTCCATGTTGCTTAGAAGTTCCATCTTTATTTTAAGGAATATTACATTATTGGGAAAAATATGGATACTTAAAAAAATTTTAGTGTGAATTCATATTTTATTCAGAAATAGTATTTGTTTTAATCCCTTTAGAACTGAATACATTCACCATATAAGCACCATTATTTGTTAAGTAACATTGCATTTAGTATAAGGGAAGAGATATAAAATAAACTCTTCTTTCCAGGTTTTAAAACAAGACTGTGGAATGGTTATACTGTTAAATAAAAGATTATATTATGTTTTGCAATGAGTAATTTTAACCTGAAAATAAGAAATTATGGAGTAGTTCTGCCATCACTCTTCTGAGTATGTGTCTTTGTTCCAGCCATTTATTTGGTAACTTAAGTTTTACAGGTATTAGGTGAGACATTGAGTTGTGTTCTTTTTAATTTTCTAAGTTTAGTGGAAATTGTTTAAAAATGTTAACTATTAAGTAGAACACTTAATAACTACAAATAAATACGATTAATATTATACAAGCCAAAGATGTGAGTATTGACAAAGTAAAGAAACTTCTAGAAGTAGATGGAGTTAATTGGAAAGTCTTAGGACAAGATATAGTGAGAACCTTGAAAACTAAGTGAAGTGGTAGGAGGAACTTGTTAGTATGAGTAAAAAAAGTATTTTGAGGTGGCATTCAGTTAAGAGGAGGCTGAAGGCATATTTGATTGAAGTGTTGACTTCAAGCTGGGGAGTAATGGAATGAGGATTTTGAGATGGAAGAGAAGAAAGATGTCAATTACTGGGTAAAGTGCCTTTTGAATGTCAAACTGAGGAGTTTAACCTTGGTGTTGGGGATGGACAATCACTGACTGTATGCTTTTGAGTTGGGAAGCCAAAGAATGAAATTTGCCTGAAAAATACTCTTATTTGCTTTTAAGTGGATTAAACAAAGTGAGGAGCTTAAAAGTTTCATGGAGCGGCTGGGGTTGTGGCTCAGCTGTAGAGCGCTCGCCTCGCACATGCGAGACCCTGGGTTCAAGCCTAAGTACCACATAAAAATAAATAAGTGAAATAAAGGTATTGTGTCCAACTATAACTAAAAAATAAACATTAAAAAAAGTTTCATGGTTCATCTTGGTAAGATTGTACTAGAAAAATGAGGTTGTTTTGATAGGAAAAGCCATGACTTTTTAAAATTAACTACAATGTATAGACTAGTTGGATTTCTAGTGGATGTATTAAAAGATGATCTTATGAATGAGGGCAAGAAAATACAGGGTGTATTGTCTTGCCTAGAGTTTCTAATTCTTATTTTCTTGACTATCAGATATAGTAATATGAAGAATGACAGACATGGGTAATTTCATTTTTTTGTTAGAACGAAATTTTTAAGAGATGTATAACATTTTAAAATGTTTTCTAACTCTTCTATATGTTCTGTAATAGTTGTAGTATTATGCATCTTCAATGCTAGATTATTAAATGTTTTGTGCTTATATATAAGTGTGCTATGTTGATGTAGATTAATTAATTTTTTTAAAAAATTAGCCTTCATAATGAAACAAATATAACATTTGACTCTTTACTTGGATATTGTTGGAAAAAACAAGAGAACCATTCAAATGACTCTTTTCTCCCCTCTCTGTAAGTCTTTCCTAGCACTGGTAAACTTGTTATCCTATCCTGCTGTATATGAGCTCGTAGGCAATCAAGAGCTTCCCAACAAAGTGGAATATTCTCTTCGTGAAGTCCCAACATGTGTAATTGTAAGTCACTTTCTTTTAATTGTGATTTGGCCAAAAAAGAAGAAAAAAAATAAACCACTGTTTATGGCATTTAAAGGCTAATTTGATTATTTATAACCAAGGATTATACATTTTTTAATTATCATGAGTAGAGATCTAATCCAGGCCACTTTACTGCATCAGAATACAGGGCTGTTTCTCCTCTACCAGGAAAGTGATTTAATCTAAGCAGAAATCTATGTAGAAATGAGTTTTAGATGATTCATTATGATATTAGTCATACAGTACTGCTCCTTCATTGGCTAGGATAATTAGGAATAAATTATATCCAAGGAGTCCAATGCATTTTCTACTTATATTTTAATGGACTACATATTATTGCCCCATGAGGGCAGTATATACATATTTATTTAATTTGAGACTTGTTTTATACTCATAAAGTTAATTTAATCTTTAAAGTATATTTATCTTTGGGGTACATTTATGAATTAAACACATAAATGTAAATATATGCATATAAACATGGATAAATTATTATTTGATACTGAAATTCCATTATTAATTAATACTTTTTTTCTAATCATTTTGTCCCATATTTTAAACACAGTTTTGTTCTTTTGAATACTCTTAACCTTTACTAATCCTAAATATTTGAACTTTAAAAAACTTTTTTAGGGAAATTTTTTTATAACTTATGTGAAATGAAACAGACACTTGTATCATTAAAGTTTTATCTAGCTCCTGTTATTTTCTTGAAGTTTTCCAGTTTCCTCTTATGCTTAAATTTTATCTCTTGATGCCTCTTAAGTAGTTTATATAGTTAGCCATTTATATACTGGTCTCTATCACAGCATTGGAGTAATTGAAGGAAAGAGGGATATATTGTCAATAGAATCTAGCAGAGATAGACATCCTGTAAACAGTTATTAAAATAATTATTCTCAATATTATTGGCTTTAAAGAAATTGATTAAGGAAACAGGTATCCATGAGTTTTCTTATTTAATGTAGAACAATGGCGTGAATGTTTATTTTCTTATTTAGTGTATATTCAAATTTATCTTTGCACTTATGGAAGGATTTGTCTTCTATTTAGCCTTAAGAAATTTAACTGAAAATAGTTTTATTACTTCACTGCTCCCAAAAGCACTATGTTTCAACACTGTAGAAAAATCATTGCTTTCCATCATCTTTTAAATGCATATAGATTTTCCAACTAAAAGTAACAACTCCCTTGATCTTTATCTTCTTATAGTTACCACCCTGTGGTTTGCTTTCTTTCCTGAAAAATCATTTGTACTTGAAGTTGGTACTTTTTTCTCTTCTATGGATTGAAGAAGCCATAATCTGGCATCTTGTCTGACTGCCTAACTGAAATATTTCTGCCAAAAATCAATAAATATTTAATTCCCTAATCCCAGGGAAACTCCCCATTCCTTTAACTCAATTTACTACTTTGCATCATTTAATATATTTTATTCACTCCTTATTGTCATTCTCCTCTCCCCTGGATATGGCAATGTTTACTTCTACTTCTCCCACTTTTTCTGGTCTTTTCTGTACTTCTCTTCTTCTGTTTGTCACATATCCTCTAGAATGATTTCATTGAGTTTCATGGCTTCACTTGAATATTGACAACTCTATGACTTTTATCTATAACTTTCCTCCTAGATCTGTACTTTGATTCCCCTAGATAATGGGCATCTGGAAAATTCATTGGACTCTTGGGCTTAATGATTTCTACAACAGAATGTAGTGTTTTTCTTTCCTAAATCAATTCCATTTTCTGTTTTCTTATATTAGTATATGACACCATCATGTATACAATTAAACAAGTGAGAAACCTGGAAGTTGTTGCTGACTTTCCTCTATAAATGCAATAAATCACCATCTTCATAAACTTCATCTTTCCAATACCTTTTTTCCCCATTCCTATTAAGACCACCTTAGTTCAGACCCCCATTTCTTTTCTAGAGTACTTAAGTGAGACCCTAACTGACTTTTCTTTCAGTCTCAGCTTATAAGTTATCCGCATACTAAGCAGAAGTAGTGTGGAAACCGGATGTAGTCTGGTTGTATGTGTGTGAGTGTGTGTGTGTATGTGTATGCATTTGTGCACACATGGAGGCTATTTCCTTTCTATTGTGGGCATTTTCAAGCTTGCATTAAAAAAAAAAACAGTATAATGAACTCGTATACTTATCACTAAATTTTAGTTTTTATGAAAATTCTGCCTCTTTTCCAGTTTCTTCCTTTTTACTTCTGGTTTTGTCTCCTGAATTAGGTATTCCATGCATAATGTCAGTTTGCCAGTAAATAATTTAGTATGTGTCACTGATAAGGACCTTTTTGTTTTTACTTTGATTTGAATTACCACCATAAATCCTAATGGCATTATCATCTCAAAATACTGGCTATAATCTCTTGATAGTATCTAATATGTAATCCATATAGAAGCTTCTGTCATTGTCTTAAAGTTATTTTTTTTTTTTTACAGTTGGTTAAGTCATGATCTAAACAAGGACCATATGTATACTCAGTCTTCTTGTCTTCTAAATTTCTCTTATTCTAAACAGCTTTCCCTCCCTTTTTGTTTCCACACTATTGATTTATTGGAGAAACTGGTTTGTTCTTTTTGTGTTTTACTGATTCATTGCTTCATTAGCAGGTGTGAAGTGGTGATTCTAATTCTTTTTTTAAATTTAAATAAAATTCTTTAACAAAAGGTTTAGTAAAGGTAACCCTGAAATGCAGTTATTTCTGGAAGACAGAATAACTTCTTGACTGTTTGTTAATTTTCAGAGTAATGATTGGTGCTATAGTTATCTCTAAAAAGGAGGCTTTAGTGTTATTATTATGAACTTCTGGTTTATCTATGTATATGTTTGATCCAGTGCAGTCTTTTTTTTTGCTTTTGATTTAGATATTCCTTCTTTGCTGTTGAGTATTTTGAATATTTGCACATATCCAACTGTTCAATATATTGCTTTCTTATGTACAATGTTCTAGACTCTTTTTGTACATTTTGTGTCTCAGGTATAGAATCATCCATCTTCAAAGACTTTTTTTTCTTTTTGGCAGAAATTGTTACTTAAAAACTTCTCTAGGCATCATGGTTAAGAGTTGACCTTATTTCTGTGCATTTCAGTAGATAGAGAAGGGAAATAGCAGATTGTTTTGTTTTCATTATTGAGATAAAAATTAGTAATTCGTATTGATATTTTTTATTTACTTGTCTTTGTTTTTTCATGAACAGTCTTAATTCTTAAGCTTTTTATTACATGGACAAAAATATTTATTTGCTGTATGGTAAAATGTACATGCAATAGTTTCAAAACAAAATACAGTCAACAAATGCATATTTCATTCCTTTGTCCTTAGCATATGCTTTGGGGTTTTATAAATAAAATACCATGATTTAAAAATCATTTGATGTAAATTAACCTCTACCATGTTAGCCTCTAAGTCTCTGCTTTGCCTGATTTACCACTAAATTAATAGGTTTGTTTTAGAATGTTTTAGAATTAAAGAAGTTTTTACTTCTTTTTTTCTTGCCATAGTTAAAATAAGATACCAAATTATGAAAAACCATTATGCAATTTCAATATATAAGTAGGTACATGTATATAATATGCTTCTGTATTAATCCTCCCTCCTCTTCCCCTTGTAGACGTTGATCTTTAATACCATACCTACTAGCCCAGTTTCTATTCAAATTCAAATAATAAAAATTATATAAAATAAAAAATCATTATTTTTAAGTGCTACCCACATTTCAAATTTTCAAATACCTGCTCTCTGCCTGATATAATAGGCTAGTGGCCACCATATTGGACAGCACAAATAAAGAGCATGGCTATTCTTTATAGGTAACAAATTTGTTTTTTGGTCTATTTTTTTCTAATGTCCTTTTAAAAAATATGTTTTATTTCCCTCTAAGTTTTTTTTAAGCAGAAGAATACATACTGTAAACACTGACCTGCCCTTTACATTTTTCTCATAATTACATATCTTGGATTATTTCTTAGCAGAAACTAGAACTCTTCTTTATCCATTTTCCCCTGTAAAAGTCACATAATACTTTATTGTGTAGATGTGCTATATTTTATTTATCCAGTCTCCTATTGGTGGACACTTGGTTTTTTTCCATTGTTTTGCTAATAGGAATGATGTCAAAATTATTAGTCTGGCTTATATTTATAAGTGTGTCTGTATCTTTTCTATTCCTGTACAACAAATTCCTAACAAACTTAACAATTTAAAACAAACACCCATTTATTAGCACATAGTTTTCTAAGTCAGAAGTCCAGTACAAATTGCCTGAGTTTTCTGCTTAGAGTATTACAAGGCTAAAATCAAGTTGTTGGCAAGGCCAAGTACTCCTATAGAGGCTCTGAGCAAACATTTACTTCCTAACTATTATTATTGTGGCAGAATTCAGTCAGTGGATGCAGGAGGGTTTAAGTGTCTGGTATTAACTCTGTCTGCCAGGGGTTTCTCTTATTTTCTAGAGGCATATCTCAGGCCTTTGTTCTGTGGCCCTTTCCATTTCATTATAGGAAAACTCGCCTTATATCACATCTCTCTCATTCTTGGAATCTCTCAGAATTCCTATTTTGTGACCAGGTTGCTCATGTGATTAGAATTGGGCCTTCCTAGGTAATCTCCCATATCAAAGTCAATTGATTAAGGACATTAGTTACATCAACAAAATTCCCTTTACATTAGTTTTTTTGTGTTTAAAACCTTAGAATCTTGGAATCTGTCTTAGAATTCTGCCTACCATAGTATCTTGGGGCAGTGTTTCCAGAAGCATGATTACTAGATTAAAAAGTAAATTCATATGTATTATATACCATACATTGCTGGATTTCCATTCACTGGGAATAATCATTTTGTCCAATCAGTACAGTATAGTACCTTCATCTTTGTAGGCTGTTTAAGAAGATTATGTGGTTGTTGGCTGCAGTGGTACACACTTGTAATCCCAGCCTCTCAGGACTCTGAGGCAGGAGGATGCCAAGTTCAAAGTCAGCCTCAGCAAAGCCCTAAGCAGTTTAACAAGGCCTTAACCAATTTAGTGAGACACAGTCTCAAAATTAAAAACAAAAAACAAAAACAAAATAAAACAAGAAAAAATGGACTGGTAATGTGGCTCAGTGGTTGGTCAGAAGGTATTTATTTGACAGGTAATACAACAATTATATTTTTCTTGTTATTAACAGAATATTTTTTCTTGTGTTTATTTGCATTTATTTATTTATTTTTGTACTAGGGATTGAACCAAGGGTGCTTTACCACTGAGGTGTGTTCTTAGTCTTTTTATTTTTTATTTTGAGACAGGGTCTCACTAAATTGCTGCGAATCTTGTTAAATTGCTGGCTGTGAACTTGTAATCCTTCTTCGTTAGCCTCCTGAGTTGCTGGGATTACAGGCATGAACCCCCACACCTGGCTCTTTTCCTGTGTTTATGGCCATTGACATTTTCTTTCTGTAAATTTTTCATTTTTTGGCCTGTTTTTCTGTTTGTGTTGCTCTTTTTCTTCCCAATTTTTAAGAAATTTTTTAGATCTTAAGAACAGTATGCCTTATCTTTTCATGTATTTAGATCCACTATCCTGTGAAATTCTAGCCCCTGTGAATAGCTTTCACATTGTACTTTAGTAAGTTAAAGGTAAATGACATCAAGTTCCCCTAAAACATGTATAATTTTATATTGATTTTTAGTTACTATCACAGTTTTCAGGTCTTTGATAGTGGCATAAGGACATGGTGGTGTGTTAGATAGGGCTTTAGTCAGCTTTATTGCCACTGTGACCATAAGACCTGACAAGAACAATTAGAGGATAAAAAGTTTATTTAGGGGATCACAGTTTTAGTAGTCTAACTCTATAGAAGGCTGAGTTCATTCCTCAAGGCTCAAGGCAAAGGCAGAACATCATGGTGGAAGAGGTCTGGAGGCCAGAAGTCATCAAGGTGTCAGCAAAGCTATACTCCCTCCCAAGGCTCCAGGGAAGAATTCTTATTTGTCTCTTTGACCTATGACTTTTCTAGACATTTCATGTCTTGTTGCTGCTCAACTCTACTTTCTGCCTCCATGTTATGTGGCCATAAATCTGTCTAAAGTGTGCCACCTGTGCTTTTTTTTAATAAAGACAGTTGTCTTGGATTTAAGTTTTCAAAGATAATCCATAATGATCTTATTTTAAGAATCTTAATTATCTCTGCAAAGATCCCCCTTTTTTGAATTGGCTAACATTCATAGGTTCTGGGGGTTAGGACACAGAAAAAACTTTTTGGGAGTAGTGTCACTATGTAACTCACTATAACTCAAACAGGAGTGTGGCGTTTTCCTCTACTTTCCCACTTTAAAACAATCCCAAGGAAGGGCTTTGACTGGTTTAATTTTATTCATAGGCTTACCAATGATATGCCACTCATAGAAGAGCAGGTGCAAGAATTATAGGGGAATTGTTATTGACCTACTCCTCACCTTTCACTTGCCTGTTTCCTAAGTAAAGGAAGTCAGTACAAATATGGCCTTTGTGACCACTGTAAATTGAGTAGGCATTCTATATAAATAGATATATATCTATTAATATAGAATTCTATTTGTTTTTCTAGGCTTGGTCTCAGTCTGACCTGCCATATTACTGAGCATATTCTCAGGCTTGATGATACTTTTAAAAAGCGATAGTTTCCGATTACTATTTGCAAGTCCCAGGCCTTACTTTCATTAGCCTATTGCTGGGAAGCTGTTTCTTGATTTAGGAAGCTGCTTCCTTTCCTGACACACGTTATGGTACTTAGAAACTGAAGCTCTCCATAAGACAGGCTTCCCAGGAGTTTAGTTTTCTTCCCTAAGTGGTGATACATCAATGTAATCCTCTTCGAAGCAGAAATTATTTACTGTAACATTTGTTCTCTGGAAATGCATTATCATTGATAGATTGCTGCAATCTACTCTTCCATTAGCTTGTTGGAGATACAGTCTCTTTGGATCATTTTTATTCTTACAGTATCTAGTACTTAGGTTCATAACCAGAACCTAGAGTTACAAGGGGTTACCAGCTATCAAATTGTCTGAACTTAGTTTTGTGTTCAAATAGCTGTGGAAATTTCAGCTACCTATACTAGTACCCCACTAATGAAGACAAATCTATGATAATCCTTTTGGGAACTACTTTTCATAAAATTAACTGGCAGCCTTTCCTCAGGTAGAAAAGGTTAGTGACACACATGATTTACAATCAGTTCTCAATTGTTCTGTGAAGATTAGCTATGGTAAACATAGTGATGATAATTGATCATTTCATAAAAATTACAGTAATTCTTAATTAGTAAAAATATCTACTTATTTGAAGAACTACATAGCAACAAGTTTTGCCATTAAATCTTACATAATAATATCCAGGTGTCTGGTTGAGTTAATGAGAGTTCTGTGACTCTGATTCTATGGCTAAATCAGGGCAGTCAGAGTGGAGAGATTTGAGGAGAGGGGCAAATAATAAGAATATGACTATGCGGCTGGGAATATGAATCTCAGTTGTATAGGTCAGTGTCTGTCATACTGTTTGGATCCCATCTTTTAAAATTCACAGTATTCTCATTTTTATGTAGTTCATTAGTAATTATTGATTTAAACTCTTATGTTGCTTTAGTATTAATTACAAATTTCTACAAAGTATTGTACAATAGTAAGTGCCTTCCTATATGTTAAGTATACATTTTTACTAGGGAAGTTTACCCAAAATCCAGTTTTGACTATGTTTTAATTAGTATTTTTTTAAATGTGACTGAGTTATCCATTATTTTCTTCTCCTCACAAGCTCATTCATTTGCTTCTTATTTATTTGATGATATGGTTTTTGTATCATCATTCAGAAAGGCCTGAATAAATTTTACTTTACTTCCTCGCAAAACCTTCCTTATTTTGCTATATTGATCACAGAAATATCCTCAATTTGAACTCAATGAAGGGTAGCAGATTTCTTGGTTGGGAAAATGAGCAACGAAAGAGACAAATGTTTGTGTGAATAAATTTCTTAGGCCTAAATCTGAAGATATACACCAAAGCAGGGCATATGAAAAAGCTTTTAGAAAGTGTTCAAAATTTTGTGGTAGGCTAAAATTGTCAGTGTTTGGGACAACAAGTGGCACGTAGGTCATGAGAGTCTCTCTGCACTTGACTTAACAGTTTTGAGACCTAGGTATACATTGGAATATCTTGGGGAACTTTGGAGACTATTAAGTCAAAATTTGAGCCTAGGCATAGTGTCTTACTCAGTTGGTCTTAGGTAGAACCTGGCATCTTATGTACTTTTTTTTTTTTTTTTTTAAGTTCTTTGGGTGTTATGGTTTAGATGTGGTGTCTTCCCGAAATCTCATGTATTAGCGCAAGAAAGTTTGGAGGAGAAATGATTGGGTTATAGCTTTAACCTAATCATTGGATTAATCCCTCATGGTATTAGCTGGGTGCTAACTGGAGGCAGGTGAGGTGTGACTGAGAGAAATGGTTCATTGTGGGTGTGGCTTTGGAGTATGTATTTTTATCTGGCAAGTGGAGACCCTTCTCTCTGCTTCTAATCATTATATGAGCTGCTTCCCTCTGTCACAGTCTTTGGCCATGATATCCTGCCTCATCTTGAGCCCCTAAGAATGGAGCCTGCTGTCTGTGGATTGAACCTCTGAAACCGTGAACCCTCAAATAAACTTTTACTCCCTGTACAATTGTGCTGGTTGGGTTCTTTAGTCACAGCAGTGAAATAGCTTACTAAAACACTAGGTGATTCCATTGTTTAACCAGTGTTGGAAACCACTTATTAACATGAGCCAGAGAATCATTATTAATAAAAGTTCCAACAGTTATTAGATAAGGAACATTTATATTCACCTTTTATGCTTCACATTTGTAGATTTCGTATTTGCTTTTCAAAGTAGTTCACATTTTTGGCAATTTTAACTATATAAATTGTTCACTGGTTTCAAAATGCAATATAAATTGGTGGTTTTCCATTTTGATTGAGCACCAGATTCACTTTAGGAACTAACACAAATTCTAGTACCCAAGATAGACCCAAGCCAGGTAATTCAGACCTCTGGAGTTGGGACCAGAGTTTCCATGATTTGTGTTTTTGCTTTGTTACAATTTCCCAGGGAATTCCAGTATAAAGTCACATTTGAGAACCACAAATCTAAATGAATATTTATTAATGTAATTTTCTTTGAATAGTTTCAGTCAACATAATCTCATTCTTTCTGTCTTCCAGGATATAATTGATAGACTTATCATTTTGAATTCTGAAGCTAAGATTCGTTCATTATTCAACTATGAACAATCACATATCTTTGGTCTCAGGTAAGGTGCTAAATTTTATTTCAAATGTTTATTTTAGTTGAATATAAATACATTATTATTTATAAAGTTAATATTTTATGTTAAATATTTTATTTTAAATATTTAAATATTTATCCTTAATATTTATATGTTGCAAAAAATAGGCACTTTCTATATGCCTAAAAAATATTTAACATAAACTAATATGTCTTCCTATAATGTAGATAAATTATAACAATTTTTTATACTATAGTCTTTCTCTGAATTTGGGTCCTGTATTATTACCTTGTTTTCTACTTTTACTCGATTTAATAGAAGCATGTTGGAGACTGTTTCATTTAGTTTACTCAGTAGTCACCTGGGGCTTCCCTGTGTTGGTATTTGATTAGACTCTTGCCATAATAATGCTTTGAAAGAGGCCCAGTTGTAGATGATTTATCTTGAAGCCCACATTTTGCTTCTTGGTGTTGATCGTTATTCTTCAGCTTTACTTTTCCTGAGATTTAAATATTTCTGGTCGAGTTCATATTCCTTAACATTTTATGAAGCATGTTCAAGTGGGAAATAAAGCAGAGTAGGTAGGGTTATAGACTTATGAAATTCTCAAACTTTTGGTTGTATATAGATATATGATAGGCTTCACACCTACAAATTACTACCTTTAGAAACAGCTGAATTAAGGAAATTTTCCATTTTCATAGGTTCATGATTTTTTTTTTCTCTTTCTTCTAGTAAAGTAATTTTTTCAGGCATGAGAGAAGTCAGTGATAATGCACTACTTAAGAAGTAAAGCAGGGCTGGGATTGTGGCTCAGCTGTAGAGTGCTCGTTTAGCACATGCGAGGCCCTGGGTTTAATCCTCAGCATCACATAAAAATAAATAAATAAAATAAATCAATTGTTAAAAAAAAAAAGAAGCAAAGATATTACTTTATAAAATTAGAATTCTCTGATTGTAGTATTTTTATAGATCTGTACTTTAATATTTTTTACTATTCATTAATATCAATACATTATTATAAAGTTAATATTTTATGTAAAATATTTTGTAATACTTTATTTAAAATATTCAAATATTTATGTTAAATATTTGTATGTTGCAAAATAGGCATTCTCTATATACTTTGAAAATATTTAACAAACTAATATGTCTTCCTATAATGTAGTTAAATTATAACAATTATTAATAACTTCATTTTGGGGCTTTCTGGTTCAAAGAAGGTGTAGAAAAGCTGTAGTTATTACAGCTTTTTGGATGGTATACACTTTATCTCAGAATGTTTTTTCATAGTAGATTTTAACTTCAGTTTATAGCATCAGATACATTATATAGCAAGCAGCAATGAGGGTTAAGTAGGGGAAAGAAATCCATTCAATGTGATCTCCTTTTACATAGCAAATATATTTCTGAGTTTTGTAGTAATATGACATAGGTATTTGCCTATGGTGTTATTGATATACTGAGTGAATTTCTTGTTTTATTTCTGTACATTCCTTGTATTATGTTTTTTCTCTAGTGTCCTTTTTGAAAAAAAAGATTTAATAGGTTTTTATTAAGTTATATAATATAAGAGGCAGTTCAAAGCTTCTGGGAATACTATTAATTTTCATAGTGTATACTTTCTCATAATATCTAAATGAAATGATTGTGTCTTACCCTCGGAAATTTACCATCCCATTTTTGATAGGTAGAATTGTAAGTTATGGTGGTTAGCAATGTAGACTTGAGTCTGACTACCTGATGTTTACTAGTTGTGTGAGGTGGGGCACCATCACTCATCTGTAAAATGGAGGATAATTGCATTATTTTCCTAATAGAATTGTTGGGAGAATTACATATGATAAATTCAAATTGCTTAAAATAGTGCCTGGCATGTAGAAAGCGGTATAAAACAGTGGTAATAATAGTACCAGTAAGCAGTGCTACATATATTTCTGTATCTTTTCTTGTTCCATTTTTCTGTTTTACTGTGAAATAATTTTTGTCTTCATTTTTTTCTAGTATCTCAGTAGTCTTCCACATGCTGCCTAGTTAATTTCTAGTTTAAAACATCAGTGTTCAGACAGAAAATGACAACATCACTTTGTGAAGAAAAGTTTGTATTTTAATTATTTGCCTTTTAATACGTTTTTCTTTGATAATCAATTGGTCTTTATTGTATTTTGAAGTTCATTCCCATAATCTTCAACTAAGTTGTATTTGAGTAATACATTTGATGTTAGGTAATTTAGTTTTTCTGCTAATTTCAGTATGTTATTGGTCATTGAGTTCTAATAGTGATAATTTAGAACTTAGCATTGTTATATATAAAGCTTGTGTTTCTGTGTATTTTGTACTTTTATCTGTATCTTACTCTCACCATATTTGTGTGTGTTTTTAATTATACCTTAATTAGGAGACCATCTCATTAATGTGTTTGATTTCTTGGTTTAGTATTACTTATTTCATTCATTTTTTTATTTTCCTCTACCTCAGAACTATTGAGGATAAGTTTGATTCAACTTGTTTATTGCATTGTTTAGATGAGGATTAGTGAAATGTGGTTTTTCACTTTTCAGCAGCATCATTTTATTTAATTCTGAATTTGGCATTGTAAATGTCTAATACTCAAGAAGACTTCTTTTTTTTTTTTTTTTTTTTTTTTTTT
>NW_025999842.1:39026252-39049009 GCF_001458135.2 Marmota marmota marmota | reverse complement strand
ACTTCTTTTTTTTTTTTTTTTTTGTTTAGCCCTCTCCTTTGCCCTTACCTTAATTCTTGCATTCTATCCTTTGATACTGGATCATTCCTATCAGTGTGAAGCCTTCATATATTTCATCTTAAAATGAAAGAAAACACAAAACACATGCAAGGAAACTGCCCTTGACTTCATATCTTCCTATAGCCATTGTCTTATTTCTGATTCTCACTTATCTATACAAATTGTCCTCACTAGCTCACCTCTGTTTTCTCCACTTTGATTTGGCTTTGAGTTTATAACTCTTACAGAGTTGTTCATTCTGCTCACATCAAGGTCACTTATAATTTCCATATTAATGACTCTAATGCATTCTTCTTTTCAAATTCTCATTTTATGAAAACTATCAGTAGCATTTAGTATAATAGACCATATTTTTCTGTATGAAAAATTATCTTCTTTTTGTTTTTGCGATGCTGCATATTCCTATGGCTGCAATTTTCTTCTCATTCTCTAAGCAACATCTGAATGTTAAAATCCTCAGGAATTAGTTCTAGGCCCAGGGACATTTCTTCTCTATACTTTGCTTCTAATTCTTTTCACCTTTATCTTTAAATATGTCTACCTATGTTGGTAGATGCCTCAATTTATATTCCTAACCCAAACTTCTCTTCTGAGCCACCAAGTCACATAAAAAACTGCCTCTTGTCATCTCTATTCATTCATTTCTTGGTCATCACAGACTTAACATGTCTAAAATTGAATTCTTGGATCTGTCAAACCTCTTTCCACAAAAACTAGCAAAACTAATCTTTCATTTCTGTCTCCTTAAGTGGCCCATTCATCTCTTCAGTTGCTTAAATCTGAAAGTCATCTTAATTTTCTCTTTGTTTTTCATACAGTAATTTATCTTTATTTTAAAGAAATTAACCAATACAGGAACTTAAGCATGATAAATTAAGTGAAATTCATCCTAATTCCCAAAGTGTCATTATTAACATTGAAGAAAATTATTCTAGACATCTTTTTATACATATACAAATAGAAGGATAGAACTAAATTCTTTTATAGAAATGGAATCATAATATAGTTGGCACTTTAAATTCTAACTGAATTTTATAGAAAAGAAAAAAGAAACCTCATGAGACTGAAAGAATTTCTGAATTTGAAAAAAACTTTTTTTTAAATTTTCACTCCAGGAGTTGTTATTTTCCCAGAGATTCTTTGAAGATTAAGAAAAAAATATTAGTAAAACATTTCAAGAGGCTTGAACATTGTTCAAGAGGTTTGAGCATTATATTTAACTTTAAATAGTATTCATTGAATCTCTGCTATGGAAGATGGGGACATTAATGCTTGTTGTCCTCCTTCCCTTGTCCCTGTTTATCCCTAGTCTATTTTTTGTTGATATAACAAAATACCTGAGGCTGGGTAACTTAAAAAGGAAAAAGGTTTAATTGGCTTATGATTCTGATGACTGGAGAGTCTAAACTCCTAGTATGGTGCCAGGAACCTGGTAAAAGTCCACTGGCTGCATGGCAGCATGGTGAAAAAAAATGGAAAGGGAACCTGTCATGTGCAGAAGAGAGCAATCACATGGAAGGACAGGAAACCAGGGGATTTGGAGGCCAGACTCACTTTTTTTATAATAGCCAGGATTTTTTTTTTTTTTTTTTTTAAAGAGAGAGAGAGAGAGTATTTTTTAATATTTATTTTTTAGTTTTCGGCAGACACAACATCTTTGTTTGTATGTGGTGCTGAGGATCGAACCCGGGCCGCACGCATGCCAGGCGAGCGCGCTACCGCTTGAGCCACATCCCCAGCCCAATAGCCAGGATTTTATGGGGACAAACTAGGGTTTTGTGGGAACTAAGATGGACCCACAGGGAACTACATGAATCTCTTTTGAGAGTGGCACCTCCACTGACCTAATCACCTTACTCCAAGATGCACCTGTTATCTATTCTATCACCTCAACAGCACCCCATTGGAGATCAGACTTCTAGCTCATGAATCTTTGGGACACATATTCAGTCCATATTAAGAGGTTGTTCTTTTGCCTTTTTTCTAACCTGCCTTTATGAGTCTGAGACCATATTTTCCTATCTAAGCTAATCTGAGTTTCTCAGTGTAGCAGCTTAAGATATGCAGTATCTTTTATAGGTTACTGTAGAATAATACTTATAATTTTAAAATTACTCTTCCCTATTTTATTTCCCTAATAATTACAGAATGCTTATGAGCTATGTTCTGTGCTAGATGTGGGGGAATTTAATGATGAGTATATGAAATATGATCATTCTTATTAACTTTATTGCCTAGAAGAGGAATCATATATTTAGATTATCAAAGAATATGAAATAATTAACGCAGAAAAGAAACATATTTTTATAAAGCCTGGCTACCCTTTTCCCAGTTTGAGTAATTGACAATTCTAGGAACCTTTGTGTGGCTTTTTTGAAATACGTCTCTACCTTTCCTTTATACATTAGTTTTCATCCTTCCTCAGCTTTAACTGATGTTCTAAGGAAGTTAGATTCCTTATTTACCTCAAGCACAACATTTTTTATTGCCTCTGCACATGGTTTGTATGCTTTGAATACTGCATTCACTTCTTTTTCTATGTATAAAAAATACTGCCCATCTTTTAAGGCAAAGTTAATTTTATGAATTACTTTAGCACATTCAGATCTTGCCTTTATGGTTATTCTCGCAGATTTAATATTTGACTTATTTCTCCTCTTTTACTAAACTTCAGCTCCCCAAGGGAGTATAGTTTTCTTCTGCTTTCATGTCTACCGTATTGCCAAGTACTTTTTGATTACTTGGTTAACATTTATTTGCTAAATCTTCCAATCAATTAAAATAATGCCTAGAAACTTTTGATCCTGCCTAAAACTTCATTATCAGTTTAAAGATTTTTGTTTTCAGCCATCTGTAGGTTTTAAAGGATAACTCTTCCTAGGACATTTTATTTCCACATACAAAACTGCATATCTTGTGGGGAAAGAATTATGGTATTATTCAATATTAATAATTTTTATTATATCAAACTATAAATTAAGTTTTAGTTACAGGCTATAGATAGGTTATTACTATATTTTAATATTTTTAGTCAGAAATGGACACAATACCTTTATTTAATTTATTTTTATGTGGTGCTGAGGATCAAACCCAGTGCCTCACACATGGTAGGCAAGCATTCAACCACTGAACCACATCCTCAGCCCCTAGAATTTATTATTTTAACAATTTAAATATTATATAGTAATTGTTATTAAATATACATTCAAATTTAGTTAAAAACTGCTAATACAGTTCTCCTAAAACCTGTTTTTTTTTTTTTTTTTGCTTTATTTGAAACTCTAGTGTGGTCAATTTATTGTTAATTATCTTAAAATCAAAACTCTGGAACCTATACTTACAATAACCTTTGAAATTAATCACTTGCTGTTAATATTTTACATTGAACTATCAGTAGTAAATATTATATTCAGTATAGTAGCTTAATGCATGACCAGCTTATTTGTAAAAATCTGACCTCTAAGATGACTTTAAGAGAAAATTAAAGTATTCATATCTGATTTTGAAATAAGTTCAGATTAAAAATAGTTTGGTTACTTAACTTATAGCAAATATAGTTGAGGGTTAATATTCCATTACAAATCATTGTATTGTCATGAGCAACTAATAAAAAAAATTTTAAAAAAATTCCATTACAGCGATTTACCAAGTTATTTGTCTTAGTATCCTATTTGGTAGCTAGACTTAAATATCATTAATGTTAGTAATAAGAAATAATTTTAAAATTACCTTTTTCAATCTTTTTGTATCAAAAATTAGAATATAATCAGACTAGAAATTCATTCACATTTTGGATTTTATATACACATATACATTGTTATACACACATGTATACACACATCCAGTATTAATTTTTATTTTTTATTAATTTGAAGAAAATAATGATCTATTACTACTTGAAGAAATCAATAATTAATTCAAAATTCTTATTTAGTTAAGGAATTCTTTTTTATATAGAATACAGAATGCTAAAAACAAAAAGTAGAAAACCATGCTCACTAGCCTTTTAACCACTTAACCATTAACCAGTTAATGCCTATTTTTTTTGACATTTAGCTATAAATGTACTTTTTGAAAAACATGTGCTATTATTTTGAAAAAAGCTTTTACACTTAAGTATTTTAAATTATCCTTTCATGTTTATAATTTGAAAGGATTGAATATCATGCCAGTATAATGATGAATCCAAATTATTTGTCTTTAGACAATTAGGTTATTTTCAATATTTTTATTACACATACCCATATTTAAATAGCTAACTATACATAGTTACTGCTTTACAACAAATTTTTATAAGTGAACTTGCTGAGTCAAGGAACAGGGATATTTTAAATCTTGTGTATTTCTGTGTACCCCCTTTTTGTTACTCATTTTATTTGACTGTTCTCTGTAACATTTTCTCTACCTTTGTAATTGTAATTATCTTCTAGAGTTACATTTTCAGTTGTTTCCATTTTGTTTCTACAGTGGCTTTAATTATCTGTTCTTTACTAAAAACTCTGTATATCTACCTTAAGCTTTTCCTTGAGCATATTTGCAAGTTTTATTGAACATTCAGATCTGCATACTATGCAAACTCATCAAACTCAGTGGTACCCCAAACCATACTCTATGCATATTTACAAAAGCTCAATCTAATCTCCAATTCCAGGAGGTACAAGAATATTTCTGAACTCTGATCTGAATTTGTTGCCAAGAGTAAATGAGTGGGTTCCCCATAGCCTCTGCTCCATCTTCAATGCTCACACAGGATTTTGGTGGCAAACTGACTCTTTTTCCTCTCTTCTTCAGATGTGGTTATATGTGTACTGAAAACATTAAGCTCAGGACTTGGGGGTGTGGCTAGTGTGTGTGCAGCTAGTGTTTCTGTAATGCATATCTCTTTTTTTGTTTTGATCACAGGAGGGGAATTGAGCTTTGCTATTCTACTAGTTTGGGTTGATCAGAAGGAAAATGTATTACAGGAATGAATTGTGTTTGGTTAAGTGAGACATATGTGCACATGTGTGCCGGGTGTATATAATATACACCTATGAATGTGAATGCACACAAACTATATTTGATTAGAGTTTGCAACTATAGTTTACAGAATTTCTGATGATATATTTACAGAAAGATTTAGATTGTTAAGAGAAATGAAATGTATTTCTTCCCTGAATATACTGAATTAATATGAAGAGAAAAGAGCAGAAAAAAAAAAAAAAAGGAAACTGTGACTGCAGGGTTGAGATAAACTAAGAACATATTTGAAATTCCTTCAATTGGAGAAGATAGCAAACATTAAACTGTACAGAACCACCCCAGTTACTCTGGATAAGTGCCTGCCTCCTTACATTAATGAAATGGTAATATATTTTTAAGTTAATTGATTTTTTTAAATAAATGACAGAAGAATGCATTACAGTTCATATTACACATATACAGCACATTTTTCATATCTCTAGTTGTATACAATGTATATTCACACCAATTCGCTTCTTCATACATGTACTTTGGATAATGATAACCATCATATTCCACCATCATTGCTAACCCCATGCCTCCTCCCTTCCCCTCCCACCCCTCTACCCTATCTAGAGTTCGTGTATTCCTCCTATGCTTTCCCTTCCTACCCCACTATGAATCATCTTCCTTACATCAGAGAAAACATTTGGCATTTGTTTTTTTTGGGATTGGCTAACTTCACTTAGCATTATCTTCTCCAACACCATCCATTTACCTGCAAATGCCATGATTTTATTCTTTTTTATTGTTGAGTAATATTCCATTGTGTATATATATGCCACATTTTTTTATTCCATTCGTCTACTGAAGGGCTATTTATAAAGCAACATGCAGAATTTATAGTAATTAACAGAAGAGAATTATCATTCCTATGGTGAGATTCAATTTGAGTTATTTGTAAACTTGTAGGTGATTTACCTTACTCTAAACACATTCCAAAACAATTGAAAAGGTTAGTTCCTAATTTCATAGGGTTTATTCACATTGTTTAAATAAGTATTTCCCTTTAAGGAGATACTGCTTATTATTTCCAGTAATGAATTGGAACAAAGGGGAAGGGGAGAGAAAGAGGAAAAAGGGAGGAAGAAGGGAAAAGCGTTGTTGTGTATAGGGTGGGGAGAGGGAGGAAAGAAGAAAGGAAGAAGAGGAGGAGGAAGGGATTTTGAGTGGGAGAGAGGGAAAGGTGGTAGAAGGGACAGAGAGAGAAGGAGATTGGGTGTGGGTGAGGGAGATGGAGTGTGGGTGGATGTGTGTGAGAGTAGTGAGGGTATTGGTCTAGGAGAAAGAGAAATTATGTAGTGTATGACATTTCAAGTTTCAGCTTTTTGTAATAATATAAAATGCCCATTTCCTTACTAGATTGAGAGATTTCCTTTGCATCTGAGGCAAAATAATATCTGTATCTTCCTTGTTGATAGTTGGGCATGAAAATCAGTTCTGATTTCTTAGCATAATGGTATGAAAATACAGTGCTGCCTATCTCAGGGCATAGTGGATTCCTCATGTCAGCACTGATGGAAACTTCACAGAGGGCTCACACATGGCTTATTTCATATCCAGACCACATTGATAACAGAAGCAATCTGTTTTGGGGCTCTTCTCTTGTCTATAAACTAAGTTATGCTAGTTCTGCTTATTGGTACATACTCAGTGGTATGTTGATGTTTCCTGGTAATTATCAACATGTTACACAGTTGTATGTAGTGTTATGTTAAACTGCATGCTTGCAATGTCTTTGGGTTATAGAATGAAATAGTTTATGGAATTTATGATGATATATACACGGAAAGATTTAGATTGTTAATAGAAATGAATGTATTTTTTTCTCGTGCATAAGAAGCCCTTAACTGATATATTTTGTAATATACATGTATTATTATATCAGTAAAGGTCATAGGGTTGATATATGGAATATTATATTCATATAATGCAACAACCTACTGTTTATTAGTAGTACCCAATTAGAATCACTCTACAAGTCTTTAATGCTTAACATGAGAATCCTGCAAGTCTTAGGGGTCTGAACTGACCCTGGTTATAAAATTCTGATGGTATATACTTTGATTTGTTCTAGAGAACATTTCCACTTTGGTAGGTCCAATTTCCTGTGGCTAACCTCAGTCCTTTACCTAGGAGGAATTTTGTTTCAGGTTTCCAATGTAAACAAGATAAACTCATATGGGATGTTACATTGGCATTGTTTTTTTCTTTTTTAAATAACTTAAATACTCAAAATATTTTTCTTTATGACAAAAAATTAAACTGTGTTCAATTTTATTACATTAGATATATAATTTAATAAGGTGAAAAGAACTTTTTTAAAATCATAATTTAGAGATTAGGAGACAAATATATTTGTTTTTATTTAGTTTTTGAGTAAAAGTGAAGAACTGCATAAAGGGTCCCGATTTTATGTGGTTTAAGTTTTCCTTTTCCACTTCCAGTACAGAGATTTTGTTGCTTTTTTTTGACAGAGAAGCTAGAAAAGATGTTAATTCATGATCTATATGACGTCTACCAAACACTATTTTAAATTTACATTTTTATTAAAGTAATAAATGTACATAGTTTAAAAAGTCAAATAGTATGGGAAAGTTCTTAAGAATGAAAAGGAATCCTCTAACTGTCCTTCCATACTTCTAAGTCCACTCTTCAGAGGCTGCAACTCTTGACTCACTGCATTTGTTTCTTTTGCTATTCATCTCTAGATTTTTAAATAAAATGTTTGTTACTGTCTTGATTTTTCAACTTTAAACCTTTATCTCTTCTCTTTTGTGTCTTAGAAGCTTAGGATTTAGATGTTTTCTGCTCTCTCTCTCTCTACTCTACAGTTTTATCGTAATCTTGATTAAATCACCATTGAAGGCTTATAATGTTATGACTATAAATATTACTCATTGATGGATTAAAGAATAGGGCTATATGTTCTTTTTCCTTAAACTTCTTTCTTGAGTTAATTATTGCATGACTTTTTATCATAGTTTATTTTCTATGTATCTAATAATAGTGTATCTCCAGAATATTCAAAAAATTATACTGTCACCTCAGTTATTGTGTAACACTTACAATGTTCATTATGTCCCAGGTACTTGTATTGGTTTCACATATCTTGATGGGGAGGGGAACCGGGGATTGAATGCCAGGGCACTTTACCACTGAGCAACATTCCCAGTCCTTTTGAGACAGGGTCTCGCTGCTGTTGAGACTTGTCTTGAATTTGGTGATTCTCCTCCCTCAGCATCTAAGTTGCTTGGATTACATGTGTGCACAGTGGTGCTGGGCTCCATTTTCTTTTTCTTTTTCTTTTTTAATAAATGAATCAACTGTGGCATAGTGAAGTTAAGTTATTTACATAAAATAACACAGGTAATAATTCATGTAAGCTGGGACATTGCATCCAGGTAGTCTGGTTCCAAAGAATGTAATGCCTAACCCATGCACTGTACTTTCTTAATACATAAATGTATGTGTAGTTGATTTATAGTTATTCTTTTCAGTTGTTTTAGGCCAAAAGATTTTTACATTCTTGATGGCAGAGTCCATATCCTGTTTATATGTATGTAGAAACAAACTCTGAAGCTAATGTGCACCAGGTGATCTGTTTTATCACTCTCTTTTGTTCTACTCTGTACTGGGGGATTCTTTTTTTCCTCTCTTGAGTTAGATCCTGTTAGCTGAAATCTAGTTTTCCATTTCTTAGTTTACTCCCTTATACTGATGGAACCACTTTTTAGTAAGAAAGGATGTGAGGAGAAAATCTTTCAGGTAGGTTGAGGCTTCCAAATTATAATTTTGGGAGTTACAAAACCAGTGGGTAAGTTGTAATTGATAGAGCAGGCCAGGAAAGCTAACACCTGAGCTGTCAGTGGAGGAAATGCAAAGTAACTTTTTTGAGTTTTAGTATATCTAAAAATACTAGTAATTAAGGTACCACTGAGCATGAGATGAAAATAGAGAATTAGTTGAAAGTGTAGGTCTTTCAAAATAAGATTAGTTTAAATTAATCGTAAAATGTAAGAGTATCTTCAGATTCCATGTAGTCTTGCCCCGCTCTGCTGGGTGTCTATTCTCCTACTTCAGCAAAGTTTGGAGTTTTATCTTTCAGAAATACTGAATCAAGACTCCAAGTGAAGATGAGAGGTTTACTGTACTAAATAGGTTAAGTGTGTTTTTTTAGTAGAGTGCTTACTGATTCTTTAGATCACGTCTAACGGCTGTGAAGATTATAACAGAGAAAATGGCAGCCCAGAGGAAATGTACCCTGATGGTGTCGTCAAGGGAAACTGGAATAGTTTGTTGACAATTTTGATGGTATGAATTTAAAGGAGTCTCTTCTTGGGGGCATGTATGCTTACAGTTTTGAGATGCTTTCTTCTGTTCATCAGAGGGCTATTATTCCTTGAAATGGAAGATATGACATGATTGGTCAAGCTTAGTTATGTACTGGCAAGATAATCACATTTGCTATTTCCATCTTGCAACAGTTGGAGACTGAGTTCAAGGCGATCCAAGCAGTAGTATTGACCCCAGAAAACTGCTCCACAGATCCAAAACAGAATTCTGAAACTTGGAAACACTGTGGAGCAACTTGTCACACCTGCATTCGTAGAACTCATGTTCCAAATTAAGTGCAAAACATGTAGGCTGAAGCACCTTATGTTGTTGGTGAACCCGGGAGAATATTTGACTATACTGAACAGATGACAGCTTTCTCCAAAATGGATCAGAATGTTTGTGTTGGGTGAAGTAGATGAAATAATAAGCTGAGGGTTTAACAATCAAATCTGCAAGATTTTCCAAAAATTAAATACAGATAATCTGGTTGTATTGGAAGTGAGCAGAAATTCATGAAAGACCCCATTTGAATTCTGGTGAAGAAGGAAGAATTGACTCTTGAAGAAATCAAACAATTTTAATGTTAAAAGGGAGGATTAACTTGGATACACTTTGTGACTTGTATGAGACACTGACCATTGTGCAGGCCTTTGTTTTTTCTCAATACAAGGCACAAGATGTACTGGTTTGCTGAGAAAGTGTATGCCGGGGACTTCACAGTTTCTGCTCTGCATGGTGACATGGACCAGTAGGAGAGAGATGTTTCATGAGGGAATTCTGATCCGAGGGAAGCTGTGTTCTGATCATGACTAACTCATTGGCTCTTAGGATTGATGTGCACCAAGTGTTATAAACTATGATCTACCTAACAGTCATGAACACTGCACTCATAGGCATCAACAGCAGCAGTAGATGAGAAGATAGTACTTATATACAGTGTTGACTTTATCTGAAACGGGAATCCTAAACAAAACTGCATGGTTTGAATGAAGAGTGAGCCAGCATTTAACAACAACAACAACAACAACAAAAGATTAAATGCTGTTTACTGCTATTTTAAAGATATATTGTGATTATATATTTTTCCCTCACCCATTTATGTTTCTTGGAATTAATTAATAAGACATCATTTTTCCACTTGTTTAGTTTTTTTTCCTGTTTGTCTAACAGCAATGAATCTCAGGCTTATTATACAAAAATATAATAGTGTCTAATATTTGAAGAAGTGCTTACTATTGCCAGGACTGTTCTAAGCACTTCAGGTATTTTGAATCATTTAAACCTCAGAGCACTAAAGTCCCAAACAGCAATAACTCTCACCTACCACAGTATAATTTCCCTCTTACAAACAAAAATGTTCTTATCCTCTTCTATCAGTGTTTGGTGATTTTCTTTCTTTGTTAGTTCATTTACAATCATATCATCATACACTATAACCTGTAGTCCAAATTACAAAATCAATAGCCTATATAAAAAGGGAAACAGAGATGGAAGAAAAAGGAAATTGATTACTGTATAAATGTTTACTTAACAGAGAAAGATTGAAAATATGGTTGATGAAATGCAATTCTTATCTCTACAAGTAAACTTGAGACTTTAGATGGCATTTATAACTTCCCCTACCAGCTGTTCTATTTTAGTTTGTTTTTCAAATAGCTGGTTAGGGCATTTTAAAAATCTTACATATATTTAAGCTTTAGTTCTATATGTAGAGCTTTATATTTGTGGTTCTGGAGGCCATAATGGTTTTGTCTGTATTGGGTTGCATAAATCTTCCATTAATTTTTAACAGTAGCCATGGAGGGTGCTGCAGGGGATCCCTTAGATATCAGCTTTATCCTCTTTGCCTCAGTTGTATAGCCATAGGCTTGTTTTCAGTGATAATCATGATCTGTTCCTCCAGCCAACACACTTACTTTATTCTCCTTATTGGTTATAAGGATATAAGGAAGCCTTAGAGGGTAGGGAAAAGTTTAAATGTTCAGGCCAGTAGAATACTCCACTTTATAATAAGATCTTAAAACACCCACCTCTTACACCCATAAGTTAATGGGTTAGAAAACCAAAGGAAGCCTTCATTTCCTCTTCTACCCCTTAGTTCTTAGACCCATACGTTACAATTATAAGAGCAATAACACCATTTATTGGTTTCTGTTTTAGAGCATCTTAGAGAATAGCACTGCAAGGTGTTGTGTCCTGTGTGATGCCATTACGAGTATGCAACGTGCCATTCCACTAATACCAAGATAAATTGCTTTGGGGAGATAGGGTGCAACAAAAGAGTGGTGAACTCCGTGGATATTTGCTCAGTGCTTTATTTCTTTTGTTAAGTTAGTTTCTTGGTCAGAAGTAGTGTTTTATTGATGGCATGAACCTTGGTGAAGCATCTGTAAGTCCACATGTAGTAAGATAGAGTTTCATAGAGAAACAGGTTGGCCAAGGATGTGAAGTCTATGTCTTGGGTAAGAAGATATTTAATGTCATCAGCCTGCCACTAGGTAGCTGGTTGTTCCTCCTGTTATGTCTTATATCTTGAGTCCAGTGTTGGCCCCTACTTGTTGCAGTCTGGGCACTCACTAATAAATATCCCTCATCTGTGATGAGGGAATTCATATTGTTCAGCTCATTGGTAATTTCTTTGCACATTTAGCAACCAGTCTGATAATGTATGTGATAAAATTTTCTAATTTGTGCAAAGCAGTTAAATTGTGCAAAGCAGCACTTGTAAGACAAACTTGAACTGGCCCTAAGAGTGCATATATATTGAAAATTGTATGAACATATGGCTGACATTAACAATACAATATGCCTTTATAGTTTTCTCAAACTTTAATCCAAGGCAGTCTTGACTGTCCTACTATCTGAGAGATTATTGTGAAAATTTACTCTACTGATAATATTAACTATACCTGTGTGAGCAGGACATAGCTGGTACTCCAGATGTTTTAGTAAAGCATAGGTATGCCAGAGAGTGACTGACTCATAAAATTCAAGAGACTTGCCATCTCAGTAAAGTTTCTGAAAACTAGTGGCCTGGAATGTTGATATATCACCTGTAAAATGCACCATAAATTGCTAAATTTTACATTATTTATCACCAAGAAAATGGCACAGTTCATGATTTTAGAACTCTTGAATTTTAGAAGCAATATCTACCATATTTAAGTGTACTGCTTATCAATCGTATCAATTTTGAGTATGACCCAAAACAAAAATAAGATGTAAAATTCAGGCAGGCTCCAAATCAAGAAAGTCTAGCATGTGGACCTTTAATTCAGCAGATTCTATACTGCTCAATGTTTCAGGAACAAACTGGATATTACAAGAAGATTTTGGTGTGGTTTGGGAGGCAGAGGCAGGAAGATCAAAAGTTCTAAGCCAGCCTCAGTAACATCAAGGCCCTAAGCAACTTGGTGAGACCCTGTCTCTAAATAAAATACAAAATAGGGCTGGGAATGTGGCTCAGTGGTTGAGGGCCCCTGAGTTCAATCCCCAGTACAAAAAAAAAGAAGCAGCTTTTGGCAAGGTGGAACAAGACTCACACACAATCCTAATTAGAATAAGTTATACTCCATGTATGTATAATGTCAAAATATACTCTACTATCATGTATATCTTTAAAAATTTTTTTTAAAAGAGAAAAAAAGAATCACACACAAACCACTAGAATTTTAGAGTGAATTCACGATCCTTTACTAAAAAACTATTCATATTTTATGACCCTTAATAAAAAATAATTTCAAACTCCTATCACCATGGCCACTTTGTTCATAATCCCAATTAGAACAAGCACAAGAGGAGTTGAGGAAAGAGCCTACCCATCAACAAAGGAGATTATTTTGCCTCCTTTGCAGAAGTAGGGAGCCCTTAAAAGAACATTTACACAAGTCAATATTAATCTATCAATTTATTTCCAGAGGACCATCTTTTTCATCAATCTTCTTAAACTAATTCTCCAATCTTTCTTATTCTGAACTCCTAACCACCCAGCCCTTCCATTAGTCATGGTCCATAAAACTACATAAATCATTTCCTAAAGTCTTATCTCCTTCCAGACAAAGTAAAAAAATAGATATGTATTTCAACTTTTCCTCTTTGAAAGCTATAAAGTTCTGACAGTTCAATTCTATCATGTGCTGGTGTTGTCAGAGTACTATCTAAAAATGAGGCTTAATATTTGTTTTTCTTCCCTAGTTAGCTAGTTAGAAAAAACTTTCCATGAGCAAGGATCAGGTTCCTGGTCAGCTGGAAGTTTCTATAGGCCCCAATTTGTATGTGTTTGTCCTCTTTTCAGGCTATCCTTTCATACTTCTACCTTACTATGGAGGTGGTGAATTTTCTGTTTGTTAAAAATTGTCTCTGTAACCTAACCAATAATTAATAATTGATTTTTCTGTGACTTCTTATTCTGCCTTGCTCCTTATACTTCTTAGAACCATACTGGAGCCAAGTTTTCCCATGTTGCTTTCTGATGTATTACATTTCCACTTTTGAGAACTCTAGATTAAGTTTGGCATCTTATTTATATTCCTCATTTTTTAGAAATTTACTTGATTTTTCTTCTAATGGTTTGTTTTTGTCAACGTTTTGTTGCTGTGACTAAAATACCTGACAAAAACAACGTACAGTAGGGAAAGTTTATTTGAGACTTATAGTCTCAAATGTCTCAGTCTGTAAACAGCGTACTCCATTGCTCTGGGCTCAAGGTGAGGCCCACATCATGGTAGAAGGGACCAGCAGAGGAAAGCTGCTCATCTCATGGCAACCATGAAGCAGAGAGACAGAGAGAGAGAGAGAGAGAGAGAGAAGGTGGGGGAGAGCACCCTCTACCCCTGGGAGGGCAGATGCATCTATCCAGGCCGTGTTCCTAGTGACCCGCCTCCTATAGCCATGCCCCACCTGCCTAGAGTAACAACCTAGTGAGTCCATGAAAACTAGGATGAACTGATTAGGTTATAGCTCTCATGATCTATTCGTCTCACCTTTGAATATTCCTAGATCAACAGGAGATTTGGGGGAACACCTCATATCCAAACCCTAATTTATTTATTTATTTTTAAGACATTTATAATTTGTTTCTTATCATGAACATCCATGGTATACTTTCTTGGTCTTCCCCTTCCCTAGCAGTGTTTGTCCTGTTTTCACTATTTTTGGCTGCCCTTTAACTCATTTTTGCTATTTCAGATAGGTAAAGATGTTTGCTAAACATCTTCTCTCTATTTATTTATGTATGTTTTGAATAGGCAACATACAATTGTATCTAAATGTCATAGAATTTTTAAACATGTTAGAAAGTAATCAGTAGATTAATGTACCTGTCACTTATCTGAAGCAACAGTATTTTGCTATTTTTTTATCTCCCCCCATACACCACATACACATTATTATACTTTAGGACCTTAAGACAAATTTTAGAGACTCCATTTTACCTATAAACAATTCAGTATATAACTCTGACAGATAAAGACCTATTTGAAATAACAAAAATAAACAAAAACCCAAACCATTTCCACTGTACCATTACTATATTTAATAAAATTAACAAAATTTCTCTAGTCTTATCTAGTAGCTACTACATATTTTTCTGTGTGATTCAAAAACACTTTTACAGTTTGAATCAATAGCAAATACTCTTCACATTTGCTTAGCTGTTCTTTTAAAATTTGTAACAATTTCCTCTTCACCTCTTTTTTTAATGCCATTTTCCCACTAAAGATATAATATATGTAATAATGTATAGGGTTCTCCAAATTCTGGATTTGGTTAACTATTTCCACCTTGTGGTATCTTTTAATATATTTCTCTAATTCCTGTATTTCCTATCACTGATAATGAGATAGCTATAACTGATTAGATTTAGGTTCAGTGTTCTGGGCAAGAATCAGTGTGTATATTGCAGCACTGTAGGAGACCTTTGAGTCCTGCGTTTCTTCATGGTGTTATAATAGATCAGTGGGTTAGCTGTTCCCACCCTGACAGTGAGATACCTAGGTATTGACATTTTACCCAAAGGTCATTTCCTAGATTGATGGCAGAATTATTATTCTGTCATTCTTTTTGTAATTAATTAATTGTTGATAGAAAAGTATGGCACTTTGGCATTTTCAAATTTGCTGATGTTCCCTGATGAATTTTTAGAATAAGTAGCAGTTGAGAGGATGCATTAGTATTCTTGTGTGTGTTTTAGTCAGTGTTTTTGCCACTGTGACTAAAAGATCTAACCAGGACGACTATAGAGGAGGAAAGGTTTATTTAGGGGCTCCTAGTTTCAGAGGTCTGAATCCATAGATAGTGGGCTCCATTCCTCAGGGCTTGAGGTGAGGCAGGACATCATGGCAGAAGAGTGTGGCAGAGGAAAGCAGCTCACATGATGATCAGAAAACAGAGAGAGAGGTCTCCACTTTCCAGATACAAATATTTGCCCCAAAGTCATGTCCCCGATTCCCATCTCCTCTAACCATACTCTACCACTTCAGTTAGCACTCAGTTAATTCCTATCCTAATGTACTGATTGGGTTAAGATGCCTATAACCCAATTATTTCTCCTCTGAACCTTCTTGCATTGTCTCACATGTGAGCTTTTGGGGGACACCACACATTCAAACTAACAATGTGGATTTAGAGGGAAAAAAAAATCTAGATTAGAAATTGTCCATTGGTCTTTGAAAAAAATAATTTCAGTAAGAACAACTTGAAGATCATTTCAAAATAATTAAAAATATAACTTCATAACTTGTCCTATAAGATCTGTATTTCTGTGTGTAGGTATTACTTTAGTTCCTCAAGAATGCATCTGTACTTTTAGGACATATTTTCCAAAATATACTTTTATTTCTCCCCTTTACATAGGTTATTAAGTGTGGTATGCTGTGATCTGGACACTCTTCTCCTGTTAGAGGCTCAGTATCAAGTATCCAGAATGTTACTACATGCTCAAGAAGAAAATATCTTAGAGATTTCCGAGAACCACAGGTTAAAGTAAAGGGTGAAGGAGGGAGGTGGGCATTAGAACTTGATATAATAACATTTTTTGTTATAGTTTAGTTGTTAAGAAAGTAATTTTCTATAGTTTGTTTTCTTAATTTCTGAATTCAGTAGGTTTAAGTAATAGTAAGAAGCAATTAAAGCATAAATCACACAGAATGATGATATACATTTTTGGAGAAGTCCTAACAGAGTACTACTTTCAAAGTCTGAATTTTTTTTTTTTTTAGGTTAAGCCTAACTTTATTAATGGTTCCATGAAATTGTATCACTTCATAATTCATGTCTAAGATGACCCATTGAATGAAGTGTTTGATTTTGTGTCCCTTATAGAGGCACTTTTTCTTTATCCTTTAGTTATTTTAGCTCATAGTCATAAATTCTGATTATTTGCAAAATAAATAATATTTCCTGTTAACATGTCACATACTTGCCATTACCTCAATTTGACTGACATTTATTAATAATATATTCAATAACTGACATTATTTTCATGTGTGTACCTTAAAATAAAAGAATATTTCGTCTCCATCCTAGACAGGTCTTGGAATGTTATAGCATATATTACTTGATACTCTAGGTTTGATGTGAAAGAAAAGGATTAACCGTGGCAGAATATGTAGGCTGCTCATAAGCAATACTTAAATTTTAAATTGAATGCCCTGTGTCTAACATATAAGAGATCTTGGGTGAAAATATGATAAAGTCACTGTAAAAATAATGTATTAATTCCATTTCTTCGGGTACAATAACATTAATCAAGGAAATATTCTGTTATTAATCTCACTAATCTCATTATATCAATTTTTCTCTCTCTAGTAAAGCCATAAGATACAAAATTAATTTAGTTATTTGTATTTTAGATGATACATTGGCAAATAATCTATTTTCCAAGCATTTCTACTTTTTTCTTTACAATCCAGTGATGTGATTTAAAAATCAAATCATATCGTATCGAGGAGGTAACAGAATTGATTTATTTTTTTTTCAGAGGCTTTATAATTGATGGCTTATCAGTAGAAAGAAACCATATTCTTGTAAGAATAAATCTTGTTGGTGGGTCATCGGAACGGATTTTGCCTCCAAGGATACTGGAGAAGGTGATGTGATAGAAGAGGGGGGAATATTTATGTGACATGTTTTGAAGCAAGATAGTGAACTCAGGTGACACTAAACAACATCTCCCAAATGTCTGTCACAGAGTTGAACTTTTGTTAGTTGACAGACTTCAGGATGCAAGTAAACACTTTCAAACTGAATTAGTTCTTTTGTTGTCAATGGATCATGAGTGCTAGTTTCTGCAGCAGAGTAGGTTATTGTTTTATTAAAAAGTTGTGATTCTCCCTGTGTGCTTTTGAATATTTTATTTTCTGTATTTATCTTTCATGACATAACTTTTTTATTAGATGATTATATTTTTATATTTCCTTACAAAATGAAGTCTCTCTCCTTCCATCAATATACGTAGCCTGGGTTTCTCCTGGAGGTTTTATTTTGTTGTTAAGAGCATTCTTGTTTTGACTGTGACTCTGGGAAAGATTAGATAGAAATGATTGACAACAAATGGAAAACAGTTTAATGAGAAAAAAGAAAATACAGGTTTTCTTTGAAGGTTACAGTTTTTATTTCATGAAAAAAATATAGTAAAAGTCATCATTATCAGTTCAAGCCACAAGAACAAGTTACCATGTCTGCTTCAGTGGTTATTTAATATTTATGTATATTTAATTTTAATTATTACTTTTTAGAATAGTGAATTATCTTTTGGCTAGTTGGGCAACAACTCTGGAATTTTAGTGAAAAAGCCAATTTAATAGAATAACATTTCAGAAAGCTATAAAATTCAATATTACTTTAAACTACTTCCTAAAGTCATTTGTCTTGCTGTTTTTTAGGGAGATGATCCATATCCTTGGCCAATGTTTTCATCATACCCTTTGCCACCCTGCTATCTGCCAGAAGTTACAAGAAATGCTGATATAAAACAAGGTAAAATATTTACTGTTAAATGATATATTATTTTTAATCCTTTTATTACAATTTGAAGAATGACTGTGTTAAGGTGGAATAATATTGATTTTCCTTCAGCATGTATACAGGGATGTATTCATGTCTGTTGCTTTGTAATTTTAAATTTTTTTTTTCTCTCTCTCTCTCTTTTTTTTTTTGTAGTGATGGGGATTGAACCTGTGACCTTACACATGCTAGGAAAGTGCTCTACAACTGAGCCACATCCCTGACCATTCTCAAGTTTCTTACTAAATTTTTATGAGGCAAAATAATTCTTATTTCTTGTGGCTGGGGTGTGACAAATTTGTCCAGTGGCAATTTTTTTTTTTTTTTTTGCTATAAAAAGAAATTAGTGATTTTTGATTTTTTGAATTCTAGATGTATAGAATATTTATTTATTCAATAGAGTAGTAGTGTTTTTGTAAGTGCTTTGTGCTCCATACAAACCTATGTACTTAAGACTCAAAATTTAATGAGAAATAAGGTAACTGTCAACTTTCCCATTTCAGAAATGGCAACTTTGTTTCCTATTCTTTAGGCAATAAACTTGAAGGTTGTTTTTGGACCTTTCTCTTCATTCCCTACAAGTAATCTGTCAGCAAATTCTCTTGACTCTGTGTATCTGAAATAAAACCACCTCTGCTTCCCCACTATCACTGTCATTTCTCACCTGTTGCAATATCCTACCACGATCATTGTGTTGTCAGTATAGCAGTCAGAGTGAGGCTGTTGGACAACAGATTGGATCATATGACTCTTCTAAAACCCTGTAGCGTCTTCCTTATAAGGACCACAGTATTTGTGACATCCTTCCTGGCACATGCATTGTCTTAGGGAATGCCATGCAATTTCAAGCCTTGTTCTTCATTTCCGCATCATACTGAGTATGAACTCTTACTGTCTTTCTGCTCATAAAGCGCAAGTGTTTAAATGAGACATTATTCCCAATTTAAGAGTAGCGCCTATATATCCTCCTAAGAAGAGTGGTGGTCCTAACCTTGATGTGGTCAAATTAGAATGAATACCTCATTTTGATATTGCAGATATTTATGTCACTGGTCATAGATTCTTAGTAGAATGGGCAGAAATTGAGAGAGAAAATTTAAATCATGTCTAAATTTCCTTTGGACCTGGCAGTACAGTAATGTATCTCTGTGAACTTAATGAGAAAAATAAAGCCAAATATGTTTTCTAGTAGTATATGACTAAATTTAAATAGTGTATTTAAATAGTTAAATAAACTAAGTACTAATTGTTTACATTCAAAAATACAATGCTTAACCTAATAATACTTTAAGGCATGGATGTTATTTTAACAGCAAAAGTCACATACTTCCCTTTCTGCTTTTTGATTTAAAGTAATGATTCACTCATTCTGACAGGTGTTATTTTAGTCATCATTTGCACTGCAAAATTTTGGAATATTGTTTCATTGTTGTGGAAAAAATCACTTCAGTTGTGTGCATATGGTGATATCTCCTCATTTGTCTCCCAGCTTCTAGATTTATCCTGCTTGCTACAGTTAGCATCTCCTCATCTGTTAAATTGTCTCTTGTTAGATCTTTAGCATCAGTGTTAGCTGTTTGATGATTCATCTTTATCTATAAATAAGAATCTGGAGACATCATTTGGTTCTTTGTGAAAATCATTTCTTTTTCTTTGTGAAAATTTTTAGTGTCACATATGAAAATGTAAGTGACCCTTTAAGAGCTATTGATTAATATTTTCTCTCTCTTTCTCTCTCTCTCTCTCTCTCTCTCTCTCTCTCTGTGTGTGTGTGTGTATACATACACATTCATAAGTATGTACACATTCATTCATATATGGGCACATATATAGAGCATCACACATGAAAAATTCGAATCCATTTGGTATCAGTAATTTCTACTTGGAATATAATTTGTTATCTGAAAGTTTAGATAAGTAGGGTGAGTGTAGTAACTTATATTGCTGCCTTTGTAGGTTTAAAAAAAAACACAAAATACTGAGGAGAATGAGGGAAAAAGGAGTGTTGTACAGTGGTCAAAAGCAAGTGCTGGTTAGCATGTTAGGAGTTGTTAAAGTGACCTTCAGGAAATTCACTTATAATGTCTTCCCTGTTTGGAACTGGGTAGTCATAAGATGGTGATCTGTTCTGTTTGTTTTTATTTTTCCAATCTAGACTTTAGGTATCCTGGGAGTAATTGTTATAACCCCTAGCCAGTCCACTCTATCACATCCAATTTTGGTGTCCCCAGGATGAGGATTTTTTTCTCATAGGAGGAGGGGAAATGGCACAACTTCCATACTTAGAATTAAAAATGACCTGAGGAATTGAATAACATACTACAGTTATCATTGAAAGCAAGTTATTATTGAAAGCAATAGACATATATCAAAAAGATGAGAAATTTGTTTTTTTACTTCCCTATCATCCCATATTTATTTTATTACTTTAAAGATTACTTTTATTGTGTTTCTTCAGGCTGACATAAATTAATCTAAATTACACTTATGTTGTATATAATCTTCCTTTCTACTGTGGAATGAAACCATTTTGATGTGAATTTACTCAGTTGGGGCTGGTATCTTCAAATAGAAGAGTAAGTTTTTGTGCTTTATTTGTTCATTATTCTTTTGGTATGTTTGTAGTATCACTGACAAGGCCAATAGAGCAGTCTAAGCTTAGTAGCATTGACTCACAGAGCTGCTGACAGCCAGGCTAGTTGCACTGATTGCCTTTCTCTGATCTTATAAATGTCAATAGGTTATTTGCTGAAAGCCATAAGTACATCAGTAACTTCTGATGAAAGTGAACTTCTGAATGTCCTTAGGAACTCCTGAATAGTCACTCTTTGTCAGTATATTCCTTCAGATGACCTCCTTGAAAGGTGACATCCTCAGGACTTTCTGAGAAGAGGACAGAATGATAATTAATGTGAGCCATTTGTATGAACTGATATGTTGGTCCTTCATCTCATATCCTTTCCATGGTAATTGTTCTACATGTTCTAAGTCGATTCTACAGGTCTATTTCCTTTTTCACAACAGCATGCAGTTCACTGGTTTTTAGTATACTCACAGATATCACCAACCATCACCACCACAGAAAAGTTTAGGACAGTTTACCACCTCCAAAAAAAAATAATAATAATAATACCCCCTCTTCCATTCATTTAGTCCTAAGCTATAAAACCACGAATCTACTGTCAGTCTCTGGAGAGTTCTCAAGTCTGGCCTCTCATTTGAATAAAGTCTTGTAGTATATGGTATTTTGTGACTGCCTTCTTGTACTTTCAATAATGTTTTCATGGTTGATGCATGTTGTAGCATCTATCACTACCTTGTTCCTCATGTTTGAAAAATTTTTTATTGTATGGATATGCCACAGTGTGCTTAAGCATTTGTCTGCTAGTTAGACATTTGGATTGTTTTTACCTTTTGTCTGACACTAACAATTCTGCTATAAATATTCCTGTACAAAATTGTGTGTGAACATGTTTTTATTTCTCTTCAGTGTATACACAGGGGTGAAATGCTGGATTACCTAGTAACTCTATGTTTTAAGCAGTTGAGGAACTGCCACAAGCTGTTTGCTAAAACAGCCTCACCAGTTCACATTTCCACCCACAGTACAAGTTTCTGAGGTCTTTGAATCATTGCTAACAGTTGTTGAGATCTCACTTTTTTATCCAGCCATCCTAGTAGTTATAAAGTGGTAGCTCATTGCAATTTTGACTTCAAGTCTCTTTATTATTAAAGATGTGAATATTTTTTCATGTGTTTATTGGCCATGTGACATAAGTCAAACTGGGAGAAATAACTATTTTTATCCTTTATTTGTTTTTAAATATTCATTTTATTACTGAATACTTTACATATTGTGAGAGGATTTTATATATTGTAGGTACAAGGGCATTACCAGATAAATGATGTACTAATTTCTTTCATCTCTTAAACTGCATTAAATTTATGGCTATGGGCCTTTGCTCTTTATGTTCTGTTTTCGTAGAGTACTAATTCCTACTCTTCTTATGGATATTGCCTTCTAAACATTTTAAACTTAGCCTACATTTCACTCATTCAGAGAAGTTATCTCCTTGTTATCTAAAATATATTTATTCCTTTGCTTATCTCTCTTTCTCTCTCTCTCTCTGGACACATATTTCTCAAATACCACTATGTCTTTTTTTTTTTAATTTTTTATTGTTGGTTGTTCAAAACATTACAAATTTCTTGACATATCATATTCGACACTTTGATTCAACTGGGTTATGAACTCCCACCTTCACCCCATACACAGATTGCAGAATCACATCAGTTACACATCTATTGATTTACATATTGCCATACTAGTGTCTGTTGTGCTCAGCTGCCTTTCC
>NW_025999842.1:38991989-39021708 GCF_001458135.2 Marmota marmota marmota | reverse complement strand
CAGGTCTGCCTACCTTGCAGGCGCGGGCGGTGGCTCTGCCCTGCCCCTCCTATCACGCATGCGGACCGCTGTGCCTGATCTGCAGGTTGGTCACAGGTCTGCTCACCCTGCGGGCACGGGTGGCGGTTTCGCTCCGCCCCCCCACTCCAATTGGGGTCACGTGACCACCACACCGGCAGGGCCTGATCCGGGCGTGGGCGAAGGATCTGCTCTGCCCCTACTCCCGTTGGGGTGACGTGTGTACCACGCTGGCAGGCCGCTGGGCCTGACCCGCCAGTCTGTCACAGGTCTGCTTACCTTGCAAGTGCGGGCGGCGGCTCTGCCCTGCCCTTCCTACCACGCCTGTGTACCACTGGGTCGCGGGTCTGCCCACCTTGCAGGCACGGGTGGCGGCTCCGGTCCACCCTCTCTCCAATTGGGGTCACGCGGTCACCACGCCGGTGAGCCGCTGGGCCTGCTCAGGGCGCTGGCAGCGGCCCGGCTCCTCCCCTCTGGCTCGACGACAAATGGAAGCACTATGTCTTACAGTGACCTTATTATTTATTTGTTTATTTATTTTGTACTCTCTGTTGCTTCCCTTAGAGTGTGATTTACAAAGGGCAAAGGAACTCTGTATCTTACATGGTATTATGGTTTGGATCTTAAATGTCCTTCAGAAGGCTTGGGCCCCAGCTGACAGCACTATTTTGGAGATGGTAGAAACTTTAAGAGCTGGGGTTTAGTAGGAGGAAGTTATGTCCTTGAGGTATGGCCCTGGAGAGAGTATATTTGGAACCCAGACCCTTTCTTTTTCTCTTTCCTGGCTGCTATGATTTAAGAAACTTTGATTTAGCATACACTCTTCAGCATGATGTTTAGCCTCACCAGTAGTCCCAAAGCTGAGGGGCCAAGCAAACATGAGCCAAAGTAAATCTTTCTTTCCTTTGTGTTGTTTTATTTTGTCACAGTGAAAAAAAAGCTGAGTAACATGTAGTATAGAATATAATATTATTTATTGAATGGATGAATTATCATTGAATTTTTTTTTTCCTTTTTACCACATCATCAAATTCTCTCTCTCAGACTTTTGTCACTAAATATTGGAAATTATTTCCAGGACATTCTGAAGAAAATTTAGAAATTCTTACTCTTACCTGCAAAAATCTCTGATCAGCCTCAATTTCTAGAGCACACATAGCTTTGCAGTTAATGAAAGCTCCTTGAGTTAGATTTCTGTATATATCACTCATAAAGTAGATGCCTTTATCATAGTTATTTTATCATTTACAAAGTAGTACCTTATATTTTTATGGCACATAATTTTGTGCATTGGTAGGATTATATTCCATTTTTTTCACAATTGAGAAGAATAACAAAAGCATAGCCTTTTGTTCTGTGATTACTTCAAATTTAGCCTTTTATAGCTTTGCTATCCTACTTTACAGCTCCTGCCATCACATTTTTACTTATCTGATGGGAAATTGATTTTCTGCGTGGCAAAACATTCTCTGTAATATAGTATATAAAATAGTAAGTTCTATCCTGATAATCATTCCCTGTAATGGAATATATCAAATAATATTAAAATTCTTATAGTTAAATTATTCAGATGTTCCAAATTTTAAAATGACATTATTTCTGTATGAGAAAGCAGATCAATTTATATTTCACAGTTTATAATATATAAATAAATCTACCTATAGTGTCTTGCATTTTATTTTTAGCCTAAAATGAATTTTTTTTACTACCAAAATACACTTTGTTTTACTACCAATAGTATCCAAAAAAAGTAGTTAAAAAAAAAAGATGAGGGAGGCTATCATACAATTGAAGCAAATTTTATTTAAAACCTTTTTTCAATTTATAAATTTTAAGCTCTGAATGAATTTACTATATAATGTCTTGAATCATTAGTTTTTATGTATTAATCAAATGTCCAGGGAACCACATTATGTTCATAGGTAAGTACCATGAATCTAAGCTACTATATTACATCTATATTATTTGTATAATTTCGGCACTTTAGAAAAGTAGCATAAGTTAAAATTAAAAGCAGTGTTTTGTATCAATATGTTATTAATATATTATGTGTTAATGTATTAATATGTTGGGGAATGAAAAAGGCTTTTATAGGCATTATATATGAAGTTTATTTTGAACATTTTACAGTGGCAGAGTACTGTTGATGGAATAGTTAAGTAATTATTGCAATGTATTATAGTCAATATGAAAACAAATACTGATAATAGACAAAATTCCCAGATTAGAGATGGAGCCAAAGAGTTAGAGTGTCATATTCTGTATCTTTGGAGTTACAAAGTATTCAATGTATGGGTAAACAAATTTTTGTGTTTTATGGCTATGTTCTTAGGATGCACACATATTTTCTTCTAGCTCATGGCCACCTCTTCATCTTAGTTATCACAATATGCTGCTATTATTTTAAATTAAAAGATATTGAAATTTAGCCTTTGCAACTACAAATTCCTATTATTTTGGCACTAGAAAATACCCCTAATTTACAAGACATTTTTCACTAATTTATGTTGATTTTTAAAAATAAAAATTCCTGTCCTTACTGAGTTTAACTCATTCACTGGTGTGGTTTCTCACTGATACTTTGTCCTTTCAGAAATTAGCCTGTGTCCCCATTGAATTATCTTCATTTCTTTTGAATTTACAATTGGATGACTATCCACTGTATAATTCTGATAGTCTAAACTAAAAATTAGAAGACTACCAAGAGAATATGTCAGGGGGAAACAAAAACCTTCTAAGGAACAAAAGGAGAGAGAAGTAGATGGAATGCAGTTATAACTGAATTATAATAAAATAATGAAAATTACTCACTAAGGAATGACTAAACTGGATTGCCTTCATTACCAGTAGAATAGATTATGTAAAATTGAGGATTACCATTTTTTTTTTTGTCATTGAACCCAAAATAGAATCCTCTAGTCATCACTGTAAAAGTGCTCTAAAAATAATAGGGTGCTGTCTGTGTAAAATGTAATACAACATAATGGCAAAAATTGTTCTGATTTTAAAAGTTTTGAGTATTCTATCTTAAACATACAGTGCATCTATAAATGTTTTTGGTGATGACGTTTCCCTTTTATCAAATACTTATCTAGGGTTTTATGTCAAGTCAGATACTTTCTCATTCTTTTTTATTTATTGCTTCTATTCATGGAATTAAGATTTACTTTCTGCAAGTAAAGGTAACTAACTTCTATTTGACACCAACTTGTTATCTAGGAAGACTGGTAGTATGACTGAGAATCTCTCTAAACGATAGTAAATCTTGAGCTGTAGCTGTAGAGAAATTTCAGAATTTTCTTTTGAATATTATAATTTTATTTTCAAATACTTCTTACTTTAACATTTGAAACAAGCATATCTATATCAACCAGGAAAAATAGATACTAGTTTAGGTATAGTAGGATTAAAAAAATTAATTCTTCATTTTTTTTAATGTCACTGATTTCTTCTACAGTAAACACTTAGTTTTGAAAGAAAAGCTAATGTGGTATGATAAATCCAACAGACACTAGTATGGCAATATGTAAATCAGTGGATGTGTAACCGATGTGATTCTGCAATCTGTATACGGGGTAAAAATGGGAGTTCATAACCCACTTGAATCAAAGTGTGAAATATGATATGTCAAGAACTATGTAATGTTTTGAACAACCAACAATAAAATTTTAAAAAAAGAATAATTTATATAAAGTGGAGTATCATATCTTAAGAATACAGTTGTTGAAACAAAATAAAGATGCATAAATTTAGATTATCTTAAACATAAACATGGGAAGATATCTAAATATGTTCCCCATTAGTTATTCATGTAGTTGCTTCTTGGACACTACTCTGGATTCTTCTCCTGCTCATGATAAAGGAAAAGTGAAATGATTACTCTGTTAATCCGAATAGAAGAAAAGAATCAGAAACAAACAAATTAAATATTCTACAAATGAGTTTCTAAATTGATTCTCTCTTACTTTATGAAGCCTTCCATGAGTTTTTGTTTTTTACAGCATCCGTTATGATATTGTGTATAGAGTGGATACTGAGAATTACTGAATGAAATCCTAGAAAGAAGTTAGAAGTTATTAAAAGTTTCTATGTGAATAGTAGATTTTCTTTGTATTTATATTGAGCTTACATTTTTTCTCCTTTTGGAGTTAAAATTCTTTATATAGAGAACACAGGGCCTTGTGCATGTAAGGCAGTACACACACACACACAAACACATATATATATATATGGATATACGTACATACATATATGTGTATATATAGAGAGAGCATTTCTCTATTATTTATAATAAACTTACATAATAAATAACCTTTTTCGGTATTATGATCTTTGACAAACTATAATATGCCCAAGTATGAAAATATTATATTGCTCCCTATTACAATGTTTTGGAGTTTAGACATGCATTATTATTGTCAGCTGTCATGGTGAATTTTCTAAGCAGGAAACTTGATGCTTCTTTTTTTCAATTTTTTTTTTCTAGTAGTTTAAAGTAGATTTTTTACTCTGCAGTTTTTGTAGGTGCCTATAAGTCATAGTACTCAGAAGAAGCACAGAGGGAAAGAACATGCTGCTGTTCTGTCTTACTAGATAAACCAGACCCTGCATGAGAAATCAAACTGTTAGTTATTCATGGTGACTTTATCAGAGCTAGAGGTAGAAGTGATACCAAGTCCTAATTTTTATTGTTCTCTATCTATAGAAATAATACTACACAATTAGAATTCTGTAGTAATGGCTACTATGAAAATGGTGTTGTAGCTGCTATGTTATCAAATGTCTGTAATCCCTGCCACTTGCAGGACTGAGGCAAGAGGACTGTTAAGTTAGAGGCCAGTCTGAGTTGTTCAGTGAGAACCTGATGAATCTGTTTCTATTAGTTGATTCATCTGCCAGTTGTGGGGCACATTTTTTTTCTTCACGTTAGTGTCTTTTTATTGGACATTAGACATTATTAATTTTGAATTCTAGACTTTTTTCAAAGGGTAGTGAAGCCTTTTGTGTCAGAAAATCAAGTGATTTGTGTGTATTTTGATGTTTCAAGGTTGTCATTTTTTTATAAGTGAGTGTGTAGCTTAACCCTCCTACTATAGAGTGACTTTCTAATACAGTTATGGAATATCCTGGTAGTTTACTAGTCCTGTGAGCTCTGGAGTTAGATATCTCCTAGGCATTTTCTTTATCCTTTAATCTGTTAAAGGGCATCTAAGTTGATTCCATAGCTTGGCTACTTTGAATCGTGCTGCTATAAATATTGATGTGGCTGTATCTATATCATGCGGATTTTAAATATTTTAGATAAATACTGAGGAGTGAGTGGGACAGCTGGGTCATATGGTGGTTCCATCCCTAGTTTTTTAGAGAATCTCTGTATTGCTTTCCAGAATGGTTGCACCAATTTGCAGTCCCACTAACAATGTAGGAATGTATCTTTCTCCCAGCATCCTCACCACACTAACTATTTGTATTCTTGGTAATTGCCATTGTGACTAGAATGAGATGAAATCTCAGTGTAGTTTTGATTCACATTTCCCTGATTCCTAGACGTTTTTTTTCATATATTTGTTGACTGATCATATATATGTTTTTTTCACTTGGAGGAGGTAAATGGCAGGGTTGTACCTGGATAAAAGAGAAAAAACAGAAGGAAACAAAGACCAGACACACACACACATACACACACACACACACACACACACACCTGCATTTGTTTTTTTTAATTGTGCTGTTAGTGATTTTTATTAGGCTTAAGAAAATATATAAAGATACATTTAACATGAAAACTTTTTTAGCAATAACATAATTTTGATGTAACTATGACATTAAGTTTAAATATTTTTATTGAAAGAAATTTTCTCCTTTGATTTAAATAATATGAAAATTTTATTTAATTATTGTTTTTATTTTTGAGGCTCTTGATAAAATGTTTCACATCTTTATAATCAATATTTAAANAATTACAGAAATATTTATTTGAAAGCCACAAACAGAACTTTTCTGTATATTGCAACTCTTTACATATTTAACATTAATATCTACAGATGAATATATCTAGTGTGCTATATTATAATACTGTTATATCTTTTCTTTTTTATTAGACAATGATCTTGGCAAGCTATTATTACCCTTCAAAATGTCTGATAAACAAACTGAGTGGATAGAAAATTGCCAAAAACAATTTTGTAAAATGATGAAGGCCAAACCTGATGTAATCAGTGGAAGTGGTGAGTGCATTGTTTTTTTTTGTTTGTTTTTGTATTAGAGGTTGAACCCAAGGGTACTTAACCACCAAGTCACATCCGCAGTCCTTTTTATTTTGACACAGGGTCTCACTAGGTTGCTTACCAACTCACTAAGTTGCTGAGGCTGTGGTCCTTTTGCTTCATCCTCCTGAGCTGCTGGGATTATAGGCGTGCACCACCACACCTGAAACTAATTTTCTGAAAACTTAATTTTTAAATTAATTTTATCTGAATAAAGTAGGAAAAAAGCTCTAACAAAAAATAAAGTTTTAACACCAATATAAGCTAGATTTTTTGAAAACTATAATATAAAAGTGATTGTTCACTTGCAACCATGTTTTATATTTGTATTCTTTGTTATAAAATTAAAAATAGTCATTAGAAAAATAGTTAATTGTAGGAGAAACTATATTTTCAGAGAATAATGGTATATAAATGTGGGTAAGGAATCAAGATTCTTTTTATTCATTTTTTAATTTATATATTATAGCAGAATGTATTGCAATTCACATTAGACATATAGAGCATAATTTTTCATCTCTGGTTGTATACAAAGTATTTTCACACCAATTCGGGACTAGCAGTGTAGATAAAGGTCCTGCGTTCAATTCCCAGCAGCACAGAAGAAAAAAAATGATTATAATTCATTAGAGAAATTCAAACTTCATGAAGCGGGCAAAGATAAGAGCCTTGGTAAGATCCTGAATAAGCAAGTGTGTGAGAACCACACATAGTAGTTACTTGCAGGATTAATTGATTAGGGAAGAACTGAACTCTGTTCATTTAACTTTCATATGATCTGATGGTATACAGGCAGTGATATTTTAAAAAATGAAATTAAAAAATGAAATCCACAGAGGATTTGAGTGTTTACAAATATAGAGCTGTCCTAGTTTTGGGACCAGTTGTTGTGATGGTGTCTTAGCCATTGAAAAATGCTATAATAAAATATCTTAATTTGAGTTAATTGATAAGTAGTATAAATTTATTTTTCACAGTTCTCAAGTTAGGGAAATCCAAGGTCAGGGCACCATCTGGTTCATTGTCTGGTGTGGGCTTTCTCTCTGCTTCAAGAATGGTATCGTCTTACTGCATTGTTGCATAATAGAAAAGTGGGCAAGCTAGATTCTTCAACATCTTTCTAAAGGACACTAATCTCATTCAGAAGGACAGAACCTATATGACTTACTCATTTCACAAATACCCTACCTCTTAATACAATCACATTGGGTATTAGATGCCGATGTATGGATTTGGGGGGACACCAACTTTGAGATCATAGCAGATGGCAAGGCTGATGGAGAAAGCAATCTATGCCTAAGTGTCCTAGCACACTCTACCTTCAGTTTCTCCTCAGCAGAAAACCCTGTGTTCTTTTTGCTATATAAGTATTGTACAGTTTGTTTTTTGATGGTCTTAATATCATATTCCTACACCAGGAAATAAATATGATTAAAGGGAAAAGGATTACAATTTAAAATCCTTTATAGAAATATCTGATCTGTCATTTAAAATCATATTCACTTTAGACAAAGCAATATTTTTTGGCTTATTTTCTAGATAGTAGTATCCTAAAGTTAATTTCTTTTAAGTTAACAATTGTTTCATGTCATGAGTGTTTTTTTTTTTTTTTAAGTTGTACATAATGGAATTTTCAGTGATTATACAATGAGTAAATCTGTTATCATTCTAGTAATTATTTAATTCAGCCATTCTTATGATTAGTTTTAGAGAAGTGCTAATTGAGATAGGAATCATAGGCTCAATTAACATATGTGGATAAATTTTTAGTGTTGTTAATAACTATAGCCAATCCCTCAGAACATATGGAAGTATGTGGTGCCCCTCCTAAGGGTGGTTGAGCAAAATGCATCTATTGGAATCAGCGAAAACCTAGAAACTTCACAGAATGTCATTCACAATGTATTTGTTCATATGAAGTATCAGAATTACTTTTTAAACTTCCAATATATTGAATTAATAATATAGCTTCATATTTCAAGAACAGTATTTAATAGAAAATTGTTTCTTACACAGTGTATAATTAGTCTGATGACTCTTAAGTTTTAAATCACAACTGTATGTACTTTCTTTACAGATGTGATGACATTTCTCCATTTATTGGACCATGTTTAGCTATATATTTTAGCTTTCAAACCTGATATTTGGCTTAGGATTCAACAAATTGCTTAGCATTATGGTGTGACTTTTCCAATTAATTCAAACATCTTACTTCACTACTTAACATGTAGCAAACATGGTGGTACTAAGTGAAAATAACTACATTGTAATTAGATTTTTAATGAGCATATACATTTAAAATTATATGCAATATTTGTTACTAATGTATATCTTGTATTTTGGATTCATCTTATTAAATTAAAAATGCTTATATCAAAACTCATGATGACATTGTTCTTTCTTCAAAGTGTATAATCGCAAGAGACAGACTTAAGTAATATATAAACAAAGAAGTTTATATAAATACAAGTTACAAGCTCTCATCTGACAGTAAATCCACATGGATTCATAAAAGAAAGACATTTGAAAGATTTTTGTTAAGTGTGGTAAAATTCATGCCTCTGCCTTTGAAGACAGAACCAGTATAAGAAAGTATAGACCTTTTTATATTACTTATTTTTATTTTTATTTGTTTTATATGACAGCAGAATGCATTACAGTTCATATTACACATGTAGAGCACAATTTTTCCTATCTATGGTTGTGCACAAAGTAGTCACACAATTCGTGTCTTCATACATGTATATTGGTACTGATGTCCATCTCATTCCACCATCTTTCCTCCCCCCATGCCCACTACCTTCCTCTCCCTCCCCTTTTCCCTATCTAGAGTTCATCTAATCCTCCCATGCACCCACCACCACCTCATCACATTATGAATCAGCATCCTTAAATCAGAGAAAACACTCAGCATTTGTTTTTTGAGGGATTGAGTTCTTTATATATCCTAAAGATTAGTGCTCTATCTGATGTGTGTGTGGAAAAATTTGTTCCAAAATTGTAGGCTCTCTATTCACCTCACTGGTTTTTTCTCTTGCTGAGAAGAAGCTTTTTAGTTTGAATCCATCACATTGATTTTTGATATTAATTCCTACGCTATAGGATCTTATTAAGAAAGTTGGGGCCTAATCATACATGATGAAGATTAGGGCCTACTTTTTCTTCTATTGAACACAGAGTCTCTGGTTTAATTCCTCGGTCCTTGGTCTACTTTGAATTGAGTTTTGTGCATGGTGAGAGAAAGGGGCTTAATTTCATTTTGTTGCATATGGATTTCTAGTTTCTCCAGCACCATTTGTTGAAGAGGTTGTCTTTTCTCCAATGTATGTTTTTTGGCACCTTTGTCTAATATAAGATAACTGTAATTATGTGTGTTAGTCTCTGTGTCCTCTATTCTGTACTATTGGTCTACTAGTCTGTTTTGGTGCCAATACCATGCTGTTTTTGTTACTATTGCTCTGTAGTATAGTTTGAGGTCTGGTATAGTGATGCCCCTGCTTCACTCTTCTTAATAAAGATTGCTTTAGCTATTCTGGGTCTCTTATTTTTCCAAATGAATTTTATGACTGCTTTTTCTATTTCTGTGAGGAATGTCATTGGGATTTTGATTGGAATTGCATTAAATCTGTATAGTGTTTTTGGAATTGCATTAAATCTGTATAGAGTTATGATCATGTTGATAATATTAATTCTGCCTTTCCAAGAACAAGGGAGATCTTTCCATCTTCTAAGATCTTCTTTAATTTCTTTCTTCAGGGTTCTGTAGTTTTCATTATAGAGATTTTTCACCTCTTTTGTTAAGTTGAATCTCAAGTATTTTATTTATTTGTTTATTTTTGGGGGGCTATTGTAAATGGGATAGTTTTCCTCATTTCCCTTTCTGCGATTTGTCACTGACATACAGAAATGCCTTTGATTTATGGGTGTTGATTTGTATCCTGCTACTTTACTGAATTTATTTACTAGTTCTAGAAGTTTTCTGGTGGAAAGTTTTGGGTCTTCTAGGATTAGAATCATATCAGCAAATAGTTTTGAGTTCTTCTTTTTATTTCCATATCCCTTTAACTTCTTTTGTCTGTCTAATTGCTCTGGCTAGTGATTCAAGAACTATATTAAATAGAAGTGGTGAAAGAAGGCATCCCTGTCTTGTTCCCATTTTTAGAGGGAAGCTTTCATTTTTTTCTCCATTTAGAATTATGTTGGCCTGGGGCATAGCATAGATAGCTTTTATAATGTTGAGATATGTTCCTGTTATTCCTAGTTTTCTAGTGTTTTGAACATGTATGGATGATGTATTTTGTTCAATGCTTTTTCTACATCTATTGAGATGATAATATGTTTCTTACCTTTAAGTGTATTGATGTGATGTTTACTGTTTTCCATATTTTGAACCAATCTTGCATCCCTGGGATGAACCCCACTTGATCGTAGTGCACTATTTTTTTTATATGTTTTTGTATTCAATTTGCCAGAATTTTATTGATAATTTTTGCATCTATGTTCATTATCAATATTGGTCTGAAGTTTTCTTTCTTTGATGAGTCTTTGCCTGGTGTTGGAATCAGGGTGATATTGGCCTCATAGAATGAGTTTGGAAGTGTTCCCTCATTTTCTATTTCCTAAAATAAATTGAAGAGTTTTGATATTGGTTCTTCTTTAAAGGTCTGTAGACTTCAGCTGTGTATCCATCTGGTCTTAGGGTTTTCTTGACTGGTAGGCTTCTGATGGCATCATCTATTTCATTGCTTGAAATTGATCCTGATTCAGTTTGGGCATATGACTCTAGAAATTTGTTGATGCCTTCGATATTTTCTATTTTATTGGATTACAAGTTTTCAAAATAATTTCCTTTATCTTCTGTATTTCTGTAGTGTCTGTTGTGATATTTCCTTTTGCATCACGTATGTTAGTAATTTGAGTTTTCCCTCTCCTTCTCTTCATTAGCATGGCTAATGGTTTTTTAAATTTTATTTATTTATTCAAGAGCCAACTTTTTGTTTTGTCCATTTTTTCAGTTGTTTCTTTTGTTTTTATTTCATTGATTTCAGCTCAGATTTTAATTATTTTCTATCTTCTACTGCTTCTGGGGTTGATTTGTTCTTCTTATTCTAGGGCTTTGAGATGTAGTGTTAGGTCATTTATTTGTTGATATTTTCTTCTTTTAAGGATGAACTCCATGCTGTATACTTTCCTGTTAGTGCTGGCTTCATAGTGTCTCAGAGATTTGGATATGTTGCATCAGTGTTCTCATTTACCTCTAAGAATTTTTAATCTCTTCCTTGATGTCTTTTTCAACCCATTGTTCATTCAGTAGCATATTATTTAGTCTCCAGGTGTTGGAGTAGCTTTTAGTTTTTATTTTATTATTGATTTCTAATTTCATTCCATTGTGATCTGATAGAATGCAGAGTAGTATCTCTACTTTTTAAATATTTGTTAAGAGTTGCTTTGTGGCGTAACATATGGTCTATTTTAGAGAAGAAACCATGTGCTGCTGAGCAGAAAGTGAATTTGCTTGTTGAAAGATGAAATGTTCTATATATGTCAGTTAAGCCTGACTTACTAATTGTATTATTGAGTTCTATAGTTTCTTTGTTCAGCTTTTGTTTGGAAGATCTATCCAGTGGTGAAAGAGGTGTGTTGACGTCACCCATACATATTGTGTTGTGGTCAGTTTGACTCTTAACTTGAGAAAGTTTGATAAACATAGATGCTCCAATGTTTGGGCCATGTATATTTATAATTGTTATGTCTTGTTGGTGTATGGTTCCCCTGAATAGTTTGAAATGTCCTTTTTCTCTTTTGTTTAACTTTAAGTTAAAAGTCTACTTTATTTGATATGAGTAGAAACCCCTGCTTTTTTCCGCTGTCAATGAGTTGTATGATTTTTCCCAACCTTTCACCTTCAGTCTGTGTATGTCTTTTCCTATGAGATGTGTCTCTTGAAGGCAATATATTGTTGGGTCTTTTTTTTTTGGATACATTCGGCTAGCCTATGTCTTTTGATTGGTGAGTTTAGGACATTAACATTCACGGTTATTATTGAGACATGTTTTTTATTCCTAGCCATTTTTGTTATTTAAATATTAAATAACTTTTGTTATTTAATTTAACTTGTTTTTCCTTTGATTAGCTTTTCCTTTAGAGTATTACCTCCCTATGCTTATTTTCATTTTCTCCTCACAGAATATTTTGTCAAGGATGTTCTGTAGTATAGGTTTTCTAGCTTTAAATTCTTTTATCTTTTGTTCATCTTTTTATTTCATCATCAAATCTAAAGCTTCATTTTGCTGGACATAAAATTCTTGCTTGGCATCCATTTTCTTTCAGAGCTTGATGTGTGTTGTTCCAGGATCTTGTAGGTTTCAGAGTCCAGGTTGAAAAATCTGCACATAGTGTGATTGGTTTCCCCCTATATGTAATCTGATTCCTTTCTCTCTTGGCTTTTAATATTTTGTCCTTATTCTGCATGTTAGGCATTTTCATTATAATGTGTCTTGGTGTGGATCTGTGTTGATTTTGTACATTTGGTGTCCTGTAAGCCTCTTGAATTTAGTTTTCTAATTCGTTCCTCATATTTGGAAAATTTCTGATATTATTTAGTTGAATAGATTGTTCATTCCTTTGGTTTGAATTCTATGCCTTTCTTATTCCAATAACTCTTAAATTTGGTCTTTTTATGCTATCCCATATTTCTTGAATGTTCTACTCATGGTTTCTTAACACTTTTACTGTATGGTCTACATTCCTTTCAGGATTATATATTTTGTCTTCATTGTCCAAGGTCCTGTCTTGTAAGTGGTCTACTCTTTTGGTGATGCTTTCAGTTGAGTTTTTAATTTGATTTATTGTTTCTTTCCTTTCAAGGAATTCTGTTTGTGTGTGTGTGTGTTTGTGTGTTTGTGTGTGTGTTTAGAACCTCTGTCTCCCTATTGAAGTAAGCTTTTGCTCCTTGTATTACCTTATGTAGCTCTTTGTCAAAATGATCTTTTGCTGCCTGTATGTGCTCTCTTATATCATCCTTTAATTCCCAAACATTTTAATTATGTACATACTGAACTCTTTCTCTGTCATCTGTGCTGCTGTGCTGGCCATGGTTTCTAATAATGTGGTATCTTGATTTGTTTGGGGCACTTTATTCCCTTGTCTTTTCATGTTACTTGTGTGTCTTCTATTCTAGCTCTGTGGATCTGAAGGGTTACCGTTTTTACCCTATAGGCTTATAGTGCCCCTGTAGGGTTCCAGTACCTCACCTTTGAGGGGAAGGACAATGCTAAGAGATCCCAATATAAATAAAATACCACCTAAAAACAATTAGATGTTATTAGAACATTTACAGTTTGGTCATAATGCACAGAAATGGTGAATTCAATTATTATATACAATATAGTCAGTAGGTTTGTAAAAAGGTCTACAGTTTCTGATGGACAAAGAACCTGAGGTGAGGTATAAGAAGATATGCTGAGGAGGTATGGGATGAGGACATAGAATTATTATATCTTACTTAGGAAATGTGAAAGAGTAAAGAAGAAGGTTAGTAGCAGAAGAATAGAGAGGTAGTAATTTTGGGTAGACAAGTTAGAGGAAAGAGAGTAGATTACATAAGACAAACATACATTAAGGAAAATTTTAAAATGTTAATATAGTAAAAATTGGAGAGGAAAAAAAGAAGGAAAAAAAAGAATATACCAAACAACTGTAATATACTATTCAGTTATCTCTGTCCTCAATATCCTAATTCATGCAAAGTACATGGTTTCACATATGTTGGAGATGTGAGGGTGGGCAATAAAAAGGGAGAATAAAGAAAAAAAACTCAAAGGAAGAAACAAGGATTGTTTTGGTTGGAAATCGCTATCTTTCCTGTTTCCCATCTCATCCAATAGATGGGGATGTCTGTTCTTAATTTGTATCTCTGCCCTCAGGATGGTGGGGGTTACCAGGGCTTGAGGGTTGGTCTTGGGTGCAGGGCACCTGGAAGTGGGGTATGGCACCCACCTGTCCCATTGGGAGACTGCACCTCATCAAGCATCTTCTTTTGGGATCTGCTCCTATGACATGGGCACCAGATCCTATCTTCTCATGTCATCTGTAGACCTCACAGTTCCTGCCCTCTAAATTAGTTTCTAGAGTGTATCTCCCTCACCGTCTCCCTTTCTACTTCTTAATCAGGAACCTCTCTCTTCGTGGGTCTTATGTGTTGCACTCTGGTGGCTGTGCACCTGTCACGGAGGGCTGTTTTGTATTGTTCAGTCACTCCGCAGAGTTAGCAGCTGCTGGGGAGTTGGGGCTAATTAGAAAACTATGGGTACCTGGCTATCTGGTTCCAAAGTGGTAGTTGCTCTGACTAAAGATGGTGATGGAGGTGACCCAAGATGGAGGGTGCTGCTTTCAGCAATGGGATGTCGGGTCAGGAGGGGGGAGTCAAGAGATGTTTTGTGTAATGCATCCAGAGATGCACTTTGTGGTGTGCAGTGTTGAGGTTGTTGGCTTTCTTCAGAGACTGTGATGTCCCCAGGTGCAGGCAGGCTACTGCAAGTAGGGGACTATGGCAGTAGCTGCCGAGTCCCAAGATGGAGGCTACCGGGGGAGTCCCACCTTAGTAAATGGGAGTCCACAAAGCAGTGGCGGCGAGAGTTCCTGTGCATGGGTAGCAACAGAGTGTCCTTTGTGGGAGCAGTATCTGGGAATTCTGTGCTAGTGCAATGCCAGTGGTCTTGCAAAGGCACCTACAAAACCTGCATAGATGAATAGTTGGGAGTTGGGATTCCTTAATGCTAAGGCTTGGGGCCCCACGCTGCATGGTGGCCATGATTCTTGCATGGGATCCACATGGAGGGGTCCTCTGTCACAATCAGCAAAGCAGTATTCCCACTAGTGGAGACCCAGGTCACAGAGTGACACAGAATGTTGCCTCCCTCTGACCTGCCATCTTGGATCCTTGTTGGTCTGTCTTTTGATTGGTGAGTTTAGGCCATTAACATTCTGGGTTATTATTGAGACATGATTTGTATTCCCAGCCATTTGTGTTTATTGTTGGTATTTAACTTGATTTGTTTTCTCCTTTTATTAGTTTTCCCTTTAGTGTAATTCCTCCCTTTGCTGATTCTCATTGTTGTTTTTCAATTCCTCTTCATGGAATATTTTGCTAAGGATATTCTGTAGTGCAGGCTTTCTAGTTGTAAATTCTCTTAACTTTTTTTTTTTTTAATATGGAAGGTTTTTTATTTCATCATCAAATCTAAATCTTGATGTTTTTTCTGGATATGAGATTCTTGGATGGCATCCATTTTCTTTCAGAGCTTGGTATATATTGTTCCAGAATCTCCTGTCTTTGAGGATCAGGGTTGAAAAATCTGCTGATACGAATTGGTTTCCTTCTATATGTGATCTGATTCCTCTCTCTTACGGCCTTTAAGATTCTATCCTTATACTGTATGCTAGGTATTTTCATTAAAATGTGCTTTTATGTGCATCTGTTGTGATTTTGTACATTTGGTATCCTGTTAGCCAATTCTATTTGGTTTTCCAATTCATTTTTCATGCTTGGGAAATTTTCTGATATTATCTCATTGAAGAGATTGTACATTCTTTTTGTTTAAAACTCTGTATCTTCCTCTATCCCAATAACTCTTAGATTTGGTCTTTTGATGCTGTCCCATAATTCTTGGATGTTCTGCTCATGGTTTCTAGTCATCTTCACTGTGTGGTCTACTTTATTTTCCAGATTGTATACTCTATCTTCATTATCTGATGTTATGTCTTCCAAGTGATCTAGTCTGTTGGTGATGCTTTCTATTGAGTTTTTTATTTGGTTTATTGTTTCCTTCATTTTAAGGATTTCTGATTTTTTTTTTCAGAAACTCTATCTCTTTATTGAAGTAATGTTTTGCTACCTGTATCTGCTCCCTTATCTCTTTGATGGTATGATCAATGGATGCCTGTATTTACTTCCTTATCTGGTTATTGGTATCATCAATGCTGCTCCTTTTATCTCTTTGTTGGAGTGATCAATTTTTGCCTACTTATTTTTAATTAGTACATTATATTTATACATAAAATTTGAATTCATTGTGATATGTTTCTACACCCACATAATATAAATTGGTTACTTTCATTCTACTGTTCCTTTCCTTTCCATTTCTCATCCCTCTTGCTGTTTCCCTACCTCTTTACTCCACTTTTCCCTTCTGTTTTCATGAGATCCCCACGTTTTCTTTTTTTTTAATCCTATTTCTCCATTGTTTCTGCATGTAACTTCCTTGACTTTCTGCTTCTGGTTTATTTCACTCAGTATGATGTTCTCTAATTCCACCCATTTACTGGCAAATGACTTAATTTCATTCCTCTTTTTTTAAATTTTTTTTTTGTGATTTTTTTAAATTTATTTTTTATTTTTATTGTTGGTTGTTCAAAACATTACATAGTTCTTGACATGTCATATTTCACACTTTGATTCAAGTGGGTTATGAACTCCCATTTTTACCCCATATACAGATTGCAGAATCACATTGGTTACACATCCACTGATTTACATATTGCCATACTAGTGTCTGTTGTATTCTGCTGTCTTTCCTATCCTCTACTATCCCCCCTTCCCTCCCCTCCCCTCCCCTCTTCTCTCTCTACCCCATCTACTGTAATTCATTTCTCCCCCTTGTTTTTTTTTCCCTTTCCCCTCACTTCCTCTTGTATGTAATTTTGTATAACCCTAAGGGTCTGCTTCCATTTCCATGCAGTTTCCCTTCTCTCTCCCTTTCCCTCCCACCTCTCATCCCTGTTTAATGTTAATCTTCTTCTCATGCTCTTCCTCCCTACTCTGTTCTTAGTTACTCTCCTTATATCAAAGAAGACATTTGGCATTTGTTTTTTAGGGATTGGCTAGCTTCACTTAGCATAATCTGCTCTAATGCCATCCATTTCCCTGCAAATTCTATGATTTTGTCATTTTTAAAATGCAGAGTAATACTCCATTGTGTATAAATGCCACATTTTTTTTAATCCATTTGTCTATTGAAGGGCATCTAGGTTGGTTCCACAGTCTTGCTATTGTGAATTGTGCTGCTATGAACATCGATGTAGCAGTGTCCCTGTAGTATGCTCTTTTTAGGTCTTTAGGGAATAGACCGAGAAGGGGAATAGCTGGGTCAAATGGTGGCTCCATTCCCAGCTTTCCAAGAAATCTCCATACTGCTTTCCAAATTGGCTGCACCAATTTGCAGTCCCACCAGCAATGTACAAGTGTACCCTTTTCCCCACATCCTCGCCAGCACTTGTTGTTGTTTGACTTCATAATGGCTGCCAATCTTACTGGAGTGAGATGGTATCTTAGGGTGGTTTTGATTTGCATTTCTCTGACAGCTAGAGATGGTGAGCATTTTTTCATGTACTTGTTGATTGACTGTATGTCCTCCTCTGAGAAGTGTCTGTTCAGGTCCTTGGCCCATTTGTTGATTGGGTTGTTTGTTCTCTTATTGTCTAATTTTTTGAGTTCTTTGTATACTCTGGATATTAGGGCTCTATCTGAAGTGTGAGGAGTAAAGATTTGTTCCCAGGGTGTAGGCTCCCTATTTACCTCTCTTATTGTTTCTTTTGCTGAGAAAAAACTTTTTAGTTTGAGTAAGTCCCATTTGTTGATTCTAGTTATTAACTTTTGTGCTATGGGTGTCCTATTGAGGAATTTGGAGCCCGACCCCACAGTATGTAGATCGTAGCCAACTTTTTCTTCTATCAGACGGCGTGTCTCTGATTTGATATCAAGCTCCTTGATCCATTTTGAATTAACTTTTGTGCATGGCGAGAGAAAGGGATTCAGTTTCATTTTGTTGCATATGGATTTCCAGTTTTCCCAGCACCATTTGTTGAAGATGCTATCCTTCCTCCATTGCATGCTTTTAGCCCCTTTATCAAATATAAGATAGTTGTAGTTTTGTGGATTGGTTTCTGTGTCCTCTATTCTGTACCATTGGTCCACCCGCCTGTTTTGGTACCAGTACCATGCTGTTTTTGTTACTATTGCTCTGTAGTATAGTTTGAAGTCTGGTATCGCTATACCGCCTGATTCACACTTCCTGCTTAGCATTGTTTTTGCTATTCTGGGTCTTTTATTTTTCCATATGAATTTCATGATTGCTTTCTCTATTTCTACAAGAAATGCCGTTGGGATTTTGATTGGCATTGCATTAAACCTATAGAGAACTTTTGGTAATATCGCCATTTTGATGATGTTAGTTCTGCCTATCCATGAACAGGGTATATTTTTCCATCTTCTAAGATCTTCTTCTATTTCTCTCTTTAGGGTTCTGTAGTTTTCATTGTATAAGTCTTTCACCTCTTTTGTTAGGTTGATTCCCAAGTATTTTATTTTTTTTGAAGATATTGTGAATGGAGTGGTTGTCCTCATTTCCATTTCAGAGGATTTGTCGCTGATATACAGGAATGCCTTTGATTTATGCGTGTTGATTTTATATCCTGCCACTTTGCTGAATTCATTTATTAGCTCTAATAGTTTCTTTGTAGAGCCTTTTGGGTCTGCTAGGTATAGAATCATATCATCTGCAAATAGTGATAATTTAAGTTCTTCTTTTCCTATTTTGATGCCTTTAATTTCTTTCGTCTGTCTAATTGCTCTGGCCAGTGTTTCGAGAACTATGTTGAACAGAAGTGGAGAGAGAGGGCATCCCTGTCTTGTTCCAGATTTTAGAGGGAATGCCTTCAGTTTTTCTCCATTCAGAATGATGCTAGCCTGAGGCTTAGCATAGATTGCTTTTACAATATTGAGGTATGTTCCTGTTATCCCTAGTTTTTCTAGAGTTTTGAACATAAAGGGATGCTGTACTTTGTCGAATGCTTTTTCCGCATCTATCGAGATGATCATATGGTTCTTATTTTTAAGTCTATTGATGTGGTGAATAACATTTATTGATTTCCGTATATTGAACCAGCCTTGCATCCCAGGGATGAATCCTACTTGATCATGGTGTACAATTTTTTTGATATGTTTTTGTATCCGATTCGCCAGAATTTTATTGAGGATTTTTGCATCTAGGTTCATTAGAGATATTGGTCTGTAGTTTTCTTTCTTTGAAGTGTCTTTGTCTGGTTTAGGTATCAGGGTGATGTTGGCCTCGTAGAATGAATTTGGAAGTTCTCCCTCTTTTTCTATTTCCTGAAGTAGCTTGAAAAGTATTGGTATTAGTTCCTCTTTAAAGGTTTTGTAAAACTCTGCTGTATACCCATCCGGTCCTGGGCTTTTCTTAGTTGGTAGTCTTTTGATGGTTTCTTCTATTTCCTCAATTGATATTGGTCTGTTTAGGTTGTCTATATCCTCCTGACTCAATCTGGGCAGATCATATGACTTAAGAAATTTATCTATGCCTTCACTATCTTCTAATTTATTGGAGTATAAGGATTCAAAATAGTTTTTGATTATCTTCTGTATTTCTGAAGTGTCTGTTGTGATATTGCCTTTTTCATCCCGTATGCTAGTAATTTGAGTTCTCTCTCTTCTTCTCTTCGCTAGCATCGCTAAGGGTCTGTCGATTTTGTTTATTTTTTCAAAGAACCAACTTTTAGTTTTGTCAATTTTTTCAATTGTTTCTTTTGTTTCGATTTCATTAATTTCAGCTCTGATTTTAATTATTTCTTGCCTTCTACTTCTTTTGCTGTTGTTTTGCTCTTCTTTTTCAAGGATTTTGAGATGAAGTATGAGATCATTTATTTGTTGGTTTTTTCTTTTTTTAAGGAATGAACTCCAAGCAATGAATTTTCCTCTTAGAACTGCTTTCAATGTGTCCCATAGATTCCGATATGTTGTGTCTGTGTTTTCATTTATCTCTAAGAATTTTTTAATTTCCTCCTTGATGTCTTCTATAACCCATTGATCATTCAGTAACCTATTGTTCATTCTCCAAGTGATGTATGCTTTTTCCTTCCTTCTTTTATCGTTGATTTTCAGTTTCATTCCATTATGATCAGATAAGATGCATGGTATTATCTCTACTCCTTTATATTGTCTAAGAGTTGCCCTGTGACATAATATATGATCTATTTTTGAGAAGGATCCATGTGCTGCTGAGAAAAAAGTGTAACTGCTTGATGTTGGGTGGTATACTCTATATATGTCAATTAGGTCTAGGTTATTAATAGTGTTATTGAGTTCTATAGTTTCCTTATTCAACTTTTGTTTGGAAGATCTGTCCAGTGGCGAGAGAGGTGTGTTGAAGTCTCCCATGATTATGGTATGGTGGTCTATTAGACTCTTGAACTTGAGAAGAGTTTGTTTGACGAACATAGCTGCACCATTGTTTGGGGCATAAATATTTATGATTGTTATGTCTTGTTGGTGTATGGTTCCCTTAAGCAGTATGTAGTGTCCCTCTTTATCCCTTTTGATTAACTTTGGCTTGAAATCTATTTTATTTGATATGAGTATGGACACTCCTGCTTGTTTCCGAAGTCCATATGAGTGATATGATTTTTCCCAACCTTTCACCTTCAGCCTATGTATGTCTTTTCCTATCAAATGCGTCTCCTGTAGGCAGCATATTGTTGGGTCTTGTTTTGTGATCCATTCTACTAGCCTGTGTCTCTTAATTGGTGAGTTTAAGCCATTAACATTTAGGGTTATTATTGAGATATGGGTTGTTCTTCCAGCCATATTTGTTTATTTCTGTTACTAAACATGGTTTGTTTTCCTCTTTGATTATTTTCCCCCCCTTTACTGTCCTACCTCCCACTGTTGGTTTTCATTGTTATTTTCCATTTCCTCTTCCTGTAATGCTTTGGCGAGGATGTTTTGAAGAGATGGTTTTCTAGCTGCGAATTCTTTAAACTTTTGTTTATCGTGGAAGGTTTTAATTTCATCTTCCATCCTGAAGCTTAATTTCGCTGGATACACAATTCTTGGTTGGAACCCATTTTCTTTCAGTGTTTGAAATATGTTATTCCAGGATCTTCTAGCTTTCAGAGTCTGTGTTGAAAGATCAGCTGTTATCCTGATTGGCTTACCCCTAAATGTAATCTGCTTCCTTTCTCTTGTAGCTTTTAAAATTCTCTCCTTATTCTGTATGTTGGGCATCTTCATTATAATGTGTCTAGGTGTGGATCTCTTATGATTTTGCACATTCGGCGTCCTGTAGGCTTCTAGGATTTGGGATTCTGTCTCATTCTTCAAGTCTGGGAAGTTTTCTCGTATTATTTCATTGAATAGACTGCTCATTCCTTTGGTTTGGAGCTCTGTACCTTCCTGTATCCCAATGACTCTTAAGTTTGGTCTCTTAATGTTATCCCATATTTCTTGGATGTTCTGCTCATGGTTTCTTAACAGTCTTGCTGAGCTGTCTATGTTCTTTTCAAGTTGAAATACTTTGTCTTCATTGTCTGATGTTCTATCTTCTAAGTGTTCTTCTCTGCTGGTAGTATTCTCATTTGAGTTTTTAAGTTGGTTTATTGCTTCCTGCATTTCTAGGATTTCTGTTTGTTTGTTTTTTATAACCTCTATCTCCCTATATAGTTGATCTTTTGCTTCTTGGATTTGTTTATGTAACTCATTGTCGAAGTGATCTTTCATTGTCTGATTTTGCTGTCTGATGTCTTCCTTGTTACTCCAGATCATCTGAAGCATGTAAATCCTGAATTCTTTATCTGACATTCCATTTGCTGCAGCTATTACCTCTTCTGAAGTTGAGTTAACCTGCATTCCTTGTGGTCCTTTCTTTCCTTGTCTTTTCATACTGCTCATGTTTCTTTCTGCTTGGTGAAACTGTTGTGTTATTGAATTTTCCCCCTATATATTTATATTGCTCTTGTATAGTTGCAAAGTCTCCCTTGCAGGGGCGGGCGGCGGCTTTGCTCCTCCTCCAATTGGGGTGATCTGTCTATTTTGCCGGCGGGCCGCTAGGCCTCTTCTCCAGGTCGCGAGGTCTGCCTACCTTGAGGGCAATGGCTGGGCCCCTCCTCCAATAGGGATGATCTGTCTACCACACTGGCAGGCCGCTGGGCCTGTTCTCCAGTTTGCAGGTCTGCCTACCTTGCAGGCACAGGCGGCGGCTGTGCCCCTCCTCCAATTTAGGTGATCTTTCAACTAGGCCAGCGTGCCGCTGGGCCCGCATTGTCTGCCTACCTTGTGGGCGGCAGCTTGGACCTACCTCCAATTGGGGCGATGTGTCTACCACGCCGGCAGGCCGCTTGGCCTGCTCCGCTGGTCAGTCGCAGGTCTGCCTACCTTGTAGGCGCGGGAGGCATCTCTGCTCTGCCACTCCTCCATTGGGGCACTGTGTCTACCACGCCTGCAGGCCACTGGGCCTGCTCCGCTGGTCGGTCGCCTGTCTGCCCACCTTGCAGGCACAGGAGGCGGCTCTGCTCCGCCCCTCCTCCAATTGGGGCGATGTGTCTACCACGCCGGCCAGCCGCTGGGCCTGCTCCGCTGGTTGGTCGCAGGTCTGCCTACCATGCAGGCGCAGGCGGTGGCTCTGCTCCGTCACTCCTCCAATTGGGGCGATGTGTCTGCCATGCCAGCAGGCCGCTGGGCCTGTTCCACTGGTCGGTCGCAGGTCTGCCTACCTTGCAGGCACGGGCGGCTGCTCTGCTCCACCCCTCCACCAATTGGGGCGATGTGTCTACCACGCCGGCAGGCCGCTGGGCCTGCTCCCTCATTCCTCTTTATGGCTGAGAAAAACTCCATTGTTCATACCACATTTAATTTATCTAATCATATATTAAAGGATACCTAGATGGATCCCATAACTAGGTTATTGTGAATTGTGCTGGTATAACCATCGTATCCATATAGTATAGCGTGTATCCTTATATATACTGATTTTACGTCTTTTGGATAAATAGCAAGGATTGGCTAGCTGGTTCATATGGTAATTACATTCCTAGTTCTTTTTTTTGTTGTTGTTTTTGTACTGGGGATTGAACTCCAGGACACTGGACCCCTGAGCCACATCTCCAGACCTGGCTATGAACTCAGGGTACTCCTGCCTCAGCCTCCTGAACCACTCGGATTACAGGCATGTGCTACTGTACCCAGCTACATTTCTAGTTTTTTGAGGCGTATCCACACTGTTTTCCAAAGTGGTTGTCTTAATTTTCAGCCCCTTTCAATACTTTTTTTCTCATATTTTCACTAGCATTTATTATTACTTGTATTTTTGATGATTGCCATTCTCACTGGAGTAAGATGAAATCTCAGTATTGTTTCAATTTGTGTTTTCCTGATTGCTAAGATGTTGAATATTTTTCTTATATTTGTTGGCCATTTGCAGTTCTTCTTTTGAGAAATGCCTGTTTAGTTCATTGGCCCATTTATTGATTGGGTTATTTGGTAAGATTTCTTTTTCTTTAAACATAGCACATACACCCTGTTTATTAATCTTTTGTCAGAAGAGTATGTGGCAAAGATTTCCTCTCATTCTGAAGGCTCTTTCTTCATGCTGTTAATTGTTTCCTCTAAGCAACTGTAAATTTAATCGACAGTACTGGTGTCCTCTCTGATTCTTGACTATTGCATTTTCATACTTTTTAATACTCATCTTCTTTCACTTTGAAATCACATTATGAGTAGAGTATATGAAATGAAATGATTTAAAACATTTCTTTGCACCACCCTAATAAAGAATCATTTTCTCACTTCTAAATTGCACAGTATATAAAATGTATATCCATATGTCATGGAGTTGAAAGAGGCATGAGCTATGCATTAACCTGGTTTTGGAGTACAGTATTTGTTTTCTCTGTGTCTGCAAATGATGATGATAAGATTTTATAGCCTAATTAGTATATTGAAATCATTTAACAAATTGTAAAATAATCCTTAGAGAATCTAAAGATAACAGATATTTCGTTTCCAGTTTTACACTGAATAGGTTCTCAGATAAGCTATTAAAATTTAATTTAAATTGGAAACAATGTTGTGAATACTAAAACTGTATATATTTTGAGTTAGACCCCCTTAGAGTATAACTGTGAAGGAGTTCAGGTGACTTTTATCTACTAGTTTGTGATTTAGAGATGCATTATCACGTATCATTCTTGACCTTTAATATCCTAATTATTCTCCTGTTTATTACAGCTTTAGTAGAATTACTTGAAAATTTTGTGCTTCATCTCACTGAAAATCCATCTGAATGTTACTTCCCCTCAGTGGAATATACAGGTACATTTTAAACATTTTGATGTTTAAAAATGCTCATTGTGCAAATAGATAATATTTCATAAAGATGTATAATTAGATTTCAAAAATGTGCAAGTTTTCCCATCCTTAAATCTATTGTTTGATGTCATTTACATTTCAGATATCAAATCTCTTTGCAATTGTATGTTTCCTTGTAATTCTGGGACTTTCTTTTTGTTTGTTTGTTTGATTTATCCATTAGAATTTGTTTTTCTTTAGGTAGTATCTTCCATTCTTCTGATCTTATCAGGTATTCTCTAGTGAGCACGTCTCATACTATTTTACTGTATCAGTGTTTTCTGTTGGAATATCACAATATTTCAGGCTGGGTAAATTATAAAGAAAAAGGTTTGATTTGGCTTCTGGTTCTTGCTCAAAGTTGAGAGGAGGAGACATCTCATGAATGACTTTCTTTCTGACAGAGTCCTTAGGTGTATGGTGCAGGGCAACCTGAACTACAAAGAATGCGTATGTCTATGTTCTGATCTCTCCTTCTTATAAGACCTGTCATATTTAATCATGAAGGCTCTACTCTTATGAGTTTACCTAATCCTAATATCCCAAAGACTCTATCTCTAACATGCCATAGATTAAGTGTCAACCTTCTTATATCACACATTGAGGATTAAACTTCAATATGAGTTTCAGAGGAGATGAATCATATTCAAACTATAGCTACATATTTACCTCGCTTCAGATAAATTAATGTCTTTAAAATTTATGTCTCCTCAAAGGTCTACCATAAGTTTCATTCTCTTATTTCCATCTGCCTACTTGGTAACACCACCTGAATGTAGTATAGAATACTTCAAACTCTGAGCGTCAGCAGGGACTTTGGATCTTATTGACATACGTTGTCCTCCTGCATTTTCTATCATGATAGGCACTACGATGATCTACTGACCATCTAAGCCAGAAACTAAAGAATCATCACTGACTTTAAGTCCACATTTCCAACCACTCAGTTATGTTCTGTTATTAATATGTCTCAAATTCATCTAATTCTACTCATCTTTACTCTTATTTATGTTGGTTCAGTCCAACATCACCTCTTCCCTTAGATATTACAGTAGACTTTCTATCCATGGTATATCAATTTGGAGTTTTATTCTTTCTCAAAGGTATTCTTTACACTGCTTGTACAGTGAACTTTGAAGTGCAAATCTGACCCACTTAGTACCCCTTAGAATTTACCCTTTATCACTGCGTAAGGTCTAAGCCTCCCATGGTGCTCCAGGCCTTAAATTTTCCTGCCCTTATTTTTTCCCCTCTAGCATCATCCCTTTCTCTGCATACCTCATGCTTGTTTTTCAAAAACACTATTCTTTTACACATATATTATTACCCACATATTCATTTATTCCTCAAATAGATATTATACCTTACTATGTACTAGCATTTTTTAAATTGTTGGGATGCCAGCAGCAATCATGAGAAAAATATTGCCCTCATAGAGCTCACCTTCTGGTGGGAAGATAGAAATAAATAAAATGTTCAGTATGTCAACTGGTATGGTGATAAATGAGAAAAACACAACAGGATAAGGAACAGGAAGTGCTAGTTGGAGTGGTAGTTTCAGTATAATAGCATTTACACAAGGTTTTATCAATCTTGTAATTTTTAATCCACAACCAGGAGGAGAAGTGGGAGAAAGATCTGTGAGTATTTTCAAGGTAAGAGATTTCTCCTCAAATAGCATGAAGAAGACTACTTAATCTGGAAAGGAGTAAAAGGAAGTTTTATGGTGTTAATATCAGAGAGGAGAGAGTGCTCTAGGGTCTTGAAAATTATTGTGGGGTTTTGAACATATGAATGACATGCTGATTTACATTTTATAAGTTTACTATGGCCACTGTATTGAGAAAAGACTAAAGGGACTGACAAAGGGCTAAAGTGGGGAGATAAGTTACAGTGCTACTGAAAAGATCCAGATGAAAAATTGTGATGACTCAACTGAGAATGTCAGTAGTGGAGAAAATAAATAGTGCTAGGATTTTGGGGTGTATTTTGAAGATAACACCTACAGGATTGAGTAATAGGTTGAATATGGGGTTTGGGAGAAAAGAAGGAATCAAAAAAGACTCTTAAGCAATTGTTCTGAGCTTCTGGGAGGATGGAACAAATATACTGTGTGATGAAGAAGAAAGGGGAATGAATCTGCTTGGGGGGTGTATTTTGAAGCTGGTTTTTGCTTTTATGCTATGTGTGGATACTTATTAGACATTCAAATAGGCATACTTCGTACATGAATAAGTATGTGAATCTGAAGTTGAGAGGAAAGATGGGAGCTGAAAATACAAATTACTAAACCATATACTTGGCATATACACTAAATAACACATCTGATTGTCATTTCTTTCTCATATTCTGACCTAATGTCTGATTCTTCTATACTGTAGTTTTTGTGTCTTACCATCAGTGTTATCCTCTGCAACTGGAATAATAATGTCAGTAAATGTTTGCCATATCAAAGAGGTAAAAGAATGAAAGGGGAGGGCTTTATATACTGTGCCAAGGAGTTTAAAATGGGTTACTCTATTGCTTGTTAAATACAGTTTCTGAGCAGAATCTTTACTTGATTCATCTGTACCTTAGGAAGATTATTGAGTAACTGTAAAGGATAAAGTGGAGGACTGAAATTTACAAACAATGAACATCTGGTACTTAAGGGCAGTGAATGAAGAGAGTGGAGAAGATAGAGAAAGAGCATAGATGCATGGCAGTAGATCATAAAGGGTGATTGCTTCTTGTCCCATCAGGTGACGTGATATTATACCTTACTATGTACTAGCATACATAGTAAGGTTTGTATGCAGGAACCATCATTTAAATATGTCTTATTTACTCGGGATAGATATTCTATAATAATCATATTTCCATAAAAGAAAAAATTTTAAAAATCAAATATACTTCCAGTCTGGCTCATCCTTCCTCTCAATACCCATCCATGCCCAAACCCAGCACTGCCTTCACTTTACTAAATCTTTGCTCCTCTTTCTTCTAGGTAAACATTTCCCTCCCCACAACACCTATATGTTAATGTTTAACATAACTGCAAAATATCACTTTACTTTTTACTCCCCAGTAAAAGCCTTTCCTCTCTGCTCTTACTGCATTCACTTTAAATTGCTATTGTGATATTTATTATATTGTGTATGGCTAGCTTAAATATTTATTAGGTTTCAGACTCCTTAGTATCTTTCATATGCATTTGATTAAATACACTTGCTATTTTATAAGCTTCTATATGCACACAAGGAAAATTCTATAGCAATTCTGAATACATTGATATTTACAAGTGAACATAACTATTTATGCATAGTAACATCTAATACAAATATGAGAAATGGATAAAGAAATTATCAGAGAATGAAAGCAAAGAAATGAGACAAAATAAATAGGAAATTAAAGTTGGTGAAAAGAATTGTTATCTGTTGAGCATGTCTTATAAATTAGATGGTTTATTGAGATACTGGTATATATTTTATCATTTATCCCTAAAAACACTCTGAAGTGAGCATAATCATTGTATTTAAAATGTGGAAAGGGAGGCACAGAAAACAGCAGTTGGGATGAAATTTTGAAGACATGCATTCATGAGGATAATCAAAACTTTACGAGTATATCTAAAAACTTAATTGAAAACATACATGATGTCTGTGGGGAACAGGAAATGAGGGAGAAGTGATAATCATGGAGATGCGCATGTCCAGAGCGGATATCTTTTTAGATTTAAGTATAATAATTGCCAAATTTCTGTAGTTTTCTTTGGAACATTGTTCTAGTGGGTCATTTTTTTCTTTAGATAATCTAAAATTACAATTATATTCTATATCTTATCAAAATATTCAACAAGACTGATAGCTTGCTCAATATGCACACATTTACTACCCTTTATCACATCTCTAAATTATGTGGAGCAAGATCTGATATTAGATTTGTTGAATGTATTATGTAGGCAGATAAACACTGAATGTGAATTTACATTCCTTTAAGGCTCCTGCTGAACACCAAAGCACCAGAACTTTAGAATAAGGCCAAAAAAAATAAAGTGGCTTCCTATTGATTTCTTGCTTAATATTTATTATCATTATGTGGTGAGCTCATTGCTAGTGTTGTTTTCTTCCAAAGGCCTCAGGTATCCTCATCCTTCATCATGTATTTTTTTGGACTGGAAGAACAATGGCTTACTGTTAAAAATTTTTACTATATTTACTTTAAATAAGAAAACACCATGTCTTGATGTAAAAGATATTTCAAAGCAAATGTTGGATTAATCACTGTTTTTTTCGTGTTTCTTGAAATGAGAAATTGATTGTCTTTCTGAAAATGACAGCTCTCTAAACCCTAAGGTAGTCCAAATTAGAATAACACAATCATCCATCTGTTGTTAACTCCCTCAGGACTTTAGTCCATTATAAAATTTGCAAATCTGGAAAAAATCAAATTAGTTTGGCTTTTTATCCCCTTAAAGAAAGAAGAAAGAACAAATAAACTTTTGCACATTTGCAGTTTGTATATCATATAGTACCTTTCCAAATCTTAATTGATGTTAGTTATTTTTCATCAGTTCATCCTTCTGGAATCAGTCAGGTATTTTTTTCCTATTATAAATGCTTCTTTGATATGATAAATTAAATAGCCCTTTCAGGATTGTAGATATTATTACTTTACCTTCTTTTTCTTCTAGATGCAAGCTAGCTCAAAAATGTCAGAAAATTTTGCATTGTTTTACCTTCTGACTATTACAATACAGGTTTTAGATTTAATATATACAATTAAAAACCATTTACACTTTCTTTGAAGAGTAAGCAAATATATCCTTTTATCTTATGTTTATGAAACATGTTTGTGAGTAAAGCCCATTGCTTAATAATTGCAAGACGATGGCTAATATGAACCTGTCTTCAATAAGGGCTACTATTGATTTATACTGCATATAGTAAAAGAGAAAATAAAGAAATGCAGAGTATTGCCATGACCTGCACAGCAAGTGAATTGTTTTCCAAACGCAGGCAGTGGGAAAGTAAATAATTATTTAAAATGAAGACAAATACTCAATTTTAGGTGAAAAGTGGGACTGGGTGGGTGAATCAGCCCTGGTGGGGTCTGATCCAACCAAGTGGGAGGATCTACATATATATTATAAAAGTTTTAAACATCAAAGAATCTCAGTGTTAAAATTGGGTGTCAACATACTATATATATATATATATATATATATATATATATATATATATATATATATATATATATA